>NC_047040.1:33195266-33500516 GCF_011762595.2 Tursiops truncatus
TTATATAAAATCCACCAAACAGTCAAAAAAAAAAGTAGAGATAAGCCAATGAAAAGGATGCCTAAACAAAACAAAAAGCGAACAAGTTTGACCTAGTAACTTTCCTCATATAAAGGCTTGATTTTTCTCCCCACCACCTCCCTACAAAATACTACAGATAACAAAAAAAACAAAATACACCATGAAGCAGGACTTACAATACTGTGATAGACAATTTGTAGCTAAGGTTATACTGAAACTAGGGCCATGAATTCTTAGGGGTAGTAATATGATAATATAATATGAGCCAAGTAACTCATATTTATTAACAATCCTCACGTTCTTCTACTAATATTGCTGTACTAATAGTATACAATTTAACACTAACAGTACAGATAGCAATACTATTTTTAATATTAATTATTATTAATATATTGCAGGATACCCCCAGTCCACAGTTGTCCTTATTAGTGGTAATTTCACTGAGACACGTTAACCATAAGAAACCATTTCCAGAAAAACCAAATTAGGGGCTCCCTGGTGGCACAGTGGTTAGGAGTCTGCCTGCCAATGCAGGGGACACGGGTTCGAGCCCTGGTCTGGGAAGATCCCACATGCCTTGGTGCAACTAAGCCTGTGTGCCACAACTACTGAGCCTGCACTCTAGAGCCCGCAAGCCACAACTACTGAGCCCAAGTGCCACAACTACTGAAGCCCACGTGCCTAGAGCCTGTGCTCGCAACAAGAGAAGCCACCGAAATGAGAAGCCTGAGCACTGCAAAGAGTAGCCCCCACTCAGCGCAACTAAAAGAAAGCCTTGTTGCGCAGCAACAAGGACCCAACGCAGCCAAAAATAAATAAATAAATAAATAATAATATATATTTTTTTTAAAAAAAAGAAAAACCAAATTAGAGAACCATGTTCTCTGCTGCACAGGCCATCGAAATCAAAGTTAATTTTGTTCCTGAACTCTAACAGATATTAATATGGCTACACTCCCCAAACCTGCAAGACATAAAAATATCTTGGAAGTTTAAGAAAAAGAAAAAAACCCACTGTAACTCATGTTTTAAATGAGTCACAGTGAAATGAATAAATAAAAATAAATCGCTATTTTCAATGCCTTAAAGGATCAAATTACTTACCAACTTTCTGTAAACACTTGCAGTATGTCAAATTATCCGAAATAATTTTTCCTAATTCAGGGAAATGCCAGCCATACCATTCTCTACACCGCATAATGTAGTTGTTTAGTTCTTTATCTAAGTCATCTAACAGGGCTGCAGTAGATTAAAATGAAAAAGAATATAGGAACTTAAAAGGATTTTTAAAAAAACTTGTGATGAAATATAAATTTACCATTTTAACCATTGTCAAGTGTACATTTCAGTGACTCAAATTCATTCAGAATGCTGTGCAACCACCACCAGTATCCATTTGCAGAACTCTTCCATCAACCCAAACTGAAACTCTGTACCCATGAAATAATAACTCCTCGTCCCCACCTCCCCAGCCCCGGTAATCTCTTCTACTCTCTGTCTCTATGAATTTGCCTATTCTAAGTACCTCATAAGTGGAATCACACAATATCTGTCTTCTTGCCTGGGGCTTATTTCACCTAGCATAACGTTTAAAATTCATCTATGTTGTAGCATGTATTAGAACTTCTTAAGGACGAATAATATTCCATTGTATGTATATGTCACATTTTGTTTATCCATTCATCTGTGTTAATGGGTATTTGGGTTGTTTCCACCTTTTGGCTACTGTGAATAATGCTACTATGAACATAGCTGCATAAATATCTGAGTACCTGCTTCCAGTTCTTTGGGTATATACACCTACAAATACTATCGCTGTTTAAAGGGATTTTTAAAATTGGAAATCGTTAAGACTTTGATGTCCAAAAATCATCCAATGACATGGGAGAATGACCTATTATATACAACTACAAGTGAAAAAAGCAAAATAAAACACAACACAGATCCCACTTATGGTTTTATGATTTTTCATGGAAAAAGAGAAATCAATCAGTTTACATTAATAGTGTAATCCATATTATCCAACTAGTCAAATTATAGTTAGTTTTTCCTTTCTTCTTTTCTGCATTTTTCAATTTACTTTACTTACTAAAAGTTCTAGCTCAACTCCCTTTTCTTCCTCAACAATTATAAAAGATACAATTTTAACACTAGGAAAAACCCACAACGAAGAGACAAACAGATTAGTCCTCACATGTACTATACTTACAAATTGCCTGAACAATCATTGTATCCACTTTATCAGCACTAAATTTCAATCTGTATCGGGACAAGCTGGGGAGAAGGGGGAAAAATATAAATCACTAAAAAAAAGCATTTAGGAAAAGCATTTAATTGACATCTTAAAAAGACTTTTACCAGAATCCCTATCCTGGAGCTACACTGTTTACCTTTTTCATGCATGGGAAACATCAGCTAAATAAGAATACAATATTTAAGATCTAAAAATACACATTTAAAAAGAAAACGAATATATCTGTCCTGCTATAACCTACATTTCTGAAACATGAATTAATTTATGAATGATAAATAGGATAATGCTGTGTAGCTCAAACCATACTGGTTCACATATGATTTTTGCAGCATATTTAATGCTTTATGCCACTGGAAAAAAAAATAAGTACAGCACTGTAACACCTGAAAAGACGAAAGCCATGTAGGAACAATATTATACATAAGGGTTTCTTAATCTTTGCACTATTAACACTGTGGGCCTGATTATTCTTTGTTGTGGGGTCTATTCTGTGCACTGTCAGATGTGTAGCAACATCCCTGGCCTCACCCCAATTGCCAAATGTCTTCTGAGGGGTATCTGATTGCCCTTGATTGAGAACTACTGCTGTGCACAATGCCAATTAATCTTAAACTTGGACCCTAACTCAGTTTAGCTATTTGTTCTCTCTTAGAAATGTTTATTACAAAGTTTTTCCTGACTTTTGTGCATTTTGCTCATTTCTGTAACTCAGCTTTAACCCTTTCATTAATCTATGTTCATATTTTATTTGTTCAAAGGTCCAGACCTTTGTTTACTGTAGTATTTCTGTAATATAAATTTAACATGTCCTTTATTTTTTGGCTGTCCTGGTTATTAGTTGCGGCACACTGGGCTTAGTTGCCCTGCGGCATGGGATCTTAGTTCCCTGACCACAGATCAAACCCGAGTCCCGTGCATTGCAGGACGCATTCTTTACCACTGGACCACCAGGGAAGTCCCAAACATGTCTTTTCAACTGTTAATTTTTTTAGGGTTACAAAGATACTTAGGTTTTGAGTGGTTTACCCTTAATCCTATTTTTATTTCACAAACCCTATTATTGTAGTGCAATTTCAAAGAATGCCAAGCTTTTCAGGATTATATATATCACAGTATAGCAGAAATTCCTGGTCTAATGGACCTCTGGCTAAACATCACAGGTTAATGTTTTTCTTTGCCTCATAAAAACTCAAGAAAAAACTCAAAAAAACAAGCCCCACACACAACGCAGAAGAGGAGGTCATTACCAGATGAGAAAATTCAGGGAGATGGCAAGTAGATGGAATGGTAGCAAATGATTTAGAAGATGTAAAAGAGAAAAGAAAGCCCAAGAATTGTGGCATCTAATACTAGAGAGGTAGAGAATGCCTATCATCAGGTTTATAGCCCAGACAATGGAGCCAAACTGCCTGGGTTCAAATTATGGCTTCATCACTTACCAGCTATATGGACTTTGGGCATCAATTTCCTCATTTGTTAAATGAGGATACTATTACTACCTTCCTCATAAGATTCTTGAGGATTAAGATAGTATTTGTAACATACCTTGAACTGTGCTATATAACTGTTTATTAAATAAAAATAATAAGACTATTTTCCAGTAAATCTCACCTGTGTGCCAACCCAAGACACATGGCTGCCATTTCACGTGGTTCTACCCCAGGGATTAATCCATCCATCTGTGAACGGATTCCCCTCATAAGTTCGTTAACAAGAGGACTATGGATACAACTGAGATTCAGCTTTTCCTATAAGAACAAGAACATTTGTATCAAATAAAGAACTAAACTTTTCCTAAAATTATTTAAATACTAAAATACCATTGATTTAAATGTATACATTTCTCAGTTTCATAAAAGCAGTTTCTCGTGTTTGTGGGAAGAACACTTGAATGTACTATTGGTAGAGGTCAAAATTGGTATAAGCTTCCAGAAAGGCAGCCTGTCTACATGAATCAAAGCCATAAACAGATAAATACAATTTAACCTAGTAATTTTGTTCTTTTTGTTGGTTTGAGGGATCTTTTACTACCTTACATTATTTAGCCTCTTATAAAAATTATAAAGGTAATACATACAGAAGATTTTAATCAATAGTACTATAGGGAAGGGGACTGAATGAAAAGCACAAGTTCTGGCCTTAGGCCCTTTCCCTACTGTTAGGATCCCTGAAGTACTTCCAAATCTATACTAATGTTAACGTATATGTGTACACATATACATAAATCTTTATAAAATTTAAGTTTTTACACACCCCAGGCAAACAGGATGAATCTGTTCTGGACGCCTTCATTTTTTTCACTTTGCAGTGTATTTGCCAACTCTATACAAATTTACAGTTCTATTGCATCAAATGCAAATGACAAGCATGCAAAATTGTGTATGTTGCATCACATTTAAAGAAACAAATATTTAGTATGCATACAAGAGACAACCAGTGTTTAAGTTTTTCAAAAGGAGGAACTGAGAAGAAAAAATTAAAGATATTCATAATCCCACCAGCCAGCAATTTGCTGTCCCATGTGCCTTTCTGTATGCTTATTATGCTAAAATTTAACGTTTTAACAGAAAAATATAAACTAAGACTTGTGCGCACTTCAAAGGATGAAGATAGAAATTGATATCACTGAAAACTTAATTACCTGATGGTATTAGAAATAATCTATCCTAACAATCTTATTTAATTCACAATCCTACCTCAAAATAAAAAAAAACCCTCTAATCTCTTCAGCACTTTCCTACCTCCAAACACCTAGAATTGATCCTTACTTCAAGAATGAGGACTGTAAATCAACTATACTTCAATTAAAAAAAAAAAGGGCTTCCCTGGTGGTGCAGTGGTTCAGAGTCCACCTGCCGATGCAGGGGACATGGGTTCGTGCCCCGGTCCGGGAAGATCCCACATGCCGCGGAGCGGCTAGGCCCGTGAGCCATGGCCGCTGAGCCTGCACGTCCGGGGCCTGTGCTCCGCAACGGCAGAGGCCACAACAGTGAGAGCCCGGTGTACCAGAGAAAAAAAGAAAAAAAAAGAAAAAGAATGAGAGGTATGTTCATGAAGTTGCACTGTAATACCTACTGTAACTATTGAAAATCAAAGTATCGCAACTGGGATTTCCCTGGTGGTGCAGTGGTTAAGAATCTGCCTGCCAAAGCAGGGCACACAGGTTCGAGCCCTGGTCCAGGAAGATCCCACATGCCACAGAGCAACTAAGCCCGTGCATCGCAACTGAGCCTGCGTGCTCCAGCTACTAAAGCCCACGCGCCAAGAGCCTGTGTTCCTCAACAAGAGAAGCCACCGCAATGAGAAGCCCATGCACTGCAACGAAGAGTAGCCCCGGCTCGCAGCAACAAAGACCCAATGCAGCCAAAAATACATACATACATACAAAGTATCGCAACTGGCCTCTAAAATTTTCTGCCTTGCATGTTTGGGAGCCTACATATCCAGCCTTTCTTTCCATTCTCACTTTATGTTTAACCTTAGCAATTCTACTCCCTACTAAAGTTTTCTAATAAACACATACAATAAAAAAGAAATGTGATTTATGTTGAAAGGGAAAAAAATGTCACTAAACAAAAATATGCCAGGATATACATAAAGTGTTATCATTTTGGGGCATCACTTATATAACCTTAGTTTTGATAATCATATTGGAAACCAATTATTATGTAGCGTAGGGGAAAAAGATCAAGTATTCAAATCTGAGAACTTATGATAAACAACTCACTGCAAAGGCTAGGCTTTGTAGTCTTTATGCTTTACGGTGAGCTCTGATCAGCAGGCATAAAAGGAAATTATAACTCTACCTTTATGACGCCTCCTAGTTTAGCATCAGCTACAGCCAGGGGTTCATGGGCTTCTTTAACTATTTTCTTCAGAACTTTCTTCAGCTGCTTATTGATTTTGCCCTCCATCAGAGCTGTGAATGCTTTTTTAGGAAGAAAAACAAAAGAGTTAACTCAAAACTTTAACCGTAAGAGCTTAAGAATTTATTTAAATTTTATAAATAAAGAAAAAAAACCCACTTATTTTCAGAAGAGCTGAATTTAATATTACTTCTGAAGTGAAATGATAAACATTACACATTTCACAATCTCATCTGATCTTCCCACCCTCATTTCCACTCCAGAACCAGGAGTTAAACCAGATCCAGCATTCCTTTCTCTATGGTCACACAATCCTTCTGAACTCAGAATTGTAAGTTGTTAGAAACAATCTGTTTTGGAATGATAAACTGATTCACTCTCCTGTGTCACTATAGACCGACTGGCCTGATTGTGAAATACCATAAAAACCGTGTCAAGACCGGTAAAAAGGAGTGTATTCATTTTGAAGGTTCTGCCACAGTTTAAGTATGTCCGAGTGGAGGTCTTACTTTTGCTAATCCTTGATCCAGGTGTGTCAACAGGCCTCTAAATTATAAACCTCCAGCGATTGAGAACTTACTACGGAAGGCAGCCAATTTGAGTTGGAGGCTGTTTTCATTTCTGGCAAGCTCTAAATGTGCTACTTTGTAACTCTCACCCTTCTTTAGACCTATACTTAGATCCTTTAGACCCATATGGACTAATTAATACTAATACCTCTTCTAGTTGTCTGGGTTTTGGCTGAACTTAAAGTATGCCTGGCATGAAGTCTGTCACAATTTCTAAGGTCAGGCAGCAGTTTGTGCTTAATCAGCCAGGTACTTGCTCTTTCCTCCTTGGGAATTCAAATTCCCAATCATTTGAATTTCAAGTGCATTTCATCTGCTATCTGGAAGATGAAAGGTGAGGACACAAACCACACAGATCTTAAAGAGGTCTCTACACTCTAAGAAGCTAAGATTCAAGCTACTTTTGTTGAGTTCTAACAATTTACATATTGTAAAACATTGACTCCTTTCTAATATACATTTCCCTAATAACTGTATTTTCCTTACAAGTGTTTAATCTTTTCTAATTAAAATATTTTATTCAATGTCCTGCTTCTAGCTCTCAATCTTTCCTATCATTTACTCACACTTTAACCTAGTGTTCTCCTTTAAGATTTCTTAAAAGTAAAAAAATTTCTACTCTAGATCCACTCTAACATTCACAAACATTTAACTTCCCTGTTAATCACTCTTCATTATATGTATTTTAAAAAGATGGTATACAGAGATGGTGACAGGGATAAGGGGAAGCTGAATCTCTCCTCTTCTCTATTAGCCACTATTCAGCATCCCTCAGCAGTCTTCCCCCTTCATCCAAATTTAGGCTGGCTCCAAACTTTACTGTGGCTGTTTGTAAGATGTGAAACTTACAAGTCTAACCAAGAGTAAAAATAAACCTTGCTATGCAAATGGCACATTTTAGCTACTGAGACCACTATAAGTTGACACACTCTGGACTCATTCTTAGGCTACAGGTTTTTTTTTTTTTTTTTTTTGCGGTACGCGGGCCTCTCACCGTTGTGGCCTCTCCCGCCGCGGAGCACAGGCTCCAGACGTGCAGGCTCAGCGGCCATGGCTCACGGGCCCAGCCGCTCCTCAGCACGTGGGATCTTCCTGGACTGGGGCACGAACCCGTGTCCCCTGCATCGGCAGGCGGACTCTCAACCACTGCGCCACCAGGGAAGCCCTAGGCTACAGGTTTTAAATGTATTCCCTGACATCTACAACCACTTAGTTCTAGTTCTGCCATGTCAAAACTGCCTTATAACTGGGAGAGGGAAGTTAATTTTCAGGAAGGACTCTGTTCTCTTAATAATAATAAGATGATGTTCAACTTTCTGGTGAAAACTGATGGGAACAGGCATTGTAGATTTCTATGACTAGATTCCTGACAGAGCTCACTACCTTCATTCATTTACCCAAAAATATTTTTGTGCTAGGGATTTGATGGTGAACAACACAGTCTCTGCCCTCATGGAATTTAGATTGAGTGTGTGTGGGGTTGACTTTAAATTCTTACCCAGCATGCTATTTTCTCCATTTATCTTACATTATTTTAAGGAATACCTGCCCCCTCCCAAAAGGGCCACTTGAGATCAGAGCTGCAGCACTTTCCAACTCCAAGAGGAGCTACTCAAATCAATCTATATGAATAATGCTCCCCAGAGTTGGAGAATAGCTAACACAATCTTGCCTGGGATATTACCAAAATTCTACCCATATTTATTTTTAAAGCTGTAATATACAGAACTATCTTTTAAAAATTTTCCAGGCAAAAATTACCATATTTATGCTTTATGGCTCTATAAGACTTCAATTACTGGATGTGTGCAGCCCTAGAACTATTTTTAAAAATTTGAAAATTGGCCTCGTTGGCTCCTCCTTCAGCTCACCCCTCTGCCAAGGTTGGGGTGGCCCATTAATATTCCAACATATTTAATAAGATTCTTAATTTTCACTATATAAGAGAACTATACCCTTCTCCTGTGGCTGGTGAACAAAATTACTTGGTTCAGTCAAATGAATCTTATGGCTTAATTTTAAGCCACACTCTTCCTTATGGTCCTTCATTTTCAAATTATACCACTAAGTAGTTGGCTGATCTGAGATACAGAATTTAAGCAACTGAAAGTTCATGATTAGAGTTTTATATCTGATCTTGTTTTCCCTAGCATTAAAAGAACATTATGAGACCAAGTGCCTACTGAAGCCAAGCCTAGTCAGTAAACCCTACTCATGTCTGTTGTCTCATCCCTAGGACTAGCTGAAGGATATAACAGCCATCCATTCTTCTAAATCATAAAAAAATCATGCCCCCTTCAGGTAAACTCTTATGCATTTCTGTAGTTTGTATAATAAACAAAACAAACACCACACACACACACACACCCCTCTACTAGTTTTCTTAAATCTTCTAATAATACTGTGCGTTTTTAAACTAAAAATGTATATACCTGGAGAGCTGTTTTATTATTATTCCATCTCTAAATCCTGGCTATTCTCAACTTTACCCTTGGATTAAAATGATCAGAGAGCAGTGTACTTGACCGCATTACCTTGATCCCTTGTAGAACAGCTTTTACTGAATTGTGCTTCAGCATTATGCTGTTGGTTTCCACAGGGAGATCAACTTAACCACTTCTCACCTCTCATCACATGAAGGGAAAAAACCAGCCCTATAGTGAAAAAAGCTAACTCAATGTTGTCTCAGTGGTAGTGACGAATTTGAGTCAGATCACTTAAATTCAGTTCCAAAAAGAATGCATCATTGACAACATTGAATAGGGTTAACTCAGGCAACTGAAGCAAACAATCTTTTAATGAGGATGACAAATCACCAATATCTAAAAAACCAAAAGAGCCAGTCTTTGACTTTACCTGCCAATGCCTCTGCTGTATCCTGAAATTTCTCAAAATGTTTCAGCTTTACTCTAGAATTAAGGGAAAAAAAAAATGTTATGGGGGCACACTGATTGTGCAAAAGCCACATATTTAGGAGAAGAGGTGTTGGACTGTTTCCAAAGCATACACCAATAAAAAACTTTCCTGCCATTGGGCATTGGTGTAAAGTTAGATATTCTTCTAAAATGACCAATTTCTCTAAATGTCAGGCTAGTAATGTCTGAACTATTATAGAGGTTGTAGGTTTTGAAGGAAACTTGGAACAACAGGAAAGACGTTTGCTGCCACATCTAAACGACAGGAAAGATGTTGAAGCTTCAACATAACCTCTGCTGCTTAAAGTTAGACACAAATGCCTTTTACTATACAGCACAGAAGTGGCTTAAGAAAAGGTGTAAGGGTCCCTCTTACGTCAGAAATCTCATGACATTGATTTGCGCATCCAGTACAGGTTCCATTAAAAAATAACTAATTGTTAGATCTAATTCCTGTTACCCTTACTTTACCCCCTTCCTCCCTACTCACTTATGTGCAGGGCAACATTATTTTATATCAAAACAAACACATACAGTTAATCCATTGTTGTCTCAGTGGTAGTGACGAATATTTGATTTAGATCACGTAAATTCAGGTTCAAAAAGGATACATCATCGACAACAATGAATCAAGTTAACTCAGAAAACTAAAGCATATATCCCTTTAAAAAGGAAAACTAGTCTTCCACTGTGTCTAAAATAATGTTATCTTAAGCAAGGTTTTCTCACCTCGTCAGGGAACACCCTGGTGGTACCTTAAATGCACACTTAACAATAGAAAGAGGTAAGAAAAAAGCAATTATTTCACCTTATCCCACCTAACCCCATTTCCACTCATCTGAAGTGGCATTTGTTCATATCTCTGTATATTTGCATAAATGCATATATAGGTGTACAGCAACACTTGCAAAATGCAATCACGTTATACATATTACTCTGAAGCATGGTTTTCCAGTATACCATGTTTTCCTAATTATTTAGTATGACATCTCTTGGGGTTCAACACTCTTTAGCAAGCTTGAGTAGTTTCCTTCTATTCTAGTGAGTTTTTATTAGCACGAACAGATGAATTATGAAATGCCCTTTGGCATCCAAGGACATAATCAAGAGATCAGTCGGCTCCTTCCTAGGACCACACTCACCAAATAGGATATATTTCACAGGGTGATTCACAGATGGTGAAATAGCCTTCTTGACTCTACCTTGAGGAAAAGCCAGCTCTCTCTCCCACCACTCCTTTCTTAGAATGGGCATCAAGGTTATATTCTATATTCCTGTCCAGAGACCTTGGGGAACAAAGGTACGCCTTTCCAGTATTTACTAGCTAGTTATTTTACTACGCCAGAGGGAGTTAGGAAATACAGGTCATAAAGAATAAATAAACTATGAATTAAGTTCAAAAACACCTAAATATCACTAACTTAGAGAAATTATAAGTTAAATCAATTAGCAGCCCATGCTTTTGACAGTTATTACTTTAAACAGAAATTTATACTTAATTCACAATCAATTTACGCTTTCAAATATCTTACAAAAATAGTGTTTTTTTTGGGTGCTGTCCAACCTCATCTGCAATTAATACAAATTAGCTGAGATGGCCTATGCTCCAAATAAGGAATCTAATAATTGGGCTCATACCAATATTATTCCTGAAATGAGTTCAAAACAAAAAGTTATGGATATATTACATGAAGGGGGGGCACAAACACACAAAACAAACAAAAACAAAAACCTCTAAATGTTAACTGCTAAGTTCTTAGTTTCAAGATGACTTACATTTTATTTGCTTTCTCTGGAGTTTCAAATTCTTTCCACAAACTATCAACCTCTTGAAGTTTCTTTTCATTCAAAACCTGTAAATAAATATTTAAAATAATTTTCTTTAAATTGCACAGCTTAGGCATATACAGCTATACCCTTCAAGTACAATTGTACATGCAAAATGAGGGTGGTGGGAGCTATTTTTCTCTCTGAAATAACCAGTTTTCTTACCCTGCATAAATTTTTGGTCAAACTAATAAATCAAGTAGCCCAATGAGTAACTGGATGGAGTTTAGATCTAGCTGGGTATTTGTTTAAAACTTTCTATTTTTAAGAAGCTCCTTAACCCCTTCACAAAGCCTGTCATATTCACAGACCAAAAGAATTTATTTGCCTACTTTCTACGGAATAAAATTTGTTCTTTAGGGACTTTCCTGGTGGCGCAGTGGTTAAGAATCCGCCTGCCAATGCAGGGGACACAGGTTCAAGCCCTGGTCTGGGAAGATCCCACATGCCGTGGAGCAACTAAGCCCCTGCGCCACAACTACTGAGCCTGCGCTCTAGAGTCAGCGCGCCACAACTACTGAAGCCCGCGTGCCTAGAGCCCATGCTCCACAACGAGAAGCCACTGCAGTGGGAAGCCCGTGCACAGCAACCAAGAGTAGCTCCCGCTTGCCGCGACTAGAGAAGGCCTGTGCCCAGCAACGAAGACCCCATGTAGCCAAAAATAAATAAATAAATACTTAAAAAAAATTGTTATTTATTGCTATGAACATCCTGACAAGAATTACGGATTTCTCTAAAACTAAGATACCATTAGTTCTAAGACACATCCTTATGTAAGAAATTTTAACATGTCAAGGGAAAAAAGGGGTACTTTTATCTATGAAACACAGCCATTAACATTTAGGTATATATTCTTCAAGACTTTTTGACTGTCTATGCTGCATTTTATTAATGCGTACTTTTAGGAATCGTGCTATACAGTTAACACTTAACATATTGTGGACATAATTCTAGGTTTTAACAAGAATCGCATTGCATGAATATACCATCATTTATGCCCTTATTCATAAATATACATAGTTTTGTATGTATACATGTTGTATTTCTTAGGACAAATTATTGGAAGTGGAGTTAAATGATCATATAAGAAACGCATGTTGACATATGTATTATCAAAATGCCTTCAAAAGCTTCTATTACTTTCACTTAAATCAAGAGTGAATAAAAGTTCTTATTTTCCTACACCCTCACCAATACTGTGTGATAAATCAGCTGCCCAAGTATAAGCTAGGGTAGGATCAATCCTAAAATCCATTTCCCCCCATATTTAACATCCTTGAAATTGGGATGTCTTACAATTGATGGCAGGTCAGTTTAACTAGCAGTGTAAAATAACAGTGTATTATACTTGATGAAATATAGTATTATAGATATTATACATATCTTGTGGAAAAAGGCTGATCAACTAAAAATTATACTTTACCGATAAGCCACATTTCACCAAATCCACAGTACCACAGAATATTTACATGGTAAGACTTATTACCCAGTTATAGCTTAGTACATATTTCCATGATGAAACATGAAGAAATACGATTTTGCACAACACCTGTATTTTCTGTCAGATGAGTGGCAAGATGACTTTAAGGATTTATTGTGTTGTTTAAATTTAATCCCACACGCAGCTGAATCAAATATATTTACAGAACTGGAAAAACAGGAATCACAGTAATGAAGCAGTAAACAATTGCAAAGCACACGGTTTTGTATTAAAAAATTACAAACCACTAACAGTTCTATTTTGTATGTCATGAAAACTTTAGAATACAAAGACATTCCATCAAATCTCATGAATGCACTGAAACTTTAATTCAAAGGTATTTTTTTGTTAAAGGAAATTCACAGAATAGTAGTGATTTTTAGTAGTAGTTTACTCAGTATGCAGTTAACCATACCTAAAGTTCAATGATTGTTGACAGGATACGTACCAAATAGGGGATATGACTCATGAGTAAAATTCACATTTTTTTCTAGTTGAAAAGCAAGTATATTTGAAGGTAACATTTGGATAACAAAATTGGCATATTAAAGAGATATTATTTCAAGTTAAAGCAACAAAGGAAATGTAATGAAATCATGTTAATTCATGACCACTGAAAGGTCTCCAAGGACTTTGTTATGGCAAACAAAACCTTGGCTACTTTATGTTCCCAGTCGTGCATAACATACTGAAAAGAACATTACTAATAAGGTCTGAACAAAAACAGAATTAGAAATAATTGCTACATTTTCTGTTACACATCTATCTCAAATTTTTAATCATTCATTTTCAGACAAGGAAATCTGAAACATTAATATGCAAATCCATTTTAAGTTTTATCATTTTGGATTAAGATGGAATGAATAATTTAGCTATTGTCACCACTAAAATCTTTAGCACCACTGTTATATTGTTTGCTAGTTTTACTATAATAAGTACTGTATGTACCTATTTACATTTACAAAAAGTGAGTTATATAGTATGTAAGTTATACCCAATAAAGCTGGAAAAACTTATTGCTTAGTAATCATGTTATATAGGAACTTTGGTATTCACATAAAAAGCTCTTCCTCGAGCCCTTGAGAAATAAAGGAACACACAACACTATGCTACACAGCAGCACTGTACAACATGACTACTAAGAATTTAAATGAATTAAAATTAAAATTCATCTCCACAGCTTTACTAGCTACATTTCAAATGCTAAATAGCTGTATGTGGCTAGTGGCTACCATACTGGGAAGCACAGCTACAAAAGGTCTGGGATGAGTAAGACTGAAGAATGTCTAGTCTTACTCTTTGTGCCATGTGACATAAGGGACACAGGCTTGAGTTTCTGCAATATTCTACAAATAATAATAATAGTTCTTTCCAGGTATTGTCTCTGCATTTATATATAACTTTATTAACAAGCAACATTTTCTGGAAAGTTTTAAATGCGTTTTGAATCACTGTGTATATATGGATATGCATATACTGGGTCATGATATAAAATGTATTCCTCACTGTGAACTGAAATTTAAAAAAGCATGAAAAACTTTCTTAAAGCACTCTTATTCAAGCATGAATTTTATGCAACCAAGGTAATTTTATACCCCAGCATTTTGAAAGATTACGGGAAAGGGAGCTAATAACCTTGTATTGCATATCTCCACACACATAGATATTTCACGTACTATGATATTCACCCCTTTAAGGTGTAAAATTTACTTTTCAGTAATTTTCACAAACTTGTGCAACCATCACTAATTCCGGAATACTCTGTATGCTTATTTTATTCAGGAAGAATCAATAACAGCTACTAACTCCAAATATTTATAAATGAAGCAATATTTCAATATATTTAAGCCTTTAGTTATTTCTCTAATATTAGGTTACATAAAACATAAACCACAATTTTTAACAATGTTGAACAGTAACTTGCAGATAAACAACATTAAAAACTGCAACAGAATACTCAAGACTTATTTTTATGGAGAATACTCTTTATTAGTAGAAATCAATAAATCATATGACTTTATACTTTATGACCCAGGTCTAGAAACCATACAATTGCTAAACCGACTCCTCCCCACTGTTAGAAGCAACCACTGGACAGTGCAAAGTCACCCCTCCCCTCTTAGCATCCAGGTCAGGACAGTATACGTAACATCAATTTGGATGAAATTCATCCACAGATGCTGATTCAAAATATGACAGACTACTCTGGCTAAGAGAATTTGGGGGCATGTGCAGAACTCTAAGAATTTAGAGGGACCTTCCTGGTGGCGCAGTGGTTAAGGCTCTGCACTCCCAATGCAGGGGGCTGGGGTCCAATCCCTGGTCAGGGAACTAGATCCCACATGCATTCTGCAACCAAGAGTTCACATGACACAACTAAGGAGCCTGAGAGCCGCAACTAAGGAGCGTGCCTGCTGTAACTAAGACCCGCTGCAACCAAATAAATAAATATTAAACAAAAATAATAATAATTTAGAAAAGACTGCAAAAAGCTGGGGAAAGTCTAACAGACCCATTTCCGGGCTCCAAAGCCTTTTATAAAGTCCCTTAAAATTGCTAATACTACAATCTCAGACAACTCTAATGAGAGGAAAAAGAAGCAAAATCAGCTTTCGGTTTTTAATTATCTCATTGGTTTTCTTAAAAATAACAAGTATTTAATGTAACATGCAAATAGAAGTATATTTTCAAATGTCAAAGAGAAACTTGGAAAATAAAATGAAAACCTTTCTCAAATAAACATTTTGGTATGTACCCTTCCAACTCTCTGCACCCGTACCACACAGGTGTTTGATTTATAACTAGAATCACACTATATATAGTTTACCTAGCATTTTTTGACTTGTCAGTACATATGAAAAATTTGTTTTTCGTTGCTATATTCGTTGAACCCAAGAGTCCGATACGTAGATAGAACTCAATTTACCTGATGCTTCCTATCATCTCAACAGCACCCTATTACACGAATGTCCCATTGCTCAGTTATTTCCTTGCTGATGAACTTGAAGTTAATTTCAAACTTTCCCTATTAAAAAACCCAAAACTCAGGTTGGTTATATCCAGCTCAGATTTCCCCCGTGGGCTTCAAATTTGAAATGACCACTGTATCTCCACGTCTAACAGACATCGAAAGCTTCACACAACCCAAACTGCAACTCTTTAGTATCCTCCCCATTCCCAGCCCCCAAATCCCTAAACCTTCTCTTCCCTTCCCTACCACCACAAACCCACTTACTTAAACCCAAACCTCGCATTCTTCAACCAGCCAATCCCGTCAGTTCTACCTTCTTATTTTCTCCTGATATTTCCTTCCCTCCATGCCAGCCTTAACCCAAGCAACTTCATCTCGTCTAGATTAATGCAAAAATATCCTCCTTCCGTTCTTGTACCCCATCCCTCGTAATCTATTCTGCACAGAGCAAAACAAGTGCATTAAAAGACAAAGTTAGGTGAGGTCAGTCCTCTGTTAAAACCTTCCAATCATTCCTCAAAACTCTCAGAACAAAACCCATACTCCTTATCATAACCTGTAAAATTCGAATACGGCTCCTGTCCACCTCCCTAACCGGGCCAAATCCTCTTACTGAACCCAGAGACCCAAACGGCGCGGCCACGTGTTCACCGAAATATGCGCCTCCCAGGCCCAAAGCCTTCCCCCTTCCTTTCACAGCAGGGGGACACAAAAGGCACCCACGCGATCCTGAGCACCGTCGTTCTCTCCTTAAGTCTTTCCGTCTCCTCTACTGCCCAACACCTGCCTTCCCCTTCCAACGGCTCAATCTCCCACCTACCTTAAAGATGGCGTAGCCGACGGACGTTTCAAACAGCACCAACATGGTGAGGACGGGTCAGGGAACTGCGCGCCCGCCGCCGAGCTCTTATATCAGTGAAAAAAGACCAAATCTGCGGCCCCCAAAGGCCCGCAACGCCGCGGCTGGCCAAGCACCAAAGCGCCCACCTTCCCGCAAAGAACCAGATCACGTTGCCTAAACGTTCCACACTCCACTACAACCAAAACGCGTGAACGCGCTTCTCCTTCTCCATGGCTTCTGGGTTACGACCTCACTTCCGCCAGATGACGTGCCGCATAGTGCGCCTTGGCTTCCGTTTTGTTCCCGCCGCAGAGGACCACGAAAATATCGCGAGAGTTCTTAGGGAAGAAAATGTGATTTTACACGATTAGGCTCGCGGAAATCTGAAAGCGAAATCCATCGCGCTTTTTAAATTGTTTTAAACTCTCATATATGATGTAATTTACCTTGAGAGAAATGCGAAGCTGTCTCATCTGTTTTCCTTAAGCATTTGGAATTTGGGAAATGCTAGCCGCTAGAATTTACCCCCCCCCCCATCTCCCTGCTTTGAAGTCATCAGAATGACCTCACCATGACTGTCACTTTTTTTGCGAACACTCGTAGCCGTTCTCTTCTCTCTGGCCAAACTGATTTTTACCATAGATGTCGTCCAAATATATGTAGACCTTTCCCGTTTTTGCTTCAAGGACTCTCGTCTGCATTTAGACTTTGTTTCCTTGTTTTAGTGTAATTTGGGTCTTTTCAGTCTCAATGACTGATTTAAATACCTCAGTTATTCCACAAGTCTGGCTTCCAATAGGAGTAAAATTTCCTTCCCCACTTCCCAGGCCCTGTATGCAGATTGCTTGTAAACATTCAGTTGCAACCTGCTGAAAGTTATGTCATATTAAGTTACTTGATTTTCTCGAGCAACTCTGCAACCTGGGATCAAAAGGAATGAAAATCTTGAACTGAGTAACAGAAAAGGTGAAAGTGGGGAAAAGTCAAGGCATGAGAGAATCTAGGATACAGACAAGAGTATAGCCACAGTATACCATGTGGTCAGGGAGGCAAGAGAAACCAAAATGGCTTGATGGGGAGAGGGAGTGGGTGGGTGAATGAAGTGGAAACACTATGGCTGTGTCTGGTCTCCTTAATGGAAGTGCCATCTGCTAGAGAGCAGTCTGTATCTTACACTTATTGTATCCGTATAGAGCATCATATTGTGCTATGCATGAAGTAAGATCTCATTAAGTAATTCTTAAACATTAAATGAGAGAATGTTTGCAGGAAGTAAAATTATTTTCCTTGCCTCCTTTACCCAAAGAGAAATGAAACCACTTATTAACGAGAAGCATCTTTACTGTGGCATCTTCGAGAAATTGTCTTTGCACATTACCATTTATATAATCAGGTAGTGATGCGTTAGTCAGGGGTTCAGAGCTGCCTCTGATTTTGGATTTGGATCTTGACCAAATACAGTAATTGCCTGAAAATTCTCTGTTACAAGAGAAAAGCAAGAGATTCCATACTTCATTAAACAAACTGCTAGGTCAAGGGCAAACAACACAAAGTATGAGGAGGAGAATATGGGAGACCATAGATATCCCCAAAAAGGAGCTTATAATTAACTAGTGGCTTAGCAAGGTGACAAAAATAAGAAACATGGTTCTTCTGTTCTCTCCACATCCCCAACCACATCTTTGTCCCAGCTAGAATAAGTTCCATGAAAATTCATTGTTGGACCCCCAGTACTAAGCTAGTATCTAGCATATAGTAAGAACTGCATGAGAATGAATAGTGAATGGGTAAATGAATGACTGAAATTAATGAATGATGGGATCCAATTATATCAAGGTGCTAACAGAGGTTTCCAGGTACTTTTTGAGACCTATTGGTATTAGCAAAAGATATCTTTTGCCCAGAGACCTCCTGTGTGCCTTGTAATAGGAAGGGGATGTTCTGGATCTTTCACGTAGTTCATGTAGTGAACATCTTTCATGTATTCAACAAATATTTGAGTGTCTACTCTCTGCTAGGCATCCTTACGGGTACTAAGAACATAGCAGTGAACACAACATGGAAAAACCTCCATACTTAATGGAACTTATATTCTAGTAAGGGGAAACAGAAAACACAAAAATACCTAGTGTATTAGATTATATAGATGCTACAGAGAAAAGTAAAGCAGGAGAGAAAAATAAGATGTTTTGGGATAATCAGGAAAGGCCTGATTGAGCAGATGACATTTGAATAGATGAAGATATATAGAGGAAAAGAGGGTCTTCCCTGGTGGTCCAGTGGTTAAGACTGCACTTCCACAGCAGGGGACATGGGTTTGATCCCTGGTTGGGGAACTAGGATCCCACGGCCATAAATAAATAAATAAATAAATAAATAAATAAATAACACAGAGGAAAAGAGGCAAAGAGAACACTGTATTCAAAGACACCATGGCAGGAGGGAGCCTGGTACGTTCTCAGAACAGTGGGACCAGTATTGGAGTCACTATAAATGACCTCCATTTTAAAATAATGAATTACAGGGAATTCCCTGGCGGTCCAGTGGTTAGGACTCTGAGCTTTCACAGCTGAGGGCCCATGGTCAGAAACTAAGATCCCACAAGCCTTGCGGCCAAAAAAACAAAAACAAAAGAGCAAAAAAACAAAAAAAAAGAATTACAATTTTAGGGACTTCCCTGGAGGCGCAGTGGTTAAGAAACCGCCTGCCATTGCAGGGGACATGGCTTCAATCCCTGGTTCGGGAAGATCCCACGTGCCGCAGAACAACTAAGCCTGTGCACCACAACTACTGAAGCCCATGCGCCTAGAGCCCGTGCTCTGCAACAAGAGAAGCCACCGCAGTGAGAAACCCGTGTACCGCAATGAGAAACCCGCGTACCGCAATGAAGACCCAACGCAGCCAAAAATAAATAAATTTAAAAAAAAAAAGGGGTTACAATTTTACCAGTATAACAACTAGTATATTTATTGGTTCTCAGTGCTCATAAGAAACTTTGGCAGTAGGTACTCTTATTGTTACCCTCATTTTCCTTCTCAGAGAAGTAACACAAGTTTTTCCCTTATCTTACCCTGTTGGCCCTATGTAAATCAAAAGCATTTGTTTCAGTTGAGTTCCTATGCTCATTTTAGAGTTTCCTGAACATTGAAACATAAAACTTTGGAGCCTAGTCTATCCAGAGAACACAAAGGTGATCTATGTTCTAGTCACAAACCTGTCCAAGAAAATCTAATCTCTGACCAGATAAAATACAGTTATGCCCATTCATCACTTTCTTGTGAGCCTGGACAAAATGAGTATCCCCTGTAAACTAATCAACTCTGGATACATGGTCAAAATTGAGTTTCTTTTATTTTTTTGGCCACATGGCATGTGGGATCTTAGTTTAATCGAGCCCAGGCCCCCTGCAGTGGAAGTGCAGAGTCCTAACCACTGGACTGCCAGGGAATTCCCCAAAACTGAGTTTCTTACTTGTAAAGCTGAGGTCCATATCCTGAACTACCTCATAGTATGGGCCCAGGCAGACCATTAGCTGGCATCTACCTTTGACATTACCATCTCTGGTTTAACTTCAACATTCCTTGCCTGCAGGGAGCTTAATATCTTTTTCTAAAATAAGATCTAGGACTTCTTTGGTGGCGCAGTGATTAAGAATCCACCTGCCAATGCAGGGGACACGGGTTCCAGCCCTGGTCCGGGAAGATCCCACATGCCACAGAGCAACAAAGCCTGTGCGCCACAAATACTGAGCCTGTGCCCTAGAGCCCTCGAGCCACAGCTACTGAGCCCGTGTGCCACAACTACTGAAGCCCGTGCACCTAGAGCCTGTGCTCCGCAACAAGTGAAACCACCACGATGAGAAGCCCACGCACGACAACGAAGAGTAGCCCCCAATCGACGCAATTAGAGAAAGCCCGTGCCCAGCAATGAAAACCCAACGCAGCCAAAAAATAAAGAAATTTATATATATATATAAAAAAAATTAGATCTATCCATGTTAGACAATTATGAAATTCTAAAGGATAGTTAATTTGTTTATATGCCTACTACATACTACACCATATATTTTGTTTTGGTCATTCAGAGATGCAATACATAATCCCTGCTGTCAAGGAGCCTATGATTGGTGGAGAAAGCAAACTAGCACAACACGACAACAATACGATGAAAGTAAGCAGGAGTCCAAACCTCAGTTTCGCCTCTTACTACTTATGGATCTTTGGGTCCTTGGATAAATGATTTAGCTTCTTTGGCATTTTTGTGTGTGTTTGTGTGTGTGCAAAATAAGAGTAACATTTACCTCATAGAGTTATTGTGACTATTAAGTAAGATAAGAGTTTTGTTTGACATAACTTAAGTGCTCAGTAAATGACCTTTGTTACCATGCAATTAAATTAAACTAAAACAATAATTCAAACAGACTAGGGGAGGGAGATATCAAGAAGGAAACTAAAGAAATGTGGAGGGCTTCCCTGGTGCTGCAGTGGTTGACAGTTCGCCTGCTGATGCAGGGAACATGGGTTCGTGCCCTGGTCCGGGAAGATCCCACATGCCGCGGAGCGGCTAGGCCCGTGAGCCATGGCCCCTGAGCCTGCACGTCCGGAGCCTGTGCTCTGCAACGGGAGAGGCCACAACAGTGAGAGGCCCGCGTACCGCAAAAAAAAAAAAAAAAAAAAAAAAAAAAAGAAATATGGAACAAAATCCACACTGCCTTCTTCTACTAAGGATAAGCATACGTATCACATCCTACAGGTAGGAAACAAACACGCATGCACAACACTTTACACACTGAAAAAACAAAAACAAAACACGACAAAACCAGGGTCTAGTTCTGGATCCCAAATTAAATGAAACCTTGAGCCTTCCTTTAAATTACTGACTCTCAAACAAAAACAATTCTATTTCTGACTTTTGCCATGCTAATATCTGAAGATATGGGGGGAAGTTTTATAGCTAAGATAATCATGTGAGAAAATTGCTATTTGTCCTTTATTAACAAACCTAATTTGATAATCTTGGTACTTTGTGGGTATTTTCCTTTTAGAAGATGTTTGTTCAGTTATTCTGCTTTGTTTTGTGGCGAGCAAGCCTTTTAAATACTGACCTTCTTAATTTATTGGCCTCCTTAGTCTTCTTTTGGCAGTTTCAGATTCCACTGAGAATTCCATGTGGATTTTCCCTATCAGATCTGAGTACACTCCACTGCCAGAGAAGGGAACCAGTGGGCTATTTTCACCTAGACATAGTCTTGCTGATTCCTGAGTTCACTCTTATGTGGCGATGGAGTTTGACCAAATCTCTTTCTGGGTTTCTGGTTCTATGTTTCAAGTTAATGGCCAAGTCTGGATAGAGTTCTGGTTTTGGTTTGTGCACAACTGCTGGTGGCAGCAACATGGAATCCGGCATTTATTTGTTTGTTTGTTTATGATGTAACCTTTTTGTCTACGCCAGATGGCAGACAGAGGGAATCTGGTCATGACTGGGTAGCAGAAGTCAGAGTATCTGTCTTTCTATGTTTGTTTTTTTTTAAGTTTTTTGTTGGTTTGTCTTTCTGTTTGTTTGGCCTGGCAGTCTATGTTGTTTGTTTTGTCTGTAGGTCATTATGAGTTAAAGAACTAAAAATATTTTATGTGTCCGTGAACAGAAAACAGCTTTTTGAGGTCTGGAACTGCTATAACCAACTGGTGAGTAATATGTTCTGTGTTTCCTTTCAACCCTTGGCTGAAGTTGGAGAACTATGGCTACTGCTTTGCTGTGTATGAATGAAAAAAAAGCCTTTTCTTTCCCTGCAAAAGAAAGGTAGCTAAATTGTAAAAACTAAAAAAAAAAAAAAAAAAAAAGCAAGGTAGATAGCCTTAATAATGGTTAATTTATATTTTTGTATCTTTAGCTATCTACCCTCTCTCTGAAAACTATTAGAGATTAATTGGTCGTAAAAATCTGTCATTTGTATGCAATCAGAAAAATCACCATCAAAGGGGAGAAAATGTATACAATGAAAGAAGAAACTGGGGGAATTCCTTCGCAGTCCCCTGGTTAGGACTCTGCACTTTCACTGACGAGGGCGAGAGTTCGATCCCTGGTCAGGGAACTAAGATTCTGCAAGACACGTGGCATGGCCAAAAAAATATAATAATAATATTTTAAAAAAGAGAAGAAAAAATTGGAATTCTTTTCATATGATGTATGGTAAATAATTTGACCTTGCTCAAAGAGAGGTCTGGCCTTTGCCCTTGGCTTCTGGAGGTAATCTGTGTCACTCCTGATAGGAGTGTGCTCCTTTAAAGTGGGGGTTGGCCTTGGCCATGCCAGAAAGGCCAACCATGTGACCAACCTGGAGACTGAGTTCAACCATATGGATCATCTATCAATCAATCAATCAATTATGCCTGTATGATGAAGCCTCAATAAAAATTCTGGACCTGAAACCTCAAGTGAGCCTCTCAGGTTGGTGATACCCCTGAATATTGTCACACATGGATGCTGGAGGATAACAGCATCCTAATTCTGTGGGAAAGAACTCTGGAAACTTTATGTTTGGAACGCTCCCAGATTTTTCCCTGTGTGCTTCTTACCTTGGCTGATTTTGGCCTGTGTCCTTTCCCTGTAATAAACTGTAACCATGAGTATAACAGCTTTCAGTAAATCCTGTGTGTCCTTCTAGTGAATTGTCTAACCTGAGAGTGGTTTTGGGAAGCCTCTCAACTTGCAGTTAGTGTCCAAGGTGAGGGCAGTCTTGTGGAAGACTTGTGTGTTCTCTAAACAGAACAGATGGCTCTAAACTCTTCAGTTTGGCTAACTCCAGGCATATGGATTTAGAACAAAGAAAAGAGAACTTTAAAATGGATT
This sequence comes from Tursiops truncatus, assembly GCF_011762595.2. Classification (NCBI taxonomy): domain Eukaryota; kingdom Metazoa; phylum Chordata; class Mammalia; order Artiodactyla; family Delphinidae; genus Tursiops; species Tursiops truncatus. The sequence continues at coordinate 33,218,860 of NC_047040.1, forward strand.
CAGTTGTTTTATATAACAACTATATGAATGAGCCTGAATGTGTGATAGAATGGAACTCTAAATAAAGTAGGACTTACTGTTTATGACTTGTCTGGAGCTTCATAACCTCCTAAGAAATCTAAAGGGTTCTGGAGGCATGACTTTTTCTCTCCCTTTTCTTAAAGGGACGTAGGAAAGTCCCATAGAAATATACAAATGAACTAAGTCAAGGTGTGACAGAAAGCTCCATGTATAAACAAAGTATTGGGTTGGCCAAAAAGTTCGTTCAAGTTTTTCTGTAACATCTCATGGAAGAACCCAAACGAACTTTTTGGCCAACTCAATATTAACAAATCCTAAAGTTGTGCCCCTAGATTAATTCATAATCTGACTGAACAAATATTATACCACACAGTGCATGATGGCTCAGGGAGAGTTCCAGTTAGAAAATTCTTCAGAAGCAACTTCCCTGGTGGTGCAGTGGTTAAGAATCTGCCTGCCAATGCAGGAGACACGGGTTCAATCCCTGGTCCAGGAAGATCCCACATGCCGTGGAGCAACTAAGTCCGTGTGCCACATCTACTGAGCCTGCGCTCTAGAGCCTGCGAGCCACAACTGCTAAGCCCATGTGCCACAACTACTGAAGCCTAAGGGCCTAGAGCCCGTGCTCCACAACAACAGAAGCCACCGCCATCAGAAGCCGACGCACCTCAAGGAAGAGTTGCTTCCACTCGCTGCAACTAGAGAAAGCCCGCGCACAGCAGCGAAGACCCAACGCAGCCAAAAATAAGTAAATTAATTAATTAAAAAAAGAAAGAAAATTCTTCAGAAAATCCTAGCTTGCCTAAGATTTAAATAAGATTCTACTATTGTGTGAATGTGAAATATTTTCTGAGTAAATATGTTAGTATACTTTTGCCTATCTCCAGAAAAAAAGTAATAAAATATATATATATATATTTTTTTGTTTGTTTGTTTGTTTTGTTTTGTTTTGTTTTGCCCTCGCCATGCAGATTGCAGGACCTTATTGTTAGTTTCCTGGCCAGGGACTGAACCTGGGCCAGTGAAAGCGTTGAGTCCTAACCACTGGACCGCCAGGGAATTCCCTAAAAATTATCTTAAGTTTAACAGAGCTCCTATTTTGTTTGGCTTATAGAGATTAATAGTTACTTATGTCACTTATGTTCATACCTTGTCTCCTTCTGATAAGTCTTTTAATTACAATCCTTCTGCAATTCAAACCCCAAATTCAAAATAATAAAACTGTCCAGATGACTTTTACACCTAAATTTTATTTGGAGTTTCCTAGACAGCAGTAGACAAAAACAAGGAAGTTCTTTTTCACCTGATGCAAAGGAGATGATGCTGATTATAATTAAATATGCTTGGCATTCTCTGGATAGTTAATTATTTCAACCCTACTATGAAAGTTCTCTTGTTTCTCAAAATTTGAGAAGAACTGCTAAATAAAAAAGAAAACTCAACTTCTATAAGTTAATTATATAGAATCAAAATGATATCAATTATTGATATGAGTATGCTTCAGTAACTGTGTACTTTTCAGGTTGGCTGGAAACACACTCATGTTCACATACGAAGAAACTGCATTAGTTTCCTATTGTTGCTGTAACAAATTACCACAAATTTAGTGGCTTAAAACAACACAAACTTGGGACTTCCCTGGTGGCACAGTGGATAAGACTCCGTGCTCCCAATGCAGGGGCCTGGGTTCCATCCCTGGTCAGGGAACCAGATCCCACATGCATGCCGCAACTAAGAGTTCTCATGCCACAACTAGGGAGCCTACGAGCCACCACTAAGGAGCCCACGTGCTGCAACTAAGGAGCCTGCCTGCCGCAACTAAGACCCGGTACAACCAAATAAATAAATTAAAAACAAAAACAACACCAACGCAAATTTATTTCTCATAGTTCTAGATATCAGAAGTCCAAAATGGGCTAAAATCAGTGTCTCAGTAGGGCATCTAGAGTTTGGAGACTCCAGGGAAGAACCTGTTTCCTTGCGTTTTCCAGCTTTTAAAGGTTTCCTGCATTCATGGCCCTACTGCAGTTTTCACATGTCCTCTCAGACTCTGACTCCCTTGCCTCCTTCTTTTATTTACAATGATTGTTGTGATAGTATTGGACCCGCCTGGAAAATTCAAGATAACTTCCCAATCTCAAGGTTCTTAACTTAATTGAATCTGCTAAGTCCCTTTTGCTCTGTTTGGTGACATATTCACAGGTTCTGGGGGTTAGAAATGGACATTTGGGAGGGGGCATTATTCTGCCTACCACAGACATCAGAACTGTCAACAGATTGGTTACTCTTTTTTAAAGGAAGTGTGATTTTATTTCTAGGCATCTAGAAATAATATGTAATTTAAGAAAATATTAATTTTTTGAGCAATGCATTCTGAAGTGTGTAGGGGTGAAATGACATGTCTGGGTTGCCTTAAGAGAACTCAGGAAAGAGAGAGAGATGGTGAGAGAGAGAGAGGCAGGAACTGTGCAAAATCCTAATGATTTTTGAATCTGGATGTTTGGGCAAGAGAAAAGGTGGCTGATGGAGATACTCTGAGTTCTACTAAATAGATAGGAATGATCCGAGTGAAGTGAACTAGGAAGGGGATAGGATTCTCTTCTAGTCAGAGAGAGCAGTATTGTATTAATATGTTTTTTAAATGTTCCATGTCTTATGATGACCTTAAGGACCTAGGGAGGGACTGTCCCTCCCTGTTAATTCCCAGAGATAGTAAAGGATTTGCCTGGCAAGTCTGGCAACTTGGCAACAGGCAAGCCAATCAATCCTGAGTCCACACCCCACCTAGCTCCTTTTACCAGGCTGTTGTAGTTCAGGATGCCATCCTTCTACCCTAAAATAGCCTTCAGGATGCTATACCCTAAAATAGCCCCAGGGCCAGACACTGGACATCTAGGGACCAACCCTACAGCTCTCCACTAAAATCAAACTGTCGAATCCTAAACCTGCTCAGCTTGCTTACTCTGCCTCATCCTTTCCTTCCTGTGAAAACCACAATAAAGGATTTTTTCTTTTACATCTTTATTGGAGTATAATTGCTTTACAATGGTGTGTTACTTTCTGCTTTATAACAAAGTGAATCAGTTATACATATACTTATGTTCCCATATCTCCTCCCTCTTGCGTCTCCCTCCCTCCCACCCTCCCTATCCCACCCCTCTAGGTGGTCACAAAGCACCGAGCTGATCTCCCTGTGCTATGCGGCTGCTTCCCACTAGCCATCCATTTTACATTTGGTAGTATTTATAAGTCCATGCCACTCTCTCACTTTGTCACACCTTACCCTTCCCCCTCCCCATATCCTTAAGTCCATTCTCTAGTAGGTCTGTGTCTTTATTCCCGTCTTACCCCTAGGTTCTTCATGACATTTTTTTTTTTCACAATAAAGGATTTTAACCATGCTTTCCTCTCACTCCCTGTGCCTCGCGGTGCTTCCACGTGTGGTCCTGTGTGGTGTGCCATGCCTCCTGCTTCCAGAGATCTGTGAATATAAAAACTTTTTCCTTTATGACAGTCATTTCCATATCTGCATGTCTTATCATACTTGATTAAAACAAATCCTGAGCACATTTTATTGTTTTTTTTTTTTTTCGGGTTAGGGGACATGCGGGATCTTAGTTCCCAGACCAGGGATCAAACCTGTGCCCCCTGCACTGGGAGCATGAATTCTTAACCATTGGACCACCAGAGAATTCCCTGAGCACATTTTAAAACAAGCATGCCCTTCCCAAAATAAAAGGCATATCAGGAGTTAGAAGAATACTATAGAATGTAAGCTCAGGGAGAGTAGACACTTTATTTGTTTTGTTCACTGCTTGAAGTGGAACACTACTGTAAAAAAAATACCTGTGTGGCATTTACAGAGCAGGTGGGTGGTGGGCTGCAATGAACCTAGTATTAGTGGCTGAAAACATGGTTAGCCATGAGATGCAGTGGCAAAACATTTGGCAAAATTGTTGCCTGAGATTACTTGAGCAGCAGACCATGTGTCTACTGAGTCCTGGGGGACTGGAATAGAAAATAGAAACTTAACAGAGGTTATTTTTAGCAGTGTGTGGCAAGATATTATAAGAAAGAGATGATATCAGGAGAGAATTCCCTCATGGGATTGTAAGAAATAGAAGGGAATAGAGCCTTGCAGGTAAAAACTCTGGCTGCTTCTAGACCTCAATAGTAAGAGATTTTGAGCTTTTTCTTTTCCTCTTCAGCTCTTTTCCCTTCATTTTCTCTTCTTTTTTCTCTCTTTTCCTTCCTGAATTATTCCACCCTAAGTCATTGAGTCATTAACTAATGACCTGGCCTCACCTGAATAGGAGTGAACAGCCTGGGGTGAGAAGGCTGTCCTGCAGAGGGGAGGCTTAGCAAGGGGTGTCAGAACTTGGACGGGGGAGGGAGACATTCATGTGGATGGCTGTCCAGCGCAGGATATTAGAGCTTGAGTGGAGTGAGGGCATCCCTGTGGGGTAGCAGGCTGGTGTGAGGTATCAGAACACCAAAGGGGTTGACCTACTCCCAGAGAAAGAGACCTTCACAGTATTTACCAGTGGGATTTCAGAACCGCTCTGGCCCAGTGAATACTGTGTGTCTTCAGTTCTTCCTTGTTCTGAATAAGAATGTTCTTTGCAGTCTTCCTTGCATTACCAATGGGTGTGGCTGTGTCTTGGCAGATTACTAGTCTTTTTAGTTCCTAGGTCACCAGACCATAAAGAGTCATATCTGAGCCTGAGGAAGAAAACTGGACATTACCTGGAGAGCCTGGACTTTGAGCTGGATGTATTTACTGGGTGGAACTTTGGGCCATCCCCTTGGTGATGGAGGAAACATTATCTATACAAAGGAAAAATAGTAAACAATATATGGTGACAAAAAGAGCTGACTGTGCCACAGCCTGGCAGCGAGTCAGCAACGTCTTTTCCTTTCATTGAGTCACAAGAAAAGTACATATCCTAGACTCATCTGGTTGAGGCCATGTGACTAGATTCTGGCCAGTAGGTTATGGGTTGAAGTCATGTCCCATTTCTAGGCCTGCCTCATTCTTTCTCTTGACCACTTGAATGCAGAGAGGATCCAGTTCAGGACTCTGAGAAGATCCTGGAACAGGGATTGGTAAACTATGGCCTATGGGTCAAATCTAGCCCACCAAATGTTTTTGTAAATAAAGGTTTATTGGAACATACCTATGCCCATTTATTTACATATTGTCTAGGGCTCCTTTCATGCCACAATGGTAGCATTGAGTAGTTGTGACAATATGTCCCACAAAACTTAAAATATTTGCTATCTGTCCCTTAATAGACAATATTTGCAGATCTCTGCTTGAGAAGATGGTGCCACCACAAGTTGATTGGAGACAGAATCCTCAAATCAAAATATGAAAGGCTGCCTGCTGAACACCCAATTCAGGCTGTGATGTGAATGAAAAATAAAGCTTAATTTTTTTAAGACATTGAGATCTTTGAGTTACTTGTTAGTAGCTAGTTACCTTGTTACTAAAATACTGCTCTCCCCGGTATCTGGCTCATGGCAGGGACTAAACAATTATTCGTTTACAAAAGTAGTATATTCGTGGTGTAACAAACAATCTAACTATTATCCCAAAAAAGTAACAGAACTTGAAAGTTCCTGTAATCCCTCCTTGATAAAGAACCATTGTTAAGAGTTTGATGTATGTTATTGTAAACTGTGTGTGGATGCTTACATACATACATTAGGTGACTTGGTATAGTGGGTTAAGGTGATGGACTCCAGAGCCAGACTGCCTGGGTTCAAATTCCAGTTTTTTGTCTATGAGATCTTGGGCAAGTTACGTAACCTATTTCTCCCCCATTTTGCTCATCTGGAAATAATGTCATCTCATAGGGTCATTCTGAAGATTAAATGAAATAATTTATACTTTGTGTAGGGCAGTGTCTTACAAACGGTAAGTGTTTGCTGTTATTAGTAATGATACTACTTTTGTAACAGTTTCTTTTCCTTCACAGAAATGGAAATCATAATAAACATACATGGCATTTTTGTTGTTGTTTTGTTTGTTCGTTTGTTTTTAGCGGTACGGCAGGCTTCTCACTGTTGTGGCCTCTCCCGTTGTGGACCACAGGCTCTGGACACGCAGGCTCAGCGGCCATGGCTCACGGCCCCAGCCGCTCCGTGGCATGTGGGATCTTCCCGGACCGGGGCACGAACCCGTGTCCCCTGCATCGGCAGGCGGACTCTCAACCACTGCGTCACCAGAGAAGCCCCTGTTTTTTTACAGTAAGTATAGCTTGGATATCTTTCCCATGTCAGTCTCTACAGATTAATCTCACTTTTAAAAATAATGGCATATAATTCTATTATAAGGATGTAGCATAGGGACTTCCCTGATGGCACAGTGGATAAGACTTCGAGCTCCCAATGCAGGGGGCCTGGGTTTGATCTATGGTCAGGGAACTAGATCCCACAGGCATGCCGCAACTAAGGGTTCTCATGCTACAACTAAGGAGCCCTGGAGCTGCAACTAAGGAGCCTGCCTGCCACAACTAAGACCCAGCACAACCAAATAATTAACTAACTAAATATTTTTTAAAAAAAGGAAGTAGCAATTTTTAAATCTCATTCCCCATTGATCAACATAGAATTGTATACAGTTTTTTAGTTATCACCAACAATGTTACAAAGAACAACCTTGAATATGTATGCTGTAAACAATCATGTCAGTATTATCAAAGGATAAATTCCTAGAATAGAAATTGCCATGTCAAAGTTATGTATGTATAAAATACGGGTAGACATCATCAATTTGCCCTCCAATAAAAATATCATTTATACTTCCACCATCCGTGATTGAAAGTACTCATTTTCCAACCCTCATCAATACTACGCATTATCTATCATTTTAATCTTTGCAAAACAGGTAGGTGAAAGATTGGATCTCATTTTAATGTGTATTTCTTTTATTATTAGAGATGTTGACCTTTTTATAGGGATGGGCATTAGGATAAAAAGAATCAGCTGTCTTTTCATCACACTTGGTTAGGCTTACTGAGAACAATAAAAGCCCACAATTCCTTCAGTTTTTGAGCAGGTGAACCAATGAAGACACAGCTGGTACTTAGGAAAGATTATCAACCCTTGTACCACAGCAAAAGCTAACATTCATTCCTCTAATACAGTGTAGTCTAAATGATAGTTTTGCTTTATCCCGAGGTATCTCCATTAAAAATAACTTAGCAAATCAATGATGTTCAAATCACTATCATACATCTCATACAGGGAGCTTAGAAAATTGCAAATTCCTGATCTTGCAATTACATTACATTAATTTTTTGATGGACATTTGAATTGTCCCACCTTTTGGCTATTATGAATTATGCTGCTATAAACATTCGTGTACACGTTTTTCATAGATATATGTTTTCATTTCTTTTGGATACATACCTAGGAGTGGGATTGCTGTGTTGTATGTTAATTCTATGTTTAACATTTTGAGGAATTGTGAAACTGTTTCCCACAGCAGCTGCACCTTTTTACATTCCTAGCAGCTATGTATGAGGGTTCTCCACATCCTTGACAATTTCTCCACATCCATGACAATACTTGTTATTTTCCATTTTTAAAATTATAACCACCTGTTAGGTATGAAGTGGTATCTCACTGTGATTTTGATTTGCTCTTTTAATTTGTTAAAACAATTCCTTTCTCCTGCAACGAATCACATGACCAACACTTTTGTATGAATGTAGGGTGAGTGAGCAGTCATTGCTTATAATTAGGATATATTACTAGGAACTCATGATTTCATTAAGACTGTGTATTGGTCAGGATAGGCCAGATCATGTTGTGGTAACTAACAACTCCAAAATGTCAGTGGATTAAAACAATAGTGTTTTATTTCTTGCTCACACTACATGGCTATTCTGTGTTGGCAAGGGAAAGGGCTCTACTCATCATAGGCTAATGGAGCAGCCATCATCTCCAAAGGTGCTGAACTCTCTACCAGAGGAAAATAGGGTTTGGGGCTGTTTCACACTGTTAATCACACATCTGTTACATGTTCTCCAATAAATGACATCTATCACTTCCAATCACAACCCACTGGCCAGTACTAGTCACATGACCTCACTCAACTGCAGGAGAGCCAGTAGTCCTATCATGTGCCTGAACAGTTGAGAGTCCCAAATATTTGGTGAATGTCATCCACAAATATCAAAGTCTGCTCTTCTGGTCATAATATACTTGGCTCACTCTCCTTCCTGCAGTAAAATACACTCGCCATCCCTCTAGGGAGACAAACCAAAAACGCCATCCAGTCACAGCATCAAGCTCACAGCCCAGGGTTTCTGGGTCATACACAGTAGTCTCTATGTCATGGAAGCTGTGGGGATATCTCTTCAGTATGCCCATGTGTGGGCCTCTTTTGATCGAGAGACTTATGAACGAAAGGGGCAAGATATCTGTACCCACATACTCAGAATGCCAAGGTAGAGCAGGGACAGGGTAACTATAATAAAGTTCCCATTTGGAAAGTGGGGAAGGATGGGAGATACACAGCAGTCATTTGTCCAAGGACCCCTGATCCTTGTGGTGGGGAATGTGGCCTTAATTCTGTCCTTGGGAGGGACTCCCTTGTCCATTGTTCTCCAGGCCTCTTGCTGCTGCATTCTGGGAGGTTCTTTTTGTTATTCTCCTTGGTCATATGTGAAGTGGACATTGCATGTATTTGGGGGGGAGTTTGTTCTGCTTTGTCAGTCTACTTTCTGCTCACAAAATGTTGGGGCCCCAAGGTTTATTTTAAGACTCTAGAGGTGGAGGGATAAATTGGGAGATTGGGATTGACATATACACACTTCTATATATAAAATAGATAACTAATAAGGAACTACTGTATAGCACAGGGAACTCTACTCAATATTCTGTAATGGCCTATATGGGAAAATAGTCTAAAAAAAGGTTGATATATGTATATGTATATCTGATTCACTTTGCTGTACACCTGAAACTAACACAACATTGTAAATCAACTCTACTCCAATAAAAATTATTTTAAAAAATAATAAAAAAGTAAAATGAAGAACAAAGTTCAAGGACTTACACTATCTGATTTCAAGATATCAGATAGTCTGACACTTATCAGTTAACTTAATTTTCAGCCGACACCAAAGCAATATAAAAAAAAAGAAAAGAAAAAAGAAAGACAAAGAAAAATATACACTTATTTGAAGGTATCTGAGGCTTACCAAGGTAGTGAGGATTTTCAAGGAAAAGATGTCAGAGGAGAGAGAAGTCCAGAGAAGTGAGCCCCTACTTTGGTGCCACTTCTCACTTTGTGGAATTTGCTAACCCAAAGGTGATGACTAGGGGAATGAGAAACTGAACAGAAAGCAGTGGCTGAGAGATGGAGAAACTAAACAGAGCTTTGGAGCAGGGGGCACAAAAACTGGAGTTCAGTTGAATAACACATTTTTTTCCAAGCACATGTGTAACACTTACCAAAACTAACCATATGCTAGGCCTTAAAGCAAGTCTCAACAAATTGCAAAGCACTGAAGTTGTATATGGTATATTCTCTGACCACAGTGAAATTAAGCTAGATATTAATAACAAAAAGACATGTAGAAAACTCCTATACATTTTGAAATTAAGGAATACACTTCTAAATAATCCATGAGTTAAAGAAGAAATTATGGTGAACATTATAAAATATTTTGAGTTAAATAGTAATGAAAATTTCAACACTATATGTCAAATTTTGTGGGAGGGAAGTTGAAGCTGTATTTACAATGAAATATTTACCATTTATAGATGGTAAAGAAGAAGTTAAAAATCAGTGACCTCAGTATTAATTTCAAGAAGCTAGAAAAAGAAGAGCAAATTAAACCCAAAGAAAGAAGAAGGAAGGAAATAGGATAAAAGCAGAAATAAAATAGCAATGAACCTACAATATAGAGAACGAAGAAAGCCAAAAGTTATTTTCTGAAATGACTGATACAATTAATACAACTCTAATGAGACCGTTCAAGAAAAAATAGAGAAGGTATAAACAAGCAATATCAGGAATAAAAAGGGGGGCACAGGCTTCCCTAGTGGCGCAGTGGTTGGGAGTCCGCCTGCCGGTGTAGGGGGCGCAGGTTCGTGCCCCGGTCCGGGAGGATCCCGCATGCTGCAGAGCAGCTGGACCCATGAGCCATGGCCGCTGGGCCTGCGCTTCAGGAGCCTGTGCTCCGCAACGGGAGAGGCTGCAGCGGTGAGAGGCCCGCATACCGCAAAAAAAAAAAAAGGGGGGGGATCTTCTGATTCTACAGACATTAAAAAGATAGCAAAATATTTATATACTTCATACTTGATATATAAAGTTTCAGAATAACACTGCTAACATTGTTATTAATATTAACTCATTTAAGATTTGTGCTTTTTTTAAAAAAATTTATTTATTTTTGGCTGCGTTGGGTCTTCGTTGCTGTGTGTGGGCTTCTCATTGCGGTGGCTTCTTTTATTGCGGATCATGGACCCTAAGTGTGTGGGCTTCTGTAGTTGTGGCACACAGGCTCAGTAGTTGTGGCTCACGGGCTCTAGGGCACAGGCTCAGTAGCTGTGGCACGGGCTTAGTTGCTCCATGGCATATGGGATCTTCCCTGATCAGGGCTTGAACCTGTGTCCCCTGCATTGGCAGGCGAATTCTTAACCACTGCACCACCAGGGAAGCCCCAAGATTTGTGCCTTTTAAAAAAAAATCTGTTCTTTTTGTTCCTAGAATATATCCCATTTGCTATGTACAATCAAATTACTGCCGTTGAAATAATTCTTCACTAATGGTTAGATCATTAATTTCATACACACTTCGGGTCGAACTGGTTTTGTTTTATTTATTGATTGATTTATGTGGTTGTGCTGAGTCTTAGTTGCAGCTCACCATCTCCTTAGTTGTGGCATGTGGGCTCCTTAGTTGCAGCATGCATGTGGGATCTAGTTCCCTGACCAGGAGTCAAACCTGGGCCCCCTGAATTGGGAGCGCAGAGTCTTATCGATTGTACCACCAGGGAAGTCCCCTTGAACTGTTTTTTCTTTAATATAAATTTATTTTTATTTATTATTTTTGGCTGTCTTGGGTCTTCGTTGCTGTGCACAGGCTTTCTCTAGTTGCGGCGAGCAGGGGCTACTCTTCATTGCAGTGCATGGGCTTCTCTTGTTGCCGAGCACAGGCTCTAGAGCATGTGGGCTTCAGTAGTTGTGGCATGCGGGCTCAGTAGTTGTAGCTCGCGGGCTCTAGAGTGCAGGCTCAGTAGTTGTGGTGCACGGGCTTAGGTGCTCCGCGGCATGTGGGATCTTCCCGGACCAGGGCTTGAACCCGTGCCCCCTGCATTGGCAGGTGGATTCTTAACCACTGTGCCACCAGGGAAGCCCTGAACTGGTTTTTTCTAAAGAGGAAAAAATAAGATATGTTACTCTCACTATGTCCCAACTTTGTAATTTTTATGAGATATGGTGACTTAGGTAAAATATTTTGTTTAGTAATGTTTCCTCTTAAGTTCATCTGTTCTTTTTATCTGAGTGGGCTATTTCCTTTTGATTTCCAAAAAAAATTACTCTGATGTTAGTCAATATTTAACACAGGTTTTTAAAAATGGATTTGTTGAAATAAATACAATATACTTAAAATGTTGAAATCAAAAACAAAAAATAGATTAGGTTCCAAAATCATTCCAAAGAGCAACTAAGTCATATTTTGACTCTAAAAATCAAGTTGGAAAGAAGTCAAATTTTTCATTCTATGTATTTTTCCCTTTGATTCAATTTTTCTTTTATTTTCTTCCTTTTGTTTTTTTTTGGTTAAAAACTTCCTCTCTATCTTTTGACTTCTTTTCATTCCCCAGTGAGAAAATATGAGTATGGGAATTGCAGGCTTCACCGGTTTCTAATTTTATGCACTGTTTCTATTCATAGTAGACAATACGTTGATTGCACATGTAGTCTTATTGAAAAGGCCTCTTCTTCAGAGCTACTGATATTATAATAGGGAAATTATTAGAAAAATAGGAATAGTTGAAGTTCTTCTAAGCCTGTTGGATGATCTGCCAATAGATGGGAAATGCTTCCACTTTTTGTTACTTTGCTTTTGCACCTGAGGCAAAAGGTACCACATCCTAACAAAGGCAACTCTCTACCATTTTTCCACCATTCCTTACTTTTACGTTTTATGCATTTTCCAGCCCTTAAGAATGTTCCAACTACCAATGGCTTCCACAGACAGGGCTTAACTCCCTCAGATGGCAAAGAAGTTGTTTATCCCTCAACTCAGGAATTTATTCTTGGCTCGTTTGTCCATTAATTAACACAGCTGTGGAATTCTGCTTCACCCATAGTGTCCTGCTAGTGTAGGAAGAAACTGCTGTGATTCTTTTTTGGGGAAGGGAAGGAGAGAAGAGACAAAGAGCTGATGACCAAAGAACGGCCCAGGGCATGGAGGCAGAACAGATTTGCAGGTAATGTTTAATTTCTCCAAGAATTTTGTTTGAGAAACACTAGAAGACTGGTCAAAGTTCTTCTTGTTTCCGAGCCTCTCCAATCTTACTTTCAGACCAGCATTCTTCTGTTTAGTTTAAAAACTTGTTCTTCCTCTTTACTGCCATACACTAAACTCATTCACTGGTCACTGGCTTCCCTACACTCCCAAGCTACACTGTCATCTAGAGTAACTTCAATTTTTATGTTATAACCCATCCAACACCCTAATCTTACATTGCTCTATCTCCTCATTTCTCAGGACACTTTAGCCACTCACTTCAGAGCCCTCACCCTACTCTGTGTTATCACCAAGAATTTCTCACCTCTGAAATCTTAAATTCAAGCCACAGTCTTACTGCCATAACACACCTGAGGAATGTAAGACCCCCCAACAGTAATTGTGGTTTACCTTGACTGTGATTCTCAAGGTGAGTAGTGAGGAAGAAAGGAATGAACTGCTAAGGGCATTCACCTGAATCTCAGAGGTTTGCTTAATTTGAAAACCCTCACGGGTGATTTTGATGAGCATTCTACAGGTAGCATTTCTCCTGCCTTCTCTACCTGTTATAAATCACTGAAGGAACTGCAGTAAAGATCTCCTGGGTTCAAATACTGACGCTATCACTTATCTGGGTGAGTTCAATCTCTCTTGCCTCTCTTTTTGCACCTGTGAGGATAGCATTATCACTTATTCATACTTTATAGGATCAAGTGAAATAATCAATGTACAGTACTTGGAAGAGGGTCTGCAGCTCAATAAATGTTAAGAATGATCAACATCAACAACATTTTTTATGCCAATGGTTTCCAAATCTCTTATCTTCAGCCTGGATTTCTCAGTGCTCCAAATCACATCAACTGCCTGCTAGACATGTTTCCCTGGGTGACTCTGGGCACTGCATACTTACATCTAAATCTTATCCTTTTTTTTTCTCTGCAAATCTGTTCCTTTTCTCCAAGGTTTTCTATCAAATCTTAAAATGATAACATCACGTCAAGTTACCCAAGTCAGAATCTGATCAATTTCCAAAACTTGTTGATTGTATCATCTCCATTTCCATCTTTACTACCATTGATCTAATTTCCTGTCATTCTCTTTTTTCTTCTGGACTACTGTTGCAGCCTCCTAACTTATTTTCCTCTTTTTTTTGTCTTGCTTCTTCACATTGCAAGCTGGTATTATCACTTCCCCTGATTAGAAACGTTTTATGCCTCCTACATCCCTTCACTGCCATCCTTATGCCTTTCAGGATTAAGTCCAAATTTCTTAATATGGTTTACTAGACTTTCTGTGAATGAGCCCTTACTTTCCTTTCTGGTGATTCCTTCTAGCGCCTACTTTCCAAACCATGCTCCTACTATACAGAGCTTGTCATGCTTTCTTCTTTACCTCTTGTCAATTGTCTAGGCCAGGAAAAGCTTTTACTTCCCTTCTTCTACCTCAAAATATGGTCTTTGGACTACTAGAGGACCTGGAACTTTTTCAGGGGGTCTGCAAGTTCAAGACTATTTTCATAATAATATTAAGACATTATTTGTTTTTTTTCACTATGTGAACATTGGCACTGATAGTGCAAAACCAATGGTTTGTTAAACTGCTGTCATTTTAGCATGAATCAAGAGAGTGACACCAAATGTACTAGTATTCATTGTATTCCATACTGTGATGCACTTGAAAAAAAAGTTTCACCTGAGAATGTCCTTGACGAAACAGTAAAAAATTAATTATGGTAGGCTAATGAATGGCCTCCCAAAGATGTCCACTTCCTAATCCCTGAAACCTGTGAATGTTACTTCACTTGGCAAAAAGGATTTTGCTAATGTGATTTTTTGTTTAATTGGAGTATAATTGCTTTACAATGTTGTGTCAGTTTCTGCTGTACAACGAAGTGAATCAGCTATATGTATACATATATCCCCTCACTCTTGGACCTCTCCCCCACCACATCACACCCATCTAGGTCATCACAGAGCACCGAGCTGAGCTCCCTGTGCTATACAGCAGGTTCTCACTAGCTATCTGTTTTACCCATGGTAGTGTAGATGTGTTAATCCTAATCTCACAATTCATCCCACCATTCCCTTCCCCCCGCCCCCCGTGTCCACATGTCCCCTCCGATCCTCCGTCCTCCGAGGGTCCCTCCCCATCCCTGCTGATACCCTCACAGTGGGTGGGCCCCTCCTGAGCGTTGGAACCCCTCCCCTCCCCCAGCTGCCCCTCAGGGGCACCAGTCCCGTCCCGCCTCCACTTCTCCTCCCCCCCTCGCTGCCCCCCACGTCCTACCCAGTCGCACGGGGGTTCCTCTCATCCCCTTAGGTGTCCTAGGTTCCCCACCAGTGCCTGGTAGGTGCCCTAGTTGTGCGGAGATGCGAACTCTGCGTCTGCCTAATCTGCCATCTTGACTCCCTCCTGCTAATTTGATTTAAGTTAAGGATTTTGAGATGCGGTGGTTATCTTGGATTATCTGGGTAGTTCAATGAAATCACAAGAGTTCTTATAAGAGGGAGACAGAAGGGTCAGAGTCAGAGGAGATGTGACCACAGAAGCTAAGGAGACGGAGAGGGAGAAAGGGAGAGAGGGAAGGTGGGAGGGGAGGAGGGGAGTTATTAAAGATACAGCAGGCCCTGATAATGGAGGAAGGGGCCACAAAACAAAGAATGCAGGTGGTCTCTAGAAGCTGGAGAAGTAAGAAAATAAATTCTCCCCAGTAATTCTCTGGTGGTCCAGCAGTTAGGATTCTGAGCTTCCACTGCAGGGGGCATGGGTTCGATCCCTGGTGGGGGAACTAAGATCCCACAAGCAGTGCAGCCTGGCCAAAAAAAAAAAAAAAAAAAAAAATCCCCTAGAGCCTCCAGAAGCAACTTGGCCCAGCAACGTCTTGATTTTAGGATTTCTGACTTCCAGAACTGTAAGATAATAAATTTGTGTTGTTGTAAGCCATGAAGTTTGTGGTAATTTGTTATACCAGCAATAGGAAACTAAAACACTAATTTTGCTAAGTTTTAATGCTTGAGTAGCATTTAAAAAATATTCTATGTGAAGAAAAGCAGTCATTTCTTCTCCATAAGACTGCTATCTTGGGACTTCCCTGGTGGCGCAATGGTTAAGAATCCACCTGCCAGAAGACCTAAATACATTTCTCCAAAGAAGACATACAGATGGCCAAGAAGCACATGAAAAGCTGCTCAACATCACTAATTATTAGAGAAATGCAAATCAAAACTACAATGAGGTATCACCTCAAACCCGTTAGGATGGGCATCATCAGAAAATCTACAAACAACAAATGCTGGAGAGGGTGTGGAGAAAAGGGAACCCTCTTGCACTGTTGGTGGGAATGTAAATTGATACAGCCACTGTGGAGACCAGTATGGAGGTTCCTTACAAAACTAAAAATAGAACTACCATATGACCCAGCAATCCCACTCCTGGGCATATACCCAGAGAAAACCATAATTCAAAAATACACATGCACCCCAATGTTCATTGCAGCACTATTTACAATAGCCAGGTCATGGAAGCAACCTAAATGCCCATCGACGGACGAATGGATAAAGAAGAAGTGGTACATATATACAATGGAATATTACTCAGCCATAAAAAGGAACTAAATTGGGTCATTTGTAGAGACGTGGATGGATCTAGAGACTGTCATACAGAGTGAAGTAAGTCAGAAAGAGAAAAACAAATATCATATATTCTTGCATATATGTGGAACCTAGAAGAATGGTACAGGTGAACCGGTTTGCAGGGCAGAAATAGAGACACAGATGTAGAGAACAAACGTATGGACACCAAGGGGGGAAAGTGGTGGAGAGGGTGGTGGTGGAATGAATTGGGAAATTGGGATTGACATATATACACTAATATGTATAAAATAGATAACTAATAAGAACCTGTTGTATAAAAAAATAAATAAAATAAAATTTAAATGATAAAAAGAATCCACCTGCCAATGCAGGGGCAACGGGTTCGATCCCTGGTCCGGGAAGATCCCACATGCCGCGGAGCAACTGGGCCCATGCGCCACACCTACTGAGCCTGTGTGCCACAACTACTGAAGCCCACGCACCTAGAGCCCGTGTTCCGCCACAAGAGAAGCCACCACAGTGAGAAGCCTGTGTACCACAAAGTAGAGTAGCCCCCGCTCACCACAACTAGAGAAAGCCCGTGCACAGCAATGAAGACCCAATGCAGCCAAAAATAAATTTATTTTTAAAAAAAGATTGCTATCTCTAGGAAAAGCTCACAAGAGATTGAGTTATAAGCTTGTTTAGCCCTTAAAAAAAGGAACAGTATTTTTATGTGACAGAATGAATGACAGGTCAATAATGGTTATTCAGACTTGGAAATACAGCAGACATTTTCTCAAAAAATGAACAGATGAGCCTAACACTTAAAGAAAACAACTGACAATATTTGTTGTCAATGACAAAATTTGACTTTTCACACAAAAATTAGCATTTTGGAAAAATTGTACTGATCACTGTGAATCTGACAGTTTCCCAGTATTTAAAGACTTTTTCTGTTAAGTCTGTGAAAACAATGAATGTGATTTTTAGATACCGTATAATGAAATGTGTCAACATTTAGGAGATCTGTATAACTCAGTGAATCAATGTTTTCTAAATGACCAATCCATCATGTTACAGAATTATGCATGAGTAAAAGAGCTCTCTGAAGTGCAAGACAGACCAATGGATTTTTAATGTAACAGAGCACAAAAAGTTAATTGATACAGTTTCAAATTCCACATTTCAATTAAGAAACTATACTCGTCAAGTTTGGGTGTGCTATGAAAGAAAATATTTACATTTATCAGCAAAGGCTATTAATATAGTCCTTCTCCCCTCTCCCAATTACATGTCTGTATGAGGCTGGATTTTCTTTACATATTTCGACCAACTGCAACCAATATGGCAACAATTGAATGAAGTAGATATAACTATCCTGCTGTCTTCTACCAATTAGGCATTAAGGAAGTTAAAGACATTTGCAAAACTCAAAAACACTGCCACTCTGCTCACTAGCTTTTTTTGTATTGGGAAAACATGGTCATTTTTCATACAAATATGTTATTTATGCTAACACGTAAAGGACTTATTATTTTTAATTGAAAATTTTTTTTACTTATTTTTTTGGCTGTGTTGGGTCTTTGCTGATGCGCATGGGCTTTCTCTAGATGCGGCGAGCAGGGGCTACTCTTCCTTGCGGTGTGTGGGCTTCTCATTGCAGTGGCTTCTTTTGTTGTGGAGCACGGGCTCTAGGAACATGGACTTCAGTAGTTGTGGTGCACAGGCTCAGCAGTTGTGGCTCGCAGGCTCTAGAGTGCAGGCTCAGTAGTTGTGGTGCACGGGCTTAGTTGCTCCACGGCATGTGGGATCTTCTTGGACCAGGGATCGAACCCATGTCCCCTGCATTGGCAGGTGGATTCTTAACCACTGCGCCACCAGGGAAGTCCCCAAAGACTTATTATTAAGGGTAAGCTGGGACAAAGTGAGAGAGTGGCATGGACTTATATATACTACCAAATGTAAAATAGATAGCTAGTGGGACGCAGCCGCATAGCACAGGGAGATCAACTCCGTGCTTTGTGACCACCTAGAGGGGTGGAATAGGGAGGGTGGGAGGGGGGGAGACGCAAGAGGGAGGAGATATGGGGATATATGTATATGTATAGCTGATTCACTTTGTTATAAAGCAGAAACTAACACACCATTGTAAAGCAATTATACTCCAATAAAGATGTTAAAAAAAAAGAAAAAAAGATTACATATGAGATTTCATGATGTCAATAAAATGGTAGGAAGTTTTTTGGTTAAAAAAAAAAAGATATACATAGATATCCACAGTTATGTTCAAAATGTATGTAGAGATTTTGAAAATGGGGAATCACTATTTCATTAATAATGTTTTGTTTAATTAAAATTGCAAAAGGATAAAAAGGTACAAGTGCAATGCTCTTATTAATCACCTATATCCATAATTTCAATGAACAATGTGTAGTTTTGGTCATCTTTATTGTGTTTTTTTCTGATTATATTATTGAAATGTAATTTTACATTTGCTGAATCTAATAATAAAAATGTGGGCTTGTAAAAAAAGACATTGTTATTTTTCAGTGAGTTAATACATACTTTAAAATTTTCTCAGTTTTAATTTTTAATATGGTAAATATCAATAGATATAGCACACATAAACAAAAGCTCTTTGGGGGTCTTCAAAAATTTAAAAGTTTAAAGGAGTCCTGTGACCGAAATGTTTTGAAACTGCTGCTCTAGCCTATTTCAACTTCCCCTTTGGATTTCAATTTAGATTTTATTTATTTTTTTGCATGCTTTTCATGACCATCCTGGTTGGATGTGAAGGTCCTATATATTCCCTTAATAATACGCTATACTTCACTTATTAGCAGCTCTACACTTATTAGCATTATATTTTTGTTTTTGTTTTATATAACAAAAGTTTTATTGAGATATAATTATCATACAGCTCACCTATTTATTTATTTATTTATTTATTATTATTTCTTAATCCAGCAAACATGTAGATTTATTTTAAATCAGTTTGGTACATGATACAGATTGGTTTTGCAGTTTTTTTACATCTTTACTGGAGTATAATTGCTTTACAATGGTGTGTTAGTTTCTGCTTTATAACAAAGTGAATCAGTTATACATATACATATGTTCCCATATCTCTTCCCTCTTGTGTCTCCCTCCCTCTGGTTTTGCAGTTTTTAATGAACTGAAATAGAAATTTCTAAATACAGCAGTGTCTGTGCAACAAATATCTGTAAGGTAAAATAAGGGATTTTAATAGAACTACAATCTGCATGAACAAATCAGATGAAAAATCTGAAAAGGTTTCTGTATACCTTCCGGATTAAAAAGAACCCCAAAATTATTAATGGCCCAAGATACTAAACTGCTAAAGGAAGAGGGGGAAAACCTGTGAGTTCTGTTGTAAGAGCTCTTTTTGTAAAATCTAATTCCATATTATGATTCAGTTAGAGCAGTATTCAAAATTATAGAAGATGAGAGGCTTCATCAGCTATATTTTCACAAAAATAGCTGTAGTGTTAACATTAATGTGTGGCAAGGTATTCCTATCTAGGTAAATGACAATTATACCATTGTAGCTAATTTTTACCACTTTGGGAGAATGGAAATTCTGTATATTTTCAACTGAATCTTGTATCTTAAAGCACTCACTAAAAACTAATAGCCATGGAACCATAATAAAATTTTTTGTGAGGTACCTAAAATATTACTACTGAGGGAAACAAAAATGTGAGGTAAGCCTACCTTTCCCCCAAAACTTTTGAAGCCAGAGATTTTAAACAATTAAGGAACTTGAAAACTTAGGTATATGTACCAATGTGCAAGTAAAACAAACTTTAGCTGTACCAGCAAGTAAAGAAGAAACAGTAAATCTTCATTTTAAGAACCTTTATTTATCTAAATGTAAGGAATTTTGGCTTATGAAATGGACCAAAGCAACTTGTCATTTCTTACTATAAAATATTGAAAACCAAGTGCTAAACACAGCCACTATAGGCTAAAGAAACTAAAACAAAAAACCTTAATGACCTAGAAAAGCAAAAGCTCATTTTAAACTGATTTAAGCCTCTGAACTAATCCAGTGTGTCAAAGACAGGGAAGAAGTATCCCTCTAAACCTGAATAAACTAGTGCTTCATAAGGAAGCTAAAGAAATAAAAGTATGCATGCTTATTATACTACAGCAATTGAAACTGAGAAGAAGAAAGGATGGAAAAGGAGAAAGAAAAAGTACAACCTGTTTATCCAGGGCAATCATCATTAAAAATCTACAGTAATATGATAAACTAAAATTTTTTTCTGAAATTATACTGCTCACGTTTGCTGTCTCAAAACTTAAAATGATTGCTTCATTTAAAGAGTTAATAAATGATTCTAAAACAACTTCTTTCTTTCTTGCCTTACAGAAGTTACTTTTCCAGAAAGCTTCGTGGAAATCCTTTTAAGGTACAACAGTGTTAGGATAATTTTTTGAAGTACAAGGGAAAATATAATTAAATCAACTTTATCTCTATACTGTTTAACAGCCATAAGTAAAATGTTGGGAGATTCAATAGATGAAGGCTTCTGACTTTGTATAACATCCTTTAAGTTACTCAGGCTTGAAATAAAGTAGGTAAGTTTTCAATTGAATACTAACAGTATGGTATCTAAAAGCTGGTTTACTACTGCTTACATCAACAGTTACATCCTCAGACCAACCTTTCCCTTCATTAATGTGAAAGAACAAATCACCAACATTTTAAGTTACAGTCTACCTTTCAGTCTGTCTTTTAAGGCACTGTTCTTTATTTTCTCAATCATATAAGGTGCTTTACAAGTATGAACAATAACCTGCTACACTTTAATGTTTCGTATCCTTTCCATTCATTTCTTTAAATCTGGAATGTAATTCCCTGTGAGCTCACCTATTTAAAGTGTACAATTTTTAGTTTTTCAGTGTATTTACAGAGCTGTACAGTCATCATTGAAGCAATTTTATAGCATTTTCATCACCCCTCAAAGAAACTCTGCTCTTTAATAGTCACTCCCCATTTCCCCACTAATCCTCCAGCCCTAGTAGAATGCTGGAGCAGTAGCCCACTAATCTATTTTCTGTTTCTATAGACTTGCCTATTCTGTGTATGTCATATAAACAGAATCATACTTTGTGACTGGCTCCTTTCACTTAGCATAATTTTTTCAAGTTTCATCCACATCATATGAAGACTTCATTCCTTTTTATGGCTTAATAATGTTCCTTTATATGGCTATACCACTTTTCTTTATCCATTAGTCAGTTGATGTACATTTGGGTTGTTTTCTTTTTTTTTGCTATTATGAATAGCAAAAATATGAATGAATTATGAATTCATTATGAATTATGAATATGGCTGCTGTGAACATCTGTGTACATGTTTTTGTGTGAACATATATCGTCAGTTCTCTTGGGTGTATATCTAGGAGTAGAATTCCTGGGTCATGGTAACTTTATGTTTAAACAGTTTGAGGAACTGCCAGAATGTTTTTCAAATGAAGTGTTTTCCAAAGCATTTTATGTTCCCACTAAGTAGAGTTTGAGGGTTCCAATTTCTCCATATGTTTTTCAGCACTTATTATTTTTCTTTTAATTTATAGACAATATACTAATGGGTCTGAAATGGTATCTCATAGTGGCTTTAATTTGCATTTCCCTGATAGCTAATGATGTTGAGCATCTTTTCATGTCCATTTGTATATCTTCTTTGGAGAAATTTCTATTCAGATATTTTGTCCACTTTTAAATTGGATTACTTGTCTTTTAATTGTTGAATTATAATAGTTCATGTATTCTGAATATTAGACCTTTATCAGATATATTATTTGCAAATATTTTCTTCTATTTCTTAGGTTGTCTTTCCAACATAAAAGACAAAAGTTTTAATTTTGATGAAGTCTATATTATTTATTTTTCTTTGGTTACTTGTGATTTTGGTGTCATATCTAAGAAGCCATTTCCTAATCCAAGGTCAAGAAGATTTATACCTATGTTTTCTCCTAAGAGTTTTATAGTTTTAGCTCTTACATTCAGGCCTTTGATCCACTTTAATTTTTCAAATATTGTGAGATAGTGATCCAAATTCATTCTTTTGCATATGGATATCCAGTTGTCCGAGTAAGTTTTGTTAAAAGACTTCTTTCACCATTGAATTGTCTTGGCATTTTTGTCCAAAATTAATTGATGTGTGAGGATTTACTGATTTATTCTGGAATCTCAATTCTGTTCTGTTTGTCCATATCCTTATGCTCTATGCTTTTGTCAGTACGGCCACTATATTTTATTTATTTATTTTTTTTTTTGCGGTATGCGGGCCTCTCACTGTTGTGGCCTCTCCCGTTGCGGAGCACAGGCTCCGGACGCGCAGGCTCAGCAGCCATGGCTCACGCGCCCAGCCGCTCCGCGGCATGTGGGATCTTCTCAGACCGGGGCACGAAGCCGTGTCCCCTGCATCGGCAGGCGGACTCTCAACCACTGCGCCACCAGGGAAGCCCACGGCCACTATATTTTAAAGAACTCACAGAAGGACCATTCTTTAATTCAAAGCAATGAATTCAAGGGTGGGAGTCAGCTTCTTCTCGCCACCAGTTTAGAACTTTCAGGAGCATCTTTTTCATCAGTAGCCATCAAAATCCTGCTCAATGGGATCATGTTTTGTTTTAATTAAGTTCATGTGTTTGGCCAGGGTTGGTTAACCAAAAATGCTAGCTCTAGTGTAAGAAGCACTAGAGTTCTAGGTATACAGTCCAATTTATTCAGGGAGATCGATGAGCAAGGCCAGGAGGAGACAATAGAAGTATCTTGGGGCTTCCCTGGTGGCGCAGTGGTTGAGAGTCCGCCTGCCGATGCAGGGGACACGGGTTCGTGCCCCGGTCCGGGAAGATCCCACACGCCGCAGAGCTGCTGGGCACGTGAGCCATGGCCGCTGAGCCTGCGCGTCCGGAGCCTGTGCTCCGCAGCGGGAGAGGCCACAACAGTGTGAGGCCCGCGTACCGCAAAAAAAAAAAAAAAGTATCTTGGCTCAGCCTTCAGAAACGCGCAAGGTATCAGAGGGAGGGGTCTGTGCTCAGTACGCTTCCAAACGTCGAGACTGGGCACCCGGAACTTTTCCCCAGGGGGATGGGCTCGGGACCCAGGCACAAGGCCTAGTCTAGGTGCATCTGAGGGGACTGTCGTTTATTCACTCGCGCGACCACCACTAAAGCCGCTCGGCCCTCCAGCCTCCGGGCACTCGCCCCCCAGTGGCTTTCCCGCCTCGCCTTTCCTCTCCTCCTTCCCCCTCCTCTTAGCGCGTAGCGGAAGTGACGCCAGGCGTAGCGGAAGTGCCTCCCGCCGCGGTGTTGTGCTGTGGGGAAGGGAGACGGATTTGTAAACCCCGGAGCGAGGTTCTGCCTACCCGAGGCCGCTGCTGTGCGGAGACCCCGGGGGAAACCACCGTCACCATGTCTGACCAGGTACTGGCCTGGGAGCCATACGATGGCGGTGGCCGAGGCCTTACTCCGCACGTCCGCCAGCCGCTCGGCTGGGGCCGGGGATGGAGGCGCGGGGGAGGGGAGCCGGAATGGGGGAGGGGGCGGCCGGTGGGGACTGGGCTGGCGAGGGAGGGGAGTGGAGTAGGACCGGAGACGCCCGGGCCTGCCGCGGGCCTTCGGGAGCCGCCCTGGCCCTCGCCTGGCTGGCTCATCACCCCCTGTGCCCCAGCGCCTCCGGTCGCGGCCTCAAGTCGTCTCCCTTCTTTCTCCGGGGCCGACCAGGTGCAGAGAGCACAGCTTCCACTTTCCCGAGAGGGTCCGTGGGGAACCCGTGTGACTGCCTCTTCAGAGGACTCATTGCAAAAGCAGGGCCCTAGGCCCCAGTTATGTAACGGGAGAGATTACCTGCCCCGGAGCCTCCGTGGCCCTGAAAAGCGGGTGGACTCCACTTTTGGGTTCTTAGTCTTTAGATAGTCTTGGAGTGGGGGCGGGGGGGAGGGAGACATTGTCTGGTGTTGCTGGGAACCTAGAAAGCTCTGCCTTCCGTTCGGATTGCAGCTGGGGCCGGGCTGTCTCTGCTCTGCTCTGAGTCCTTTTCCGTGTGGGTGTGCAGAGCTGTCGCCTCTTTCTTGTACTTTCCTATTTCTTACTCGGGATTGGTTCAGTAGCTCTCCAGTTGTAAGAGAGAACTCTGAATAATCAAGAAACAAAGTAGAACAAAACTGCTAGAGCAACAGAAAGCGTTTCATCTGGGCGTTAACATGAAGATGACTGATACCTTTGAGGAAAAGGATAGGAAAACTTCGTGTATGTAGAGCAGTTGCAGAACATTTGCAGAAAGCTTCCTGTTATAGCAGAGTGCTCCATCTGAATGTTAATATCAAGAATTTACTTGGGATTTGCACTCAATCAGGAGTGTTTGATTTTATGTGGTAAGTTTTTCTTCCTCATCCTTTTCTATTTAACCATGTTTATGGCTAGTTTTTACTTTATAGGTTTTTTGTCTGGACTTTGTTTTGTTTGCTCAGACGACTTTGACTTTTTAAAGTATTTTTGGACCTTTTGCTTGTTTAGTGATAATTATCTAGAAAACTGTTTCTCATTCAGCCCCATAATGTACTTGAACTTTTAAAGTTAACACACTTATTCCCTTGGCTTTTAACCCAGTTCAGTTTTGTACCACTTGGTGAGAGCAAGTGAGGCTTTTGTGGATTTGTACTGTTGCGCAAAACGTACATTTATATTTTTAAGGTTAAACCATAATCTAGATTAGTTTTGGGTGGATCTTATTACTAACAGTCTAGATTAATTCCCAAATTGGTATGGGAATGGCATTATAACTGTCTCCCTAGATAGTTGTTTACTTGGTTACCAGGGAGGAAAGAACAGGTGTAAATGCTTAATTTCATCAGCCTTTTATTTTGATGCTCAGAAGTGGCTAGAAATCCTGTTGAAATTTACTATAGTCTGATGAAAGAGCAGTGTACAGAAGGGATTATACAGTAAATTGTAGAATTTATTGCTCCAGTTTGAATTCCGGTCATTTAAAAGAGACTTGAAGGAAGAAATAAAGGACCTAGGACACTAACAGGTGCCTCTAGGCCAGAGGTTCTTTAGGTTCTTTTCAGGGGGTCCTTGGGGCCAAAACAATTTTCACGATAATACTAAGACATTGTCTTTTCCACTGTCATTCTTTCATGAGTGTTCAGTGGAGTTTTCTAGAGATTGACATGACCTGGTATATCACAACAGATTAAAATGTATCAGTAGAAGCAGATGTGGAAATCCAGCTGCTGTTAAGCCAGACATTGAAGAGATTTGCAAAAATGCAAAACAATGCCACTTTTCTTACTAGTTTTGTTTTGAAAATATGTATTTTTTAAGATTGATGCTTCATTGCTACTTTCAAGAAATTGTGATTTATATACACACTACCATTTAATGAGGGTAGCATCATATCCTTACCAGTGTTTCATATTGCTATTATTAAAATTTTTCGGGACTTCCCTGGTGGTGCAGTGGTTGAGAATCTGCCTGACAGTGCAGGGGACATGGGTTCAATCCCTGGTCTGGGAAGATCCCACATGCCGCGGAGCAACTTAGCCTGTGCGCTACAACTACTGAGCCTGTGCTCTAGAGCTCGCGAGCCACAACTCCTGAGCCTGTGTGCCACAACTACTGAAGCCTGCGTGCCTGGAGCCCATGCTCCGCCACAAGAGAAGCCACCACAATGAGAAGCCCGTGCACTGCAATCAAGAGTAAGCCCTGCTCGCCGCAACTAGAGAAAGCCCATGCACAGCAACGAAGACAAAACGCAGCCCCCCCAAAAAAAAGTTTTTTTCATAAATAGCAACATGAAAAATATTTTTAATAAAAATACATTATTTGCTAATATATATTGGGTTTATTATCTTAAAATGAATTAATATGTATATAAAACATTTCTCAGTTTCAGTGTCTAATACTGCAAACCTCAATAGATATAACCAACTTCACAAAAGCTTTATGGGGTTCTAAATAATTTTTAAGAGTGTAAAAGAGTCCTGTGACCATAAAGTATGAGCACTGTTGCTCTAGGCTGATTGACCAATGTCGTTGTTAATAATAATCGGGACCCAGTACAATTTTAGTGTTGGGATGCTAAGGATTTAAAGAGATAGGAAGCTGAACTCTTACCCTGATGAGGCTTATGAGTGAGAGTAAGAATCCCAAGTTACTACTGTGCCATATCAGCAGCATGAGACTGAACCACTGTCCCCAAAAGACAATATAAACCAGGTTGTTTTAGAACAATGTATTTTCTGAGGCATCTCTCAGAAGGTTATTGTCTGTGCTAAGATATTGGAATTGAGTAATAATTTCAAGTTAAAATAGGTGGACAGGGCTTCCCTGGTGGCGCAGTGGTTGAGAGTCCGCCTGCCAATGCAGGGGACACGGGTTCGTGCCGTGCCCCGGTCTGCTGAGCCTGCGCGTCTGGAGCCTGTGCTCCGCAACGGGAGAGGCCACAACAGTGAGAGGCCCGCGTACTGGAAAAAAAAAAAAAAAAAAAAAAGGTGGACATTAAAGTCACACAAGACTTGAATTGCTGGGTTCTCCATTGACTAATGAAAAATGATTATTTTTGGAATTTGAATGAAATAATTTCTCATAATTCTAACAATGCCATCATTATCCAGTGTACCATTATTGAATAATCCTCTAATACAGGTTCTAAACCTGAGGATCATGAATCCTAAGGGCTGAAAATCCACTGAAATTGTATGAAGTTATATTTGTGCATGTGTATTTTTTTAGGGAGAAAGGATCCATAGCTTTCATAAGGGGTACGTGATCCCTCAAAAAAGGTGAAGGACTAGCCTTTAACCAATAATAGAGACCTGATTGGGTGCTCACTTTTAGCCTAATTTCGCGTTGCAGCAAAACTGAGCACTTACATAGAACAAGAAGTTTAATATCAAACTGGTAAGGGTAATTTGTACAAATATTTTTCCTTCTTCCTTCCTTACATTCACATTTATAGTGTTTTTTTTCACATCAGAATCATGAAAGGCAGCATGGACTTCAGCTCTTCAATTCAGGTCTGTTAATTTGTAATAATTGGATAACTGATTTGCTTCAAATGCTGACTGAATCTGTTGTAGCAGTTTTACTCTGTCCGTCCCCACCTCAGAGAGAGGGCGGGCAGAGAGGGAGAGAGAGAGAGATATTGATTGAATGATCTCCTTTTATCTTTAGTGAAGGATTTTGAAGCATTATGTAATTCTGGTTATCTGTTGGTACCTGACAGACTACTTCAAAATGTAATGGCTTAAAGCAAAAGTCTTGTTTTGCCCATAAATTTGCAATTTGGGCAGGGCTCTGTGGGTTGGGCTCATCACTGCTCCTTGATGTGTGGGGTCTCTGCTGGGATTACTCACATGACTGTGGGCTGTAACGGATGGGTTCTTCATATAGTCTCAAGGCCTCTGTGAGTGCTCTCGTCATGTATTCTCTTGAGCATGGGGACCCCAGGATATTCAGACTTATGGAAGCTCAGGGCTCACAAGAGAGTGTTCTAGAGAACCTTGGGTGGAAACCCCAAGCCTTCTAGAACCTAACTTTGGAAGTCACTTCTGCATTCTGTTAGGCAAATCACTAAGCCCAGCCCAGATTCAGGGGAAAGGCATTTATTTTTATTGAGATATATGTGACATATAACATATTAGTTTCAGGTGTACAACGTAATGATTCAGTATTTGTATATATTGTGAAATGATCACCACAATAGGTCTAGTTAACATCCATCACCACAATGGTTACAAATGTTCTTTTTTTTGTTTTTGAATTTTATTTAATTTTTTATACAGCAGGTTCTTATTAGTTATCCATTTAATACACATTAGTGTATATATGTCAATCTCAATCTTCCAGTTACAAATTTTTCTTGTGATAAGAACTTTTAAGATCTACTGTCAGCAACTTTCAAATATACAATACAGTATTATTAACTATAGTCACCAAGGGAAAGGCATCTAAACTCCATTTCTTAATAGGAAGAGTAACAAAGAATTTGCAATTATCTTTAGTCTACCACATTAATTGTATTTCTTTTGTTAGGATAGCGTTATTCCCTGCAGCATTCTTTATATCTCTCTGTTGTTGATGTTTGCTGATCTTTCTGTTAGCTTGAGATAGCAGGAGAATATGATAAACTAGGTGTATATTAAAGTTCATAATTATGTATACTATTTATGTCATAGAATAAGTATAACATACTTATAAGTATGTTAAGAATAAGTATTAACATACATAGCTGCATACTGTAGCTGACTTGAGCATCTAGTTAGTGATACATATATTAAACATTCCATGCCCCAGGAGAGGAATGATGTATTCTGTCTTCTCTCTGACAGATATACGAAGTGCTGCTAGTAAATGTTGCAAACATATTGATTATAATGAAACATTTCAAATAAAATGTTACCTGAACATTATTTAATAGTATTTTAAAAACTGAGTATGATTATTATGTTAGAGTACTCATGAAGGGGACTTCCCTGGTGGCGCAGTGGTTAAGAATCCACCTGCCAATGCAGGGGACACAGGTTTGAGCCCTGGTCCGGGAAGATCCCACATGCTGTGGAGCAACTAAGCCCGTGCGCCACAACTAACGAGCCTGTGCTCTAGAGCCTGCACGCCACAACAACTGAGGCTGTGTGCTACAACTACTTGTTGCAGAGCACGGGCGCCTAGAGCCCGTGCTCCGCAACAAGAGAAGCCACCACAATGAGAAGCCCGCGCTCGCTGCAACTAGAGAAAGCCTGTGCTCAGCAACGAAGACCAAACGCGGCCAAAAATAAATAAATTAAATTAATTAATTAAAAAAAAAGAGTACTCAGGGTTAGTGGAGTAGTTCAGATTTCAAAACTGTAAAGCAGTTGTCAAATATCTATTGACACTCATTAGCCCCCCATACCAGTTAGGATGTTTCTATTATAGGTTATATATTTAGTGTTGTAATCATTTATTTAAGTGCCTTTCTGCATTTTACTGTTTGCTTTTCAGGGTCAGGAATCAGGGTTTATTCACCCTTTTTTTCTGAAGTGCCTAGCAGAGTGACTGAATACTTAGTAAAAGTTTTTAAAGGAATGAGTGGTCAGATTCATTCATTTAACAAGTATTTATTGATGTTCCAGGCAGCATTCTAGGCCCTAGAATTGAAAGGTTGCCTCAGAAACGTGAAACACCAGGTATCTTTCTCCTCCTCTTTCAATTCCCATGGTGTTTTATTATTGAGGAAGGGTTGGTTGTCATGCAGTAGTTTTCCTTTTATGATGTGTTTGCATACCTTCTGGATCTTTAGTTCTATTAGCAATAGACCTAGTAACGTTATCTCCAAAATTGAATCATTTGCTTCTTCCAGGACATTGGGATATTATCCATTGTTATGGATAATAATAATCCTGCGCTGCTTGTGGGATCTTAGTTCAGTTCCCCGACCAGGGATTGAACCTGGGCCCAGGCAGTGAAAGCACCGAGTTCTAACCACTGGACCACCAGGGAACTCCCATTTTCTCTAAGTCATGTTTGGTATCCCATTTTGGAATGTATTAAAATTGTGTGTGGGTTTTTTTTGGTAGATTATTCTCTGATATTCTACTTTAAAAAAGTCATGTGGGTAAGGCCACACAGATCCTATTATTGAGTACCTTAGTCTTATGGTTTAAAATTTGGAATTCCTGCAACACGACTTAAGTTTATTTAAAGATATGTTGTATTTGTTATACTTTTATATTTTGACCATTCTTTTTGCATTTGATTGCTTTTACTGAGCTATTGAGAATCTGAAGGAAAAGACCTGAAGGAAGGAAGGGTGGAGTTCTGTTTGCTGGACCTGCTGTTCTCAATAGCCAGGGTCAGATATTTTTAAAGGTTTTACTGAAGATAAATATATATATGAAAAAGTGTACATAAATGTACAGTTTGCTGAATTTTCAAAAACTGGTCACATCCATGCAGCCAGCACCCAGATTAAGAACGACTGTCCAGGGCTTCCCTGGTGGCGCAGTGGTTAAGAATCCACCTGCCAGTGCAGGGGACACGGGTTTGAGCCCTGGTTCGGGAAGATCCCACATGCTGCAGAGCAACTAAGCCCGTGCGCCACAACTGCTGAGCCTGTGCTCTAGAGCTCGCGAGCTACAACTACTGAGTATGCGAGCCACAGCTACTGAGCCCACGTGCCACAACTACTGAAGCCTGTGCACCTAGAGCCCATGCTCCGCAACAAGAGAAGCCACAGTGAGAAGCCCATGCACCACAACGAAGAGTAGCCTCCACTCACTGCAACTAGAGAAAGCTTGCACGCAGCAATGAAGACCCAACTCAGCCAAAAAAAAAATAATAAAAAAATAAGTAAATTTATTAAAAAAAAAGAATGTCCTGACTACCTACATAGTTTTGCCTGCTTTTATACATTATAACTTTTTATAAGTGGAATCATACAGTATGTATATATTTCAGTGTATGGCTTCTTTTGCTCAGCATTGTTTGGAGATATGTCTATATTATTGTGTATAGTTGTATGTTGTTAAATCCCATTGCTACATTGCATTCCATTGTATGACTGTACCACAATTTACTTATCTATTCTGTTTTTGATGCACACTGAGCTGGTTTTCTAGGAGCTGTTTTTTAATATAAGCCAAATGCTACCTATTTAGAGCACCTCCTATGTCAATTTGGATTGCTTTTGGACTAAATAACAGAAAATCTGATATATAGTAGGTTAAACAAGTTTGCAGTTTATTTTTCTAATGAAGCAAGAAATTCAGACATAAGTAGTTCAGGGATGGTAAGGCAGCTCCACCATGCCTTCATACTTCTTTCCCCTCTGTCCTTAGCAGGTGTCTTCACTCTGATGCTTGTCTCCTTGCCGGCAAGGTTACTTTGTGTCTTGTTCCAGGCAGGAGAAAGGGATGGAGCAAAGGATAAAAGTATGCCAAAAAGTATGTACCAGCAAAAAGTATGTCACCTTCTATCTGCATGGCCAGCACTGCATCATGTGGCCATAAGAGAAGATTAGAATTTTTTGTTTCTTTCTTTTTTTTGGCTGGCAAATTTAGGCTTCCCTTTGTAAGGAAGAAGGGGAAAATGGATCCTGGATAGGTAATTAACAATGTCTGCCATACCTCTAAATCTGCCTGCTAGTACTTTTGGATACAGTGAAGCCAGTTTGTTCTAGGCTTTGCATAGGTCCATAGTCTACCTGCAGAGAGTAAGGTTTATATAACCAGCAGGATTTCCTTTTCTTTTTTTTTTAAATATAAATATATATATATATATATATTTTAACTTTAAAACATTTATTTTTGGCTGTGTTGGGTCTTCGTTGCTGTGCATGGGCTTTCTCTAGTTGCAGCGAGCGGGGGCTACTCTTTGTTGTGTGCAGGCTTCTCATTGCGGTGGCTTCTCTTGTTGCAGAGCATGGGCTCTAGGCACGCGGGCTTCAGTAGTTGTGGCGTGCAGGCTCAGTAGTTGTGGTGCACGGCTTAGTTGCTTCACGGCATGTGGGATCTTCCCAGACCAGGGATTGAACCCGAGTCCCCTGCATTGACAGGCAGATTCTTAACCACTGCACCACCAGGGAAGTCCAACCAGTGGGATTTTCAATTATAATCTTTAGTTCCTGAGAAGTTGTCTTTGTTTAGTGTTTAACTGCAATTCTAGGGTTGAATGTAAATTTACGGAAGTCCCAGTGTCTTGACAGCTTGACTTAACTTCAAGTTATGGAGTTAAGTCTGGTCAGTTTTATTTCAAATGTCTAGTACTGTCTCATTAAATTTGAACATAGGCAGCATGCACTGAAAAAATGTGTGTGTGTGTGTGTGTGTGTGTGTGTGTGTGTGTGTATTTTTAGAATTGTGGTAAATCCATTGAAGTATGAGGGAGATGACTTTATTGTAATTTGAGGGTTTGTATCTTTTTTTTTTTTTTTTTTGCTGTACGCGGGCCTCTCACCGCTGCGGCCTCTCCCGCTGCGGAGCACAGGCCCCGGACGCGCAGGCCCAGCGGCCATGGCTCACGGGCCCAGCCGCACCGCGGCACGTGGGATTCTCCCGGACTGGGGCACGAACCCACGCCCCCCGCATCAGCAGGCGGACCGCCAACCACTGCGCCACCAGGGAAGCCCGAGGGTTTGTATCTTTAAATAATGGATACAGTTATTAGAATCATCCAATTTTTTTTTTTTTTTTTTCGGTACGTGGGCCTCTCACTGCTGTGGCCTCTCCTGTTGCGGAGCACAGGCCCCGGACGTGCAGGCCCAGGGGCCATGGCTCACGGGTCCAGCTGCTCCGCGGCATGTGGGATCTTCCCGGACCAGGACACGAACCCGCATCCCCTGCATCGGCAGGCGGAATCTCAACCACTGCGCCCCAGGGAAGCCCTAGAATCATCCAATTTAATCCTTGTTGAGCTTTCTTCATTAGGAAATAAAATGAAATAAACTGATGTACAGTGAGAACTATGGTTAACAGAATTTTTGGGAACTTTGAATGTATTTTTAATGAAATGTTTTGTTATGGAAAAATTTAATTGAACGCATATACCCATCTCTTGGCCTATCGTATTTCATTTGCATGACGCCACTCCACTTCATAACATTATTTTGAAACTAACCCAGACATTGTGTCTTTTCATCTGCAAGTATTTCAATATGTATCTCTAAAAGAGAAGGACTTTTTCTTTTAACAAAACCAGGATACTGTTGTCCCACCTTTAAAATTGAACAGGTTTCTTAATGTCATCAAATAAGAGTAAATGTATTCTTTATTTTTAGTTTTCCCCAGAATCCCCCCTCTTTCAGAAGAATGAACAATCCTTGTACAACTGGAAGGGTCATTGACAGATTGGGGGTAGTTAAGTGTGGTGCTGTTTTCCTGTGATTGAATTGTCAACATACTGATTGCCATAGTGATTTTTAGCAAAGTTCTTGTTCTTTTGACTTTGAAATGGCACAATAAAAACCTTCTGTTGAATTCTGTACATTTGTAAATGAGGATTGTTGTGTTCTCTGTCTTTTCCTGTCCAGTTCTTCTTTTCAGATCCAGCTATCTTCTATTTCTAAGCTGTTTAATTTATATCTTGGAAAGAAGAGTTGGTAGTGCCTGGTGTCTGATAAATTCCTTTTACTGTTCCAGTTACCATGATTTAATCTCTAGATGACACAGACCAGAGAATTTAGAGGTTTCCAGTTCCTGTCTTTGATCTTGTACATACGTTTACTTTTCTTTACATTACCAGTTTCTTCTGCTCTGGGGGCTGTGTAACCTTTCCAGCCAAATCAACCAGCCCTCTCTGGGATTCTCTTTTCTCTGATGACCTACTGTCCCACACCCAGTGCTGAATGCTTTCACTGTTTTGTGACTAGTGTGCCATACCATTCTGTATTGGCTGCTTTTTTACAGGGGAGAGAAGGAAAGAAGGCATACAAAAGACACTAAGATCACTGGAGACAAACTTTGGCCTTTTTTGTCCAAGATCTTCTCATTTTCCAGACTAGTTTGTCAAAGGAAAAGAAAAAAAAGATAGCACATGAAAAGTTGGGTGACTGCATTAGGCAAGCATGAGGCTATTAAACAAGTGGGTGTAGATGACATTGCTCTAGTTCTTCAGAGTTAGGAAGAGATCACCAAAATGGAGTGACTAGGGAAAGTGGCAGTTTATTTTTGGAAATTTCAAATCCTAGTATTCACATGTTCTTATGAAATTGAAGTGAATTATCTCTTATTCCCAACTGTGAATATAAAACACTGAAAGGATTTTGTTTGTATTGACTATTGTATAGTCAATACAGTAGAAGTATGAAGCGTTAGTAAGATTTTGTGGTATGATACAGAAAATAGTGCTGTTAGCTTAATTCAGCCAGCATTAAATAATTGCCTGGTATTTGCCTGACACTACAGAGATTATAAAGATGAAAAACTTGGACCCTCTCCTTGTAAACTTGTAGGGAAGTCAAGACATAGAAAACTGTCACAGAAAATGTTAATTTAACAAGTGTATTGAGTATCTTCAAAGTATATACTAAACACTGTGCTTGACCAGAAATACAGAGGAGTGTAAGGCATGCCAATAAGGAACTCAATCTGGTGGCAGACGCAGGTATGCAAACATGTTATAATAAGATTAAAGTAAGCAGTATGGGAACATTTAAGAGGGTGATGAGGGAAATCATTTTGTAGGAAGCGATGCTTGAGTGGTCTTGAAAGGCGAATAGGGTAGGAAAGGGCATACCAAGCAGAGGTGATTAACATGTACAGAGATAGTGGAGATAAGGTAGAGAGTACCATGTTTAAGGAATTGTAGATCAGTGTGGCTGGAGCAAAAGATATTATTAGCAGGAGAAGTAGGAGAACAAGGCTGGATTGCTACGCAGGGACCAGCCCACAGAAGACCAGTGTATGTTGGCTAAGGAGTTTGAACTTAATCCTGAAGGTTCTTGGCAGATCAGATTGCATTTTAGAGAAATGGCTCTGGTTGTAGTTGGGAAGAATTAATTGAGGGGAGCTAGACTTGGGGCATTTGTTATGCTATTGCAGTAATGCTAATGAGCGACAATGAGCGCCTGAACTAAGGCAGTGGAATGGAAAGAATGAGAGTCACTAAGAGATATAATTGTCAAAATGATGAATGATTAAGTGTGAGATTTAAGAGAGGAAGAGTAGCCAAAGATGACTACTAAATTTCTGTTGTGGGCAGCTGAGTGTATGGTAACCATTTATTGTAATTGGGAATCCAGGAGGAATTGTAGTTTTTTTGATTCTGGTTTTCAGAAAGAGGAGTTAAAGCTAACAGAGGAGTTAGAGATAATTCATTCAGTTTTGGACACTTAAATTGAGGTGCCTATGGGGACATCCAAAGTGGAGATAGATGTTCAAGCACTTGAAAAAATGAGTGAAACTCAGAAAAGTTGTCAGGTTGGTGAGGATGGTTGTGAGTCATTAGTATCTGAGAGGTAGTTGGAGTTATGGGTCACCCAGGAAGAAGAAGAAAAAGAGGATTAAAGACATGGAACCTAGAGGAGCATCAGCATTTAAGGAAGTGGTCAGGATGAGGAGACAATGGAATGTTGGAGGCCAAAGGTAGAGAGTTTTCAAGGAAGAAGTCATAAGTATCTGTTGGTTAAAGATGAGACTTGAAATTTTCCACTGGGTTTAGCAATAAGGAGTTGAACTGGTAACCTTGGTGAGAGAAGTGTCAAGTGGAATGGTGGGATATAAACCAGAGTACAGTGGGTTGAGAGTAAAAGTGGAAACAGCAAATGCTGAGTACTCTCATAAGAAGTTCGAAGAAAAAGATGAGGCTGACTCCTCGAGAAGACAGTAAAGGGGGAGTGTTTTTAAATTGAGAATAAATGCCATAAAGGATATGAATAAATTGCCAATGGGAGCATTAAAGGAAAATATTAATCCCAGTTGGAAGGTTGAGGGGTGCCGTGGTACCTGGAAGAGTTTTTTTAAATACTGGACTTCAGGTGATGTGTGGGATGGATTTTTGTGAGATGATTTCAAGAGAGGTTGAGAGAGGATATGTATTACAGGTAAAGGAAACAGGAACAGCAAAGGGCTGAAGGTGGAAGAATGTTTATAGACATGTTCAGGGAATAGCAAATAGTCCAATTTAACCAAATCCTTGGTTTGTAAAGGAAGTGGAGAGAGAAAAATGAGAATTGAGCTTGGTAATGGAGGAACTGAATGAGGTGCTGCGGAGTTTGGTTCTAGGCCTTAAAGCACCTTTTTGTTAGGGGTAGTTATACAGTCAGAGAAGCTGTGCTTTAGAAAGAGTTCTGAAGCAGTGTGGACAATGGATTGGAGAAGGGGGAAGAACTCTTTTGTTCTGAGTAGCCTCTGTAGCTACCCTGTCTAGGAAACACTGGAGCAAAATCACTCCCATTATGCTGATGTATTGCTGCTCCGGTTGCAGGGGGATGTTTTTCTCCTTGTGGTTAACTCCTATAAAGCTTCTTAACACCCCTTCTCTTAGTTAAAGAGGACTCAGCGCTTCTTTGCTCTTTGTTGCCCTGCACTGCGTGGAATAAGCTGTCCTTGTCCTCTCTAGATATGTAAAGGAAGAAGGAACTGTTAACTCTGAATATAAATTCATAGAAATGTGGTTGTGAGACTATGTTTGAAGACAGTCTTCTAGTTTTCAGGTGAAATACTGTCTCACTAAAGAAGGTTAATTTGGCCTGCTGCCATAATACGCGGTAGTCAGCAAATGTTGAAAGTACTGCAGAATGGTAAACAGGCAAGGTTTCACACTAATGAAGTCAGTTCTGTTATCTAAGCATTTCCCTGGACTCTAGCCTGTATCTTAAATTTAAAAGCTACTACTTCTAGTTTAATATATTCAATAAATTTTGAATGTTAAAGAGTTTGTTAGTTTTCACTTACTGGTATGAGATAAACAGGTAATGGCCTTGTTACTTTACTTCTGAAATACAGTATAGTTGGTTATATTCTTATCAAGCATGGATTAACAGCTTGAAATTGCTGTGAATCATAAAAAAGCATATATTTAAATAAGTGACTAATATGGTGGCCAAACTAAGGTAAAGTGCATGGGAAAGCTACTTTTTGTTGTTGTTGTTTTTTAAATTAATTAATTAATTTTTGGCTGCGTTGGGTCTTCATTGCTGCGCATGGGCTTTCTCTAGTTGTGGTGAGCGGGAACTACTCTTCGTTGTGGTGCGCGGGCTTCTCATTGCAGTGGCTTCTCGTTGCGGAGCATGGTCTCTAGGCGCATGGGCTTCAGTAGTTGTGGTGTGTGGGCTTCAGTAGTTGTGGCTCACGGGCTCTAGGGTGCAGGCTCAGTAGTTGAGGCGCAGGGGCTTAGTTGCTTCGTGGCATGTGGGATATTCCCAGACCAAGGATCAAACCCGTGTCCCTTGTGTTGGCAAGCGGATTCTTAAGCACTGCGCCACCAGGGAAGTCCCGGGAAAGCTACTTTTATCACACCATTGACTGAAATTTACCAAGCTACACCTTTACTAAAAATGGCTTACTTTTCTTAGATACTTCATGGCAAAGTTGTTCCAACTAGTTTATTCTAACTTCATTTTCTTTTCAATATGCCTTCATTTGAAATTATCTTATTTATTATTGTATAATTTATAAGAGGGCTATACTCTTTTGTCTTCCAATTTTGTCTCCTCTTTCCTTTTACTACTTACTCTGTTTGGGCTTTTTTCTTATTCCAGTTTAAGTCTCCTAATTTTTTTTTTTCAGCCAAGCCTAATCTTTTAAAATCGGATATACTGCTTCAGATAGTCTGAAATAATAGCTGATACAAAACTGATTTGTTTTGACTCAAGACTACATTAGGCCAATACTTTGCTATTTGATTTTCCTTTCTAAATAGACTTTGCTTATGTTAATATGATTAATTTATGTTTCTTAGTACAGTTTTGTAATTGGAGTAGTTAACTTCTCCCAGTAGGTTGTGAGAAAATAATCTTGGATTCAACATGTTTGGTTAAGGATTCATGGAGAAGAGCTTCCTATGACTAATAGGAGTTGACTGAAGATAATGGTTTCCAGGTTGTTCCTTTGTGTAGCAGCAATAGCACCACCTGGTAATTAATTAGAAATGTATATTACAGCCCTACCCCAGACCTACTGAATAAAAAACTGGGTATGAGGCCCAGCAGTCTTTTAACAAGTACTTTAGGTGATTCTGATGCTCAGTGAAGTTTTAGAACCATTACTATAGGATTTTTATAGTAAAAGAGACTTCTTTCTTGATTTTTAGTGATCTTTAGAACCGGTGTTTGAGAGAGTAATTGACTTAGGACCTTTTTTGCTTAATTGTCTGGCAGAGCAAAGAAATGCTTGCTGTATTTTCAGGGGCAAGTTTCGTACCGTAAGTCAAAGTAATGGGTGAATAATTAAAATAGCATATAGGAACTTTTATCTTTATATGTACTTTTCTTTCAGGAGGCAAAACCTTCAACTGAGGACTTGGGGGATAAGAAGGAAGGAGAATATATTAAACTCAAAGTCATCGGACAGGTGAGTTTCATTATTTTTCTCCTTTGACCCCGGAATGTGTGAATGATTTCTGACACACAGAGAAAATGATTTAACTAGGGCAAGTTATTTAAAAATGGCGATTCATTTACTACATATGCATCTGTTGGAGGCAGAAGAGGGTGATACTGTTTTCTTAATTGCTCTGCTAGGCAGATATAGATCACCTTAATTTCTTCTAATAAAACTTTTTTCTTGGTTAGCATGCTTCGGTGGCAAATATAGCGACTTCTCTTGAGTGATAATGCTAGGACCCTTAAACCAAAGGGCCTCTCAGGCCTTTTCTTGACCCCTTTCTCCTTCTTGGCACCTTATTTCTACAGACTCTGGCCTGTATCTTATTGACTCTTTTTGAGATGTTAACAGATAATTAAAGTTGAGCTGAAAATTATTGGAGGAATGCATCTTCATAGTTTTTTTTTTAAGGGACAAAAGAAAGAACTAGTAGACACTCACCATGGAAGCATGAGAGTACCATTTCCCCACATTCTCTGAAACATGGGATATTAACAGTCTTTCAATTTTGGGCCAGTGTAATAGCTAGACATTTTATTTTGCATTTCTCTGATTATCAATGAGGTATAATTTTTTTGCCTATTACGTTTATATTAATCGTGTGTTCATATCCTTTTCCTATTTTCTGTGATCATGTTATTTTGAAAATTTTTATTAAGATATAATTCCGATACCATAAATTCATCATTTAAAATGTATAATTTAGGTGCTTTAGTATATTCACAAGGCTGTACAACCATTACCATTATTTGATTCCAGGACATTTTCATCACCCCAAAAAAGACACAGTGTATTCATTAGCATAATTCCCCATCTTCCTTTCCCCCCAGCCTCTAGTAACCGCTAATCTACTTTACTTTCTGCGTTTGTGGATTTGCCTATTTTGGACATTTCATGTAAATGGAATTACATGATTTGTGACCTTTTTGTGTCTGGCTTCTTTTATTTAGCATAATATTTTCAAGGTTCATTCAAATTGTAGCGTGTTTCAGTATTCCACTCCTTTTTATGGCTGAATAACATTTCATTGTATGATATACCGAGTTTGTTACCCATTCATCAGTTAATGGACATTTGGGTTGTTTTCATATTTTGGCTATTATGAATAATATTGCTATTAACATTCATTGTAAGTTTTGTGTGGATATGTTTTCAGTTCTCTATATATCTAGGAGTGGAATTGTTGGGTCTAATATAGTAGTAACGTTTTTAAACTTTTTGAGGAGCTTCCAAACTGTTTTTAGTGGTGGCCGCACCATTTTACATTCCCACCGACAATGTATGAAGGTTTGTTATTTTACATTCTAGTTAATATTTGCTGTTGTCTTTTTTTAATAGTCATCCTAGCGAGTGTGAAGTGGTGTCTTGTGTTTTTGATTTGCATTTCCCTGATGGTTAATGATGAGTATCTTTTCCTGTTCTTATTGCCCATTTGTACATCTTCTTTGGAGAAATGTCTATTCCGATCTTTTGTCCATTTTTAGATTGGATTACTTGTCTTTATTTTTGAGTTGTAATAACTCGTCATATATATTTAAGATATTAGATCCTTATCAGATAGATGGTTTGCAAATGTTTTCTCCCATCTTTGGGTTGTCTTTTCACTTTCTGAGTTGTGTCCTTTGCAGAAACAGTTTTTAATTTCGATGAATTGAATTTATTTTTTCTTTTGTTACTGTGATTTTAGTGTCATATCTAAGAAACTATTACCCAATCCAGGGTCGCAAAGATTTATATCTATAGAGTCTTCTAAGGTTTTTATGGTTTTAGCTCTTACATTAAGTTTTTGATCATTTTGAGTACTTTATGAATGATTTTTGTATGAGTTTGAAGAAGAGTCTAACTTCTTTCTTTCGCATGTGGCTATCTATTTGTCCCAGACCATTGATTGAAAAGTCTGTCCTTTTCACATTGAATTGCTTGACATTTTTGTCAAAATCAATTGACCATAGATATATATGGGTTTACTTCTGGGCTGTCAATTTTATTCCACTGATTTACAGGCATACGTCAGAGACATGCGGGTTTGGTTCCAAACCACTGCAATAAAGCGGATCACATGGATTTTTTGTTTCCCAGTGCATCTGAAAGTTATGTTTACACTATAATGTAGTTTAAGTGTGCAATAGCACTTTGTCTAAAAAAACCAATGTACATACCTTAGTTAAAAAATGCTTTATTGCTGAAAAGTGCTAACCATCATCTGAGCCTTCAGTGAGCCTTTTTTTTGCAGGGGTAGGGTTTGAAATATTTAGAGAATTACCAAAATGTGACACAGAGACCCGAAATGAGCAAATGCTATTGGAAAAATGGTGCCAGTAGACCTGCTCAACTCAGGTTTGTCACAGAGCTTCAGTTTGTAAAAAAACATAGTATCTGCAAAATGCAGTAAAGCAGAGTGCAATAAAATGAGGTACGCCTGTGTATGTTTGTCCTATGCCATGGAGTACCTTTTTAACAATTACTGATTTGTAGGAGTGCTTTATATTTTCTTGATTTTTCTTGTCTGTTATATATGTTGTGAATATTTTCTTCAGGGTCTCTTAACTTTTGTGGTGCTTCTTACTGTATAGATGGTTTATGTTTTTATTAAGTCACATTTATCAATCTCCTTTTTTTTTTTTTTTTTTTTTTTTAGTGGTTTCTGAGTTTAAATCTTGCTTTAAAATAAGGATTTCCCAGTGTCAAGATTAGGGAAAAAGTCTCTCCCTAAGAAGAACAGAAAATACTAAAAATTTTTTTTAATGTTAGCTCTTTAATTCATCTGGAACTGATTTTAGCTTATGGTGTGACGTATTGCTCTAGAAATTTTGTCAGTTTGTGAAATTATACATAGGACAAGAATTTGTATTTATTTATTTATTATAAATTAAAAAAAAATTTGGCCACACCTCACAGCATACGGGATCTTAGTTCCCTGACCAGGGGTTGAACCCAGCCCCTGCAGTGAAAGCGCTGAGTCCTAACCACTAGACTGCTAGGGATTTCCCTGTTATTTTTAAAGATAATTATAGTTACAGGGCTTCCCTGGTGGTGCAGTGGATAAGAATTCGCCTGCCAATCCAGGGGACACGGGTTCAAGCCCTGGTCCAGGAAGATCCCACATGCCGCAGAGCAGCTAAGCCTGTGCGCCACAACTACTGAGCCTGTGCTCTAGAGCCCACAAGCCACAACTACTGAGCCC
This sequence comes from Tursiops truncatus, assembly GCF_011762595.2. Lineage (NCBI taxonomy): Eukaryota > Metazoa > Chordata > Mammalia > Artiodactyla > Delphinidae > Tursiops > Tursiops truncatus. Next base: position 33,260,178 of record NC_047040.1, read on the forward strand.
ACGTGTCACAACTACTGAAGCCCATGCGCCTAGAGCCCGTGCTCCACAGCAAAGAGAAGCCACCGCGATGAGAAGCCCGCGCATGGCAACGAAGAGTAGCCCCTGCTCGCCGCAACTAGAGGAAGCCTGCGCGTAGCAACAAAGACCCAACACAGTCAAAAATAAACAAATAATTAATTAAAAAAAATTATAGTTACAAACAAAACATGCAACTTCCACTAACACGTATTTGTGAATGTGATATGTAATCATTAGGATTGGCTTTGAAATTTTTACAGTATGCAAGTGCCAGTATTTTTTTCTGATGGTTGCCTGGTAGTTTACTTGACAGTCTGGGTAGAAAAAAATTATCTGTGATCCCATATATCAATTTGACTGACTCATTTCACTCATGCAAGAGAAGCCAGACTCTGTGTGGTGACTTTTTATGGCAGGAGTAAGTGTCTGTTATTTTGTGGTCTACGTCCCTTTTGTAGGTTTTACCGTCTTCAGTGACACTTCAGTTGTGGGGGTACTTTTTGTTTTGAGTTGCCTTTGGGAGTTTGTGACAGTTCACATTTTCATTTTGAAAACAGAATAGGCATGCAGTTCTGAAGGAATGCATTCTTTCACATACATACTTTTACTTACGCTGCTAATTATAACACCTCAAACAGATTATCTTTATGTTCGTTTTATTAAATTTATTTTGAAATGGGTATATAGCAACTTTGAGGATGATTAGAGTATTTTAATAAACCTGTTAGGAATGCTAAAAAGAATATTTTGGTGGGAAAATATAGGAGACAAGGTATACATTTCTATTTGTAGTATATGTGTAATTAAATAATTTGTTTCAAGCAAAGCAAATAGCTTACACAGAGAGTGACTTTTTTCCCTCATATCTCCGTAGGATAGCAGTGAGATTCACTTCAAAGTGAAAATGACAACACATCTCAAGAAACTCAAAGAATCATACTGTCAAAGACAGGTTTGTATGTTATAATATTAAATTCAGTGCTTTATATATCATTAATTTTTCTTTCTTGTCAAAAGAAAAGTAATCCTTTGAGACTTCTCTGGTGGTCTAATGGTTAGGACTTTGCAAGAAGAAAAAGATCATCTAGGTGTTAGGATAAGTAAAACAATAAATATTTGTTTCTGTTTTGGTTTTTTTTGGCCACTCTGCGTGGACTGTGGAATCCTAGTTCTCTGACCAGGGATCGAACCCGCATCCTTGGCAGTGAAAGCGCAGAGTCCTAACCACTGGACTGCCAGGGAATTCCCTGTTTCTGTTTTTGATATTAATTGTTATGCTCAGTAAAGTCTTTTAATTGGGGCTCAACTAGCTCACATTTGTCATAATGATGGGAGCTAAAATTGGAAACGAACGTATTAAGTGCAGTATGCTAATAGGTACTTGGATACATTGTCAATTACTGTTGACAACAACTCTGAAGAAAATTATATGGTCTTTTTACCTCATCTGTAAATGAGAGAGTTGATTATTGAGAAAAAACAGTGCAAAAGTGAAAACTAAACTGATCCAGAATTGAAGGTGCTAGGTTTGGGGAGATAATATAACATCAAGTTAGTATAATTTCTAGCTTTCTTTTTTATGCTTCAGAGTCTACAGTCTTTAGAAGTTTCTATACTCAGTTCACAGAGGCTTGATAATTTTTTTCTTATATTTGCTGATATACGAGGAATGGGACACTCAGTATATCTGAAGTATGGAATACTTACCCAATAGAGAGAGATTGAATCATCTTTCCATTTTGATTTTATAGACTGGTTTCTATAGAAACTTTTTTGACTTCAGCATAAGATATTTCTTTTTTGAAAGATCCTATAGTTAAAATCAAAGAATATTCCACTCTTGTCAGTCATGTTTATTCTTTTTTTTTTTTTTTTTTTTTTGCGGTAAGCGGGCCTCTCACTGTTGTGGCCGCTCCTGTTGCGGAGCACAGGCTCCAGACGTGCAGGCCCAGTGGCCATGGCTCACGGACCTAGCCGCTCCGTGGCATGTGGGATCTTCCCGGACCAGGGCACGAACCCGTGTCCCCTGCATCAGCAGGCAGACTCTCAACCACTGTGCCACCAGGGAAGCCCAGTCATGTTTATTTTTAACATAACCCTGGAAATAATTTTTATTTATTTATTTATTTATTTATTTATTTATGGCTGCTTTGGGTCTTCGGTGCTGCATGTGGGCTTTCTCTAGTTGTGGCGAGCAGGGGCTACTCTTCGTTGCGGTGTGCAGGCTTCTCTTTGCAGTGGCTTCTCTTGTTGTGGAGCACAGGCTCTAGGCTTGCAGGCTTCAGTAGTTGTGGCTCGTGGGCTCCGGAGTGCAGGCTCAGTAGTTGTGGCGCACGGGCTTAGTTGTTCCACATCATGTGGGATCTTCCCGGACCAGGGCTCAAACCCGTGTCCCCTGCATTGGCAGGTGGATTCTTAACCACTGCGCCACCAGGGAAGTCCCAACCCTGGAAATAATTTAAAACCAGGGTATTTCCTGGTGGTCCAGTGGTTACGACTTGGCTCTTCCCTCTTCCACTGCTCCCAGGTTCAATCCCTGGTCGGGGAACTAAGATCCCGGAAGCGTGGCCAAAAAAAACACAAAAAATAGTTTAAAACCAAATACAGGGTAAGTTTGCAAGGTCTCATATATTTAAGTATAGTACATATTGGAAGATAGTTTGAATCTTTTTGGATGTTTTTGGGATAGTATTGTATTGAAACAGTGAAAATCTTAACACATTTGTTATTGAGCAGAACTTTCTAATACTTTTGGACTAAATGATTCTTGATTTGTACTTATTAGTGAAGTTATTTCTCTTTAAATGAGCCATCTATTCTCTTTTAGCTATTTTTGTGGAATAAATGATTAGAAAAATATATTTTAATACCTTTTGTGATATTTATAGTGCTGTAAATGGCATCACAGGTTTACTGTAGTTTATCTGGCTTGCTCCTGTGCTTTACCGAATTTCTGATTTAATCTGTTTAAAAACCAATTTTGCTTGTACAGTTGGAAGCTAGTGAGGCTGCTCATCCAATATCTGACTTTATCTTTATGTTAGCCTACAGATTTGAGAGGAAGCTATATAGAATAGTGGTTAAGAATGCACAGGCTTAGGAGCAGATTTAGCCTTCAGTTCTTGGCTAGCTTGTGTGCCTTCTCCATACCTTAGATTCCCTAGCTGTGAAATGAAGGTAACGTGATAATACCTACCTTCCAGGGCTGTTGTGATGAAAATTTATGATTATGTTTATAAAATACTTGGTACAGGGAGTGCCTAGCAAATAGTTGGTACTCAGCAAATGATAATTATGATAGAATTAGCTCTCTAGTTTTATTATGTTCTACATATTCTGTTGAAACTTTCATATTTGGTTTTTGTGCATCAAAGTACCTGTTATCTCTTCTAAGATTTGTATATTTGTATGTTTTCTACCTTTTTAGGGAGTTCCCATGAATTCACTCAGGTTTCTCTTTGAAGGTCAGAGAATTGCTGATAATCACACTCCAAAAGAAGTGAGTATAATTTCTTCTCTGATTCAAGGCATATTTTAAATTCTGCATTGAATGATTTGGTTCACTGGTACCATTAAACTGTCCTTTTCTTGAATATTCTCTGATTTAACTGGTATATCATTTGTTAAAGAGAAAAATTATCTTTTGAGTTGAACTTCCCTTGTATTGCCTTCAAAAAGTGCCTGTAAAAAGAGAGGTAGAAAGTAGAAAATGAGTACTGAACTTGTCATAAGGCACATACTACGTCTTTTTGAGGATGGACAGATGGTCCTCAAATTTGGCAGATTTCTGGTACATTTTCATGGTGATGGTGACCTTCACAGTTCAATTTTGACTTTTGACCCATTTTGAGAACTTAATATAGAAGCTTAGTGTATATTAACATAGTTGGCTCTATCATCTTGGTTTACATTTTTTAATGCTTCTGTGCCTTTATTTGTGTTATTGTATGTATGGACTGTTTTCTCTGTTTATATATTCCACCCTCTCTATTCCCATCCCCACTGCCACCCCCCAGGCATTTGAAAGTAATAAAGTGTGAGAGAGAATGTGTGTATTTATATTTACACAGATTCCCCCCTCCAAATACAAAATAACATTTTTGATATTTCTGATAGTGGGAACAGTGTATGGTTATTATTAGTTTTTTGGTTTAAAAACATTTCAAACTTACAGAATTATGAGACTAGTATAATATTCTCCTTTATAACCTTTTTCCTAGATGCACCAGTTATTAACATTGTGCTATGTTTGCTTTTTTGTTCTCTCTGTATATACAGATTATCATTATTGGTGGGCCATTTGATATGGGCCCTTTATCCCTAAATATTTCAGTGTTATTGTTCTCCTAAGAGCCACAGTTAAATTATCTAATTTAAGTGATTTAACCTTGATACAATACTGTAATTGAATATACAATCAAAATAGTCTGATTTTACCATCTGTCTCAGTGAGGTCCTTTATAGCGCCCTCCCTTTTTTTTTTTTTTTTTTAACTTGACCTGGGATCTTATCCAGGATATGCATTCTAACTAGTTATCATGCCTCTTAGCTTTAATGTGGAACAGTTACTCAGTCTTCGTTTTTCATCACACTGACATTTTTTAAAAGAATTCAGGCCGGCTATATTTTAGAATGTCCTTCAATTTGGGTTTGTCTGTTGTTTCCTCATGATTAGATTCAGTTTTGCATTTTTGGTAGGAGTAGCACAGAGTGAAGCTGTGGAATTCCGAGTGCATCGTATCAGGAGTTAGATGATGTCCATTTGTCCTGCTATGGGTAATATTAACTTTGGTCATGTAGTTAAGATGGTAACTGCCAGATTTCTTATCCATTGTAAAGTTATCATTTTCTTTTGTAATTAATAAGTAATTTGTGGGGAGATACTTTGAAACTGTGTGAATAATGACGTTCTTTAGATATTGGCCAGTGGGGACCCCTTCAATTTGGCGTCTTTCCTTTCTGACACCTCTCCGTCTCTTTAGAAAGTTTTTATTTTGAAATAATTTTCAATTTACGGAAAATTTGCAAGAATAGTCCAAAAAACTGTACTCTTTTCCGCTTAGATTCACCAGTTTTTAACATTTTGCTACCTATGCTTTATTATTCCCCTCCCCCCACATATAATATATGCGTGTGTATATATATGTATATATCATCCAAACCACTTGGGAGTGGGTTGCATGCACCATGCCATTTACTAAATATTTTAGTGTGTATTTCTTAAGAATAAGTATATTCTTTTACATAACCACAGTACTGTTAATAAAATTCAGGACACTTAACACTGTTAGAAAACTTTAGTCTTCAACCTAATTTTGTCATCTGTCCCAATTATGCCTCTTATAATAAATTTTCTCCCTCGTCACAGGATCCAGTTCAGTATCAACATATTTTATTTAGGGGTCTCTTTAATTATCTTTAATTTGGAACAGTTCTTCAGCCTGTCTTTGTCTTCATGACATTTACATTTTTGAAGAATACAAACCAGGTATTTTCTAAAAAGTCTCTCAATTTGGGCTGTTCTGTTTCTTCATGACTAGAGTCGGATTATGTATTTTGGGCTGGAATACTACATAAATGGTGATGTGTCTTTCTCAGGGCATAATATCTGGAGTATCTGAAGTCCCTTATCATTGAGTTTAACAGTTATCTTTTTCCTTTACTGTGTAGTTACTATTTTTCCTGTTTTAATTGAGTAATTTGTGGGCACATACTTTGAAACTATGTGACTATCCTTTTTCTCATCAAACTTTTCCCTGTAGGTTTAGTATCTACGCACTTTCTTAAGTACTTCCTTACTGTCTGGCACAAGATATTCCAAACTCATGTTGTATTTTCCCTGTCCTAGCTTGGCATAATCTCTGCAACACAGAAGATACTTAATACATTTTAGTGACACCTCCCTCACTATCATTAAGAGATTTATCTTCTTAGAAGAAGAATAATGGGGCAGTGGGAGAGAGTAGGTATTTAGGGAGTGACCTCTTTGTACTGCTGTTTACTCATCTCTGCTAATGTATTACTTTTTTTTTTAATTTATTTATTTTTGGCTGTGTTGGGTCTTCGCGGTCTTTAGTTGCGGCGAGCGGGGGGCTACTCTTCGTTGCGGTGCATGGGTTTCTCATTGTGGTGGCTTATCTTTGTTGTGGAGCATGGGCTCTAGGCACGCAGGCTCAGTAGTTGTGGCTTGCGGGCTCTAGAGCACAGGTGCAATAGTTGTGGCACACGGGCTTAGTTGCTCTGCAGCATGTGGGATCTTCCTGGACCAGGGATTGAACCCGTGTCCCCTGCATTGGCAGGCAGATTCTTAACCCCTGTGCCACCAGGGAAGTCCCTCTGCTAATGTACTCCTTAAAGCTGATGGCTTCATATTCTCCATAGTTTGAGGACATGTGCTGCCTTCCTGATTTAAAGGTTCCTTGTAATGTTTGGAATTTTAGTCCTTGCAGTATTTACCAGGCTATATGTGCAATTAAAATTAAATTTTAATAGCCTCTTTAATTAATAATTATTTTAATATTCATATGTCTATCACAATCAAGATACCCATAATACTAGAGCCAATTAATCACTTTAAAAAAATTTCTAAATCCACTTAAGTCTATGTTTTATTTTCAGATTTCTTAGCATATTTTAAATTTTTTTTTTTTTGCGGAACGCGGGCCTCTCACTGTTGTGGCCTCTCCTGTTGTGGAGCACAGGCTCCAGATGCGCCGGCTCAGTGGCCATGGTTCACGGGCGCAGCCGCTCCGCGGCATGTGGGATCTTCCCAGACCGGCGCACGAACCCGTGTCCCCTGCATCGGCAGGCGGACTCTCAACCACTGCGCCACCAGGGAAGCCCCCTTAGCATATTTTAATTTTCACATTTTGTAATTCAGCACAAAATTGTCACCTATAAAATACTGATCTTGGACTTTCCTTTGAAATGTTATTTTTAATTTCTTTTGTGATCCACTATAGTTCATTGGAAACAGTGATGGTTTTTGTTTTCAGTCTGCCTGTTAACAGTGCTCCTTAACTCTGTCTGCACATCAGAATCAACAGATTTACAGTCCTTTGCAAGCCTCACTGAGTGTAACACCTGGGTTTCTATGCCACACCAAGCCCCCTTATGTACTCTTTTATTTTTTAAATAAAGAATACTTGTGTTAAAAATAAATAAACGTATTAGAAAACCAAACTACCAAAGTATATAAAATGGAAAATACACTTTAGATATCTCTTCATTCCCATTTCTCAGAGGCAACCATTATTAATAATGTCTTTTAGAAAAAAATTCCAGAATATTTCAATGCATATAAAGCACATTAAAAAAAACAACTTAATTGCTTATACTTGCTTAATGTTCTGTATAAGGCATTTTAAAGGGTCTTTTTTCTTCTTCTTTTCCTTTCCTTTTCTGTAAGAGTTGAGAAGGACTGGTCTGAAAAATCTAGCTTATACAATTGGAGGTGTCAAATAAGAGTAGAAGTATAGTAAGTTTTCTTCATTGAGTGGTTACTATCAAAGAAAATAATAGTTATATGCCAGAAGGAATTGTAGATGACAAAGCAAACCACTTAGAAATGAATCCTTAGGCAGTATTTTTCTAACTAAAACCACATATATTTCAAAGTGAGATCAGGTTTTTTGAAAGAGATTCTATCAAGTAATTACATCTAGAAGTAAAATGCGTTTTAGAAAATATGCCATCAAACTATTATTTAAACTATTATATACATGTTTGATTAGATTTAAAACTCCCTTAAGGTACTTTTCAGAAACACTTAAATTTTATATGGTGAATAAACTGGGACGTGAAGTTGGCTCAGCAAAGTAACATGAATGACTACATAGACATAGTATCAGAGGAAAAGATATACCTCTCTGTTCTTTAAAACTTGGTTGTTTTGGGCTTTCTGGTGGCACAGTGGTTGAGAGTCTGCCTGCCGATGCAGGGGACACGGGTTCGTGCCCCAGTCCAGGAAGATCCCACATGCCGCGGAGCGGCTGGGCCCGTGAGCCATGGCCGCTGAGCCTGCACGTCTGGAGCCTGTGCTCCGCAACGGGAGAGGCCACAACAGTGAGAGGCCCACATACCACAAAGAAAAACAAAACAAAACAAAGCAACCTTGTTTGTTTGTTTGTTTTGTTTTGTTTTGGCTGTGCCATGCGGCATATGGGATCTTAGTTCCCTGACCAGGGATTGAACCCATGCCCCTTCATTGGAAGCACAGTCTTAACCACTGGACCACCAGGGAAGTCCCCCTCTCTGTTCTTTAGATTAAAGGAAACAGTATTCTTTTTTTTTTTTTTTTTTAATAAATTCATTTATTTATTTACGGCTGCGTTGGGTCTTCGTTGCCGTGTGCGGGCTTTCTCTAGTTGCGGCGAGTGGGTTCGTTGCGGTGCACGGGCTTCTCATTGCGGTGGCTTTTCTTGTTGTGGAGCATGGGCTCTAGGCGTGCGGGCTTCAGTAGTTGTGGTGCGTGGGCTCAGTAGTTGTGGCTCACGGCCTCTAGAGCACAGGCTCAGTAGTCATGGTGCATGGGCTTAGTTGCTCCGCGGCATGTGGGATTTTCCCGGACCAGGGCTCAAACCTGTGTCCCCTGCATTGGCAGGCGGATTCTTAACCACTGCGCCACCAGGGAAGCCCGGAAACAGTATTCTTAATTTTAGAACAGGATAACTATGGATTACTTTTGTATCTTTTTGCACTTTAAAACAGTGGCCACATAATTGCAGCCAATTAAAAAAAATAGTACTTTTATATTGTACTACTAACACTTTTCTTTTCTCTTACAGTTGGGAATGGAGGAAGAAGATGTGATTGAAGTTTATCAGGAACAAACAGGGGGTCGTTCAACAATTTAGATATTTTTATTTTTTCTTTTCCCTTAATCCTTTTTTATTTTTAAAAATAGTTCTTTTGTAATGTGGTGTTCAAAACAGAATTGAAAACTGGCACCCCATCTCTTTAGAACATCTGGTAATTTGAATTCTAGTGCCCATTATTCATTATTGTTTGTTTTCATTGTGCTGATTTTTGGTGATCAAACCTCAGCCCCATTCATATCGCCCTCTCCTTTTTAAAAATTATGTGTGTGCACAGAGAGGCCGCCTTTTCCAGGACTGTGCATTTACAGGCTTGTGATAAATAAGATTGACTAATGCGAGTGTTCATAATGACTTTCCAATTGGCCCTGAAGTTCTAGCATGTGATTGCTTCACTCCTGGACTGTGACTTTCAGTGGGAGATGGAAGTTTTTCAGAGAACTGAACTGTGGAAAAATGACCTTTCCTTAACTTGAAGCTACTTTTAAAATCTGAGGGTCTGGACCAAAAGAAGAGGAATATCAGGTTGGAGTCAAGGTGACAGAGGTGGTGAAAATAATGACTAACTCCAAAGATGGCTTCACTGAAGAGAAAGCATTTTAAGATGAAAGAAAAATCTTGTCAGAAGATCCCAGAAAAGTTCTAATTTTCATTAGCAGTTAAAGTTATTCATGCAGAAGTGTATACAGCAGAACGCTGCTCTTTTTGACTTTATTTGTACTTTTTGGCCTGGGATATGGGTTTTAAATGGACATTGTCTGTACCAGCTTCATTAAAATAAACAAAATATTTGTAAAAACCGTACCAATGTTCATTTTTTTCATTTTATTTTTAATTGTACAGAAGGAAAAAAGAAAATGCTTAAAACATGAGGTTTTCTTGCATAATACTGGAAATTATTGTTTGTACATGGTACACATGTTTTCTTTAGTACTGTGATGACGATCATGACTTTGAAGCCCTGAAAGTTACTGAAGTGCCTTCTGAATTAAGGATTTAATTAAGGCCACAATACCTTTTTAAATACCCAGCGTTGTTTTTTTTAAAAACTTGATATTCCTGTATGGTGCATATATATGATACAGTTACCCAATATGTTGAATAAATGGGCACGCCAAAAATTCTTAATTGATATTGATAATTTCAGTTTTTCCCTTAACAATTTACAAAATGTTCTGTGCTTAGTTAAGATTTGGTATATTTTGTTTATATTTTCTTTTATTTTTTATATCCTCTCTTTAAACTGTATAAAATTAAAATACCAAATTAGTTCCTTAATTAGAGGGCTTAACTTTTTCTTTTAAATCCTTAATGAATCACAGAATTCAGTATATCTGTGCATACACGTAATCCTATTTCATATTATTCCAAATAGAATGTCATCTAACTGCATTAGAAGAGCGAATAAGACCTATCTCTAATGCATTTTATAAACTGTTAATAGTTTGAATCCCTTCTCAAGTCCTCTATTGAAAAATAATTGGCTTGCCTTTATAAATTCTTATATTTGACCCTAACTGAAAAATTATTTGTATTGTACATATATAGTCTAGGTAAATTAGAGCTTTTAGACCATTACCTGGCATTTATCATTACATTTAAATAGTAACTTGGAGTCAGACCCATTTCTAGAAAGTCCTCATTGAGTTGCATATTTCTGTCAGGCCTGAGTCACAAACCTCATAGGCTATTTGAACTATCCAGAATGCGTGAATATGTAGTTTGGTATCTTAGCTTTGTTTGCATCTCTTTCTGAGGGCTCTCAGCATTTAGGTGGTGGAGCTTAACTATAATGTAATTTGGGGGATATAATTTTCTTGATTTTAGTTTATTGGATTCTTCTAAATGCTTTGCAGTCTGCTATGGTTAACTGAAAAATGCGCTTATCTGGTTAGTAGTGCTGATAAAACAGGCTTTTCACAGCAACAATTTAATAGAATATCAGATTTGGAAGGGACCTCGAATACCATTTAGTGTAGCCTCTCTACCTGGTGCTTGACTGCAACATCCTAAATTTGTAAAAGAAGGGAGAAAATAAAATCAGTAATGGTAATTTCCCCCGCAAGGATGTTTTCCTTGAGTGTTCTTTCTTCTCGGTTGAATTATTTGAGGTGCTCCTTTCTCACCTAAGTATTATTGAATGAATGAATGAATGTGCAAGTAGGATCGACAAGTTTGAGAAAAAGTTTTAAGTGGCATATTTAAATTCACTGATAGCCAGTGTTTTGGCCATTTTATTTCTATTTAAAGCAAGTGTTTGAAAATAAGCATCAAATCTAAGCAAGTCCAGTAACACAGCAATACAGACTCAAAATTAAGCTTCACTTCTGGATTGTGGAAGCGCATTTCCTGTAGAAAGCACCTTACAAGCATTAGTGGGAGATTTGAGGGAATCATCTGCAAATACTAAGTTTTTTTAGCTGTAGACAGTGAAGTATAGAATAGGGCCAAAGGAAATTCGTGGGAAAATTCAGGTTCAGATACTGCTTGCTTTAACATCTTTTTACATATCTTATTTGCTAAAGGTCCTTCATCCCCTTTAATGATCAATCTATGATAGATACTTAATCAGATACTTACTGATACTAAGGAGATGTTAAAGACATTATCTAATCAAGACGCTTATAGGATCAGTGTGATTTAAAAAATGGGGAAATTATGTGAGTGGCTGGTTTTTCAAGACACAGGAGCAAAACCTCAAGATCGGTTAATTTTCTGGGCTCTAGAATACAGTGTTGTCCAACAGAACTTTCTGTGAGGATGAAAATGTTCTCCTACAGTAACCAGTAGCCACATCTGGCTACTGAGCACCTGAAATGTGGCTAGTGTGACTGGAGAACTGAATGTTTTAACTTACATTTAAATAGCTACCTGTAGCTCCTCTTTGCTAATTCAGAACTATTGCATTATAGAATTTCCATTTACCTACAGCACTTTCAGAGACACTGAAATGAAATACTTCAGCTACCCTAAGATTATGTTAATGTCTTACTCACTGAAATTAAGCTGAAATTTACTGAAATTCAAACAAATTATGAAATTATTGGCTAATTTTAGGCACCAAAGCTTCTGGATTTACGTGGTTCCAGAGAACATAAAGGATTTAGGTGTGTGACAAGTTTGACTGGGTTGAGTAAGGTTTGGGTGGTGGGGAGGGAGGGCCTAGAGTGAAGTGAAGGGTGGGGTGAGGTGAGGTGAACCAGATGAAACGGAGCTAACTGAGCTCAGGATGGAACTTCATTACAGAAGCAAGTTACTCGTCTTCTGTCACCACCTCCTAACTTTTTAGTTTTCTTCTAGTCTTAAGGTCTTGGTATTTGTAGGAACTGGAAGTAAGAGTAGACCCATGGTCTGGAAATGTTCTGTGTCCACTGTAGGCCATTGGCTTCCTTACAGAGTTCTTGGTGGAAATGAAGATGTTTCTTCAAAGCAGCTTTTTGCCTGAGGAAACAACCCCACCCGCAATCACAATACTGATTAAGCATCCTAGAAATTGTCCTTGTAAGCTCGTGGAAGAATTTTGGATTTCAGTCATCATCAGTTAGACTTGGGGCTACTGATCTTGCATTTTATTGGAAGATCATACTCTGTTCATTTAGTGACTTTACATATGAGGTTTAGAGTATCATGATCCTCCTACTAGGAAAGTAAAAGGAAAGGTGTAACAGTTCTTAAATTTGTATTGCTGGAAGGGACTTCCTTGTTTTGGAGATGAAGAAACAGGCCAGAGAAGTTAAATGTACCTGGGCCAATGTCACACAAGTGAAGACGAAATCAAGCTAGTTGGCATCAAGTTCTCCTAACCCTTGCTGGAATGAGGCTCTTTCACACCCCTCATATACCCCTTTAATTACTTGGTTTTTTGCTTTCACCTACTTGGATTAGTGTTGCAAAATTGCTCAACTTCCCCTCGTACTACTTGCCAGTTTTCCTTTTGTGGAAAACTGCAACTCCAGTAGCTTGCTGTTGGTTTCAATAGTTATGAACCCAACCCTACTGCTATGATACATGGAGCACGTAATTTTGAAATTGAATCAAGACTTCCCTAATGATCTGTTTTGTAATTCGCGTAACAGCTGAGGAATGTTTCAGGAGAGGAACAACTCAAGGTTAGGTGGAAAACCTTGAAATAGAGTTGTTCTGGCTTCCTTCTTTTTCTGGTCCCCTAAAGAGTATTTATTAGCTCAGATTAAGCTTAAGTTTTAGAAAATTACTTTCAAGGGGTAAATTGTTTACAGTTAAGATTGGAATTGTGGTTTTCTGTGTTGGGCTTCTTTACCCTTCACTTTTAATGGTTCTAAAGGGGGATGACTCTTGCCTTTACTAAGAGGGGAAATTTATGATATAGCCACTACGGAGGACCTGGTTTTTAAAGAGTCAACTGAAACCACTTTACTCAAGAGATTCTACTAGCAGAAAGATGCAGTGATCATAACTATTGCAAGAGAACAAAGGGGGAAATGCTGTTGGCCCCTGATGGCTGATTCTGGGCTATTTCTCCTAACAAGGCCTACCTCTCTGACTTCATCTGGAATATTCTTTGTGCCTTGTTCACTTCATTCCAGCCATGCTTTCTTTCTTTTATTCTTCCACCATGCCAGCCTCATTCCTTTCTTTGAACTTTTGCACTTGCTGTTTACCTACTGGAATATTTTTCTTCCAGATGTTTATGTGGCTAACTCGTTGTCATTCAGGTTTCACCTTATGTATCACCTCTTCTAAGGTGTTACCCTGGCCGATCCGTCTGAACCAAACCTCCTGCAATCCTATCACATCTTTAAAGAATTTCTGAATAGCATTTATTGCCAGCTTAAAAAATCTTTGTTTAGAGTCTGTCTCCCCACCCCCACCCCTAGAATGTAAATGCCGTGGGAGAAGAGACATCTGTCTTGTTTACTCCTGAATTCCCAGTGTCCAGAATAGTGTTTGGCACATAATAGGTACCCAATAAATACTTACTGAGAAAGGTACTGGTTCAGGACCAGGGAGTCTTAGATCTCGTCCTGGTACTGCCCCTAAGTCACTGTTAGCCCTAATCAAGATCCTTCTCTCTGGGACTTGGTTTTCTCACCTGTGAACCAGAGGGCTGAGATAGATGATCTGTAAACTCCCTTCTAGCTTCCATATGAGTTCTTTAAGCCACCAAGAAATTCTGTGACCTTTGCAGCAGGAGAATCTCTATTTTTTAGTTCTTCCAAACCATGCTATGGGAAGTGGGAAAACTTCACGTGCCCAAAGGCAGTGCAAAGCTAGTACTAGTAGCAGGCAGTCAAGCCTTTGAACAATCCCACTACTGCAACTGTTGCCCAAATAGCAAACACCTGGCTTGTTCCTGGACTTGTTTCATGGCTTCCTCCAGAGCCAGCCTTGCTGCTTCCTCTTCCTTTCGCCGTCTGTCCTCTGCTTCCAGCCGAGCCTTCTCTTCTGCTTCCTGTTTCCACTGCTGATACTCCAGCCGTTCTTCTTCAGCCATTTCCATCAGGCGCTTTTGTTCTTCTGCTAACTGCATTTCCAATTCCTTCTGCCTTTGCTTCTCTGCCTCTGCAGAACAGAAAGGCAGGTAGGCTCAGCAGGGGTCTCATTATTGGGGAAAACAACTCTCTGATCTGACTCTCAAGTCTGTGATTCCCAGGGACTCCCAATGAGATATTCTGTAGCTTACCTGACAGCAGGTTGCCAGATCCTCTGTGGGGATTACCTTGGGTTAACTTACTAACTTAAGAGCCCTTTATCAAGCACCTACTATGTGCAGTGCACTGTGTGCAATGAATACAAAACCTTGGGGAAGAAGTTTCCAGAGCCTGGTACGTTCATGGGTGGTATGCAGATGGGTTGGGGACAGGTGTCACAGCAGGGTCTGGAGAAACTTGGTGCTTACTCAGCTGGACTGACCAGTCTACAGAGTGTCATCTGTTAAAGTGCTTTCCTATTCCTCAAACGTGAGGCTGTAGAGATTCCACACATCACCTGAAAGGCTGCCCTGAAGCTATCCAGATGTTTGACTGTTTCCATCTGCTAGGGAAGGACGCAAGGAGCCAGGGCTATGTCTCCAATTTAGGCAGCTTCTGAGCAATGCTGGAAGGGCAATGAGAGGGGCAGGGTCCCACTTCAGGAGATTACTGAATTGGGAGTGGGACCCAAAAGTCATTTCCACAAATGAGTCTTTCTTGTTTTGATCTAATAACTCACTAGAGTCACACATATTAAATCACTTTGAAAAAAATCAGCTTATCCATTTAGAGTGCTTCACACTGAGACCTAGGATAGGAATAACTCTGGGGAGAGTCAAATGAACACCCACAGTGGGATAAATATACTTCTGTCCCAGATAGATGGGCGTTGCAGAGAGCTGAGTCCCCCTCACCAGCCTTCTTGGCTTCCTCCCGCTGCTTCTTTCTCTGCAGTTCCTGCAGCTTCCTCCAGAACTCCTGTTGCTGCCGAGCTCTCTCTTGGACCATTTGCAACTGGAGCCACTGCTCTTTCTCCTCCTTCTCCTGCCTCTGCTGTTCTTCCTCGAGTGTCTGTTTCCTAAAGCTGAGAAAACCCACAAATTGGTCAGGGAAATGGCAGAAAACACTGTCCTTTTAGGACACGCCGTGCCTCTGATGGAGGCTTTGCAGGCTGCAGGCCACACGGAGCGTCCCATTCAGAGGAGACTCGTTTTCTAAGGGAAGCCTAGCTGAAGAGCAGAAGCAAGAACACAACAGGCCTGGAACTAGAAGCCTGGAAGTTTCAACACAGCTCTGTGCTCTGGCGCGGGAGCCTAAGTTCCCAGAGCCTCATTTTCCATTCTTATCAAATGGATTTTGAAATTCCTGTCTCACAGTGTTGTTGTGAAGATTAAATGAGCCCAGAGGCCTATGGAAGAGCCTAACACAATGCAGACACATGTGGCAAGAGGCGCAACAAATGTTTGCTGGACTGGATCTCAAAGCCCTCCTGGGAAGATCCTGTGAACATCTGTCTGGAGTAACCCTAATGGTTTAAGACACCACATCTTATCTTTGGTCCAGATTGTCCCTGGGATAACCAGGATAGTGAAAAACGAGACGTGCTGTTTTACTTCAGGGCATGAGCCTCAGAACCAGCTTTACCCCTAGTGGAAGTCAACCCTTGCCTTATCTTCTGCTTCCTATCGTGGCCGTGGCCGCCGTGGCCGCCGTGGCTGCCCTACCCACCGGATCTCCTGCGCGTGGTTCCGCGGCTCCAGCTCCTCCTTCATCTTCTCTGCCCGCTCCAGCTGCTCCTGCTGCCTTCTCTTCCTCTCCATCTCCAGCCGTCTCATCTTGGCCCTCTCTGCTCGCAGCCTGGCCCAGGAAGCTTTCTCTGGCTCCCTCTTAGCGAGGAGGGCCTAAGGAACCAGAGTGTTCTTAGTGCAAGGGACGTACGCTAATCACGGGGACCTTGTATCGGCAGCGAGCCATCCTCCACCCACGGGATGTTGCCTCTAATTAGAGATTAGGTGGTTTCCACACTCTGACCACAGCTGTATAAAATCTGCCACCACTGGCCTGGGCTCTGGGATCTGATCGACCTGGATCTAAGTCTCTCTCTTACTTGCTTCAGAATTTGGGGATAACTTAATTTCTCGGATATTGTCTTCCGTTTAGCTGGCTGTTACCAGAATTAACTGAAATAGTGAAAGAGACAACATAATGTCTGGTACATCGTTTGTCTAGATGCACGTTATAATCACCCAAGGAGCTTTTAAAAAGTACTCGAGGCCAAAAGCCCCACCCAGACCAATTAAATGAGAATACCTAGGTGGGAGGCCTTGGTGGGTTTTCAAAATTTTAATTTAATTGTTTTGGCCACGCCACAGGGCTTGTGGGATCTTAGTTCACCCACCAGGGATTGAACCCAGACCCGGCAGTAGAAGCTCGGAGTCCTAACCACTGGACTGCCAGGGAACTCCTTTTTTTAATATACTTTTTTCTTGGTGGTTTAAAAAACATATTCCAGTGATTCTAACGTGAAGCCAGGGCTCAGAACCACAGGTTCTAGATAAAGGCTGTTTTAGGGGCAGACTTAGGTGTAGATGTGTCAAACTCATATTTAATCCTATGCAAATCCCCTTTTTCAATGAAACGTTCTCTTAGTTTCTGTGAAGAGCATCTTAGCTTTCTTTTTCTTCCTGATGCCTCCTCCTCAGTCAGAAATATCCTCATGAGGGGAACCTTGAATGGCAGCTCTTCCATGGGCACTCTGTGTATCCAACTTGGGGTGGATACTTCCTTGCTTTTTAGCCTTTACTGAGGCAGCATGGTACTGTGGATTGACAATAAATCTATATAAGTCTATAGCAGGCTCAGAAAAGTTCTGCCCACAGCTTAAAATTTTCATCTGCTGTATAAAGCAGAATCCTATAGTCTAGGCAGCTGGGAAGATTGAGAACTAGTAAGGAAAAATCTTTCTGAAATCCTTTTTGGAAGACCACAGGCTGTAAAATAAATAAATACACAATAATTTGAAATAGTGACAAGAGCTCTGATTTTGGAGTCGAAAGATCTAAGTCTTGGCTCTACCACTTGATGGTTGTGTAACTTCTGGCAACACACCTAACTCTTTTAAGCCTCAGCTTCTAGGTCTGTAAAATGGGACGAATCATACCTGGGTCACAGGTGTGGCTGTAAAGATTAAATGAAATTCAGCAGAGTTGTACCATATTTGCATGTAACTTATGCGAGTTTAACCATAGTGGTTTAGCTGTGGGTACGTTTGCAGTGTTTAAAGAAAAGGGAGATAGATGTGTGTGTATAAGTTACCCATGGCCCAGAGGTGTGCCGCAGAAAAGCAGATTAGGAATGGAGGAATTTCTGCAGCTTTTGAGAGGCAAGCAATACAGGAACTCCAGGCCAAGTCAAGAATATGTGCTTGGGGCTTCCCTGGTGGCGCAGTGGTTGAGAGTCCGCCTGCCGATGCAGGGGACATGGGTTCGTGCCCCGGTCCGGGAAGATCCCACATGCCCGGAGCGGCTGGGCCCGTGAGCTATGGCCGCTGAGCCTGCGCGTCCAGAGCCTGTGCTCTGCAACGGGAGAGGCCAAAACAGTGAGAGGCCCGTGTACAGCAAAAAAAAAAAAAAAAAAAAAAAGAATATGTGCTTGGCTCTGAGGCC
This sequence comes from Tursiops truncatus, assembly GCF_011762595.2. Lineage (NCBI taxonomy): Eukaryota > Metazoa > Chordata > Mammalia > Artiodactyla > Delphinidae > Tursiops > Tursiops truncatus. Next base: position 33,278,127 of record NC_047040.1, read on the forward strand.
CGAATTCACCTTTCCTTGTAACTGTGAGGCCTGTACCCCTCACAAATGGGTGCTGTGCCAACTTTCTGCTCTTTAAGGGTGGGTACCTGCCCTAGTAGTTTGAGAGCCTCACAGAATACATCATTTCAGAGGGGCTTTGCCACCCTGTGTCTTTGATCAGATCTGGCTTCTTAAAGGGTCAGAAGGTACCAAAGTAGAACAAATAAAGCCACTATGTAGTAGAGCTGTTTCAGTAACTGCAATGTAATTCAGGGCAGTTTTTCCCACCTCTGCAGTTGCACCAGTGAGGACTGAAATCCCTCTGGCCAAGGTGAGAATATTGGACCCTACCTTGGAAGGGTCCTTATGGCTTCCCTCTTCTTCAGATTCCATGTTTCCAGGGACAGTTGCAGTCTGGGTGGGCGATGACCTTCCAACTATAGAAACTTGGCTCTCAGGGGCATCAAATTTGGAAGAAAGCCAAGGGTCCTCTACAACAGAGCCTGAAGGAAAGAAACTTCCATCTGAGGTGTCTTTAGTTTTCTTAGAGTTAATGACATCAGGCCCACTCAGCTCTGCTACTAGTTCCAGATTCCTTCTGTGTCTTTTTCCTTTTGACTCCAGGTTTTTTTTCTTTGGGAATTAGCTCTAATTTCTTTTTGACTCCAGGTTTTTTTTCTTTGGGAATTAGCTCTGATTTCTTTTCAGCCTTTGATTCCTTTGACTTTCCTGGGAGAGAACAATGCAGGATAGAGATATAGCTAATAAATGTGATCTCTGCGTCCTTTTCAGTAACTTTAAAACTTCCGTGTGCAATGGAATCACCTGGGTGCAGATTCCTGAGCCACACCCCAGAGTCTGATTCTGTAGGAATCTGCGTTTTAACAACCACTCCAAGCGTTTTGAGAAGGGTAGTCCATAGACTACCCTTTGAGAAACTGCCTTATCCTACTTGGATCAACTGTAATTCAGCAGTCTTGCTACTAAAGAACTTCTGATACACCCTGACCTATGGTGGGGGTAAGACTCTCTGGAGGGAAGACCTATAGGTACAGCTGGAAAGTCATGCCTCAGGAGTCTAGCTTGAGGTTGCAGCTTTGTAACCTGGTAAAGTTTAAACCTTCCATACTCTTAAGGCCTTTTCCTCAATTCTCCTCTGGGGCCACAAGTATTTCCTTCCCCAGTCCTGCCAATGCTACCTAAGTTACGGGCGACAACGATGTAAATTCAGCAAGACTTTAAAAAGCAAACCACAAAACTAGATCTGGATGAACAACAAGGTCCTACTGTAGAGCATAGGGAACTATATTCAATGTCCTGGGATAAGCCATAATGGAAAAGAATATAAAAAAAGAATGTATGTGCAGAACTGAGTCACTTTGCTGTACAGCAGAGATTGGCACAGCATTGTAAATCAACTACACTTCGATTTAAAAAAAAAAAGATCTGATCCAGGTAACTATCCAGTGTCATCCTTTTTGACAGCCTTTGATTTATTTCAAGGGTCATCATATGGCCGGGAAAGAATGAGTGTAGGTTTTAGGTTACAGAAGGTCCTTAGAACACAACATTGTAAATCAACTCTACTCCAATAAAAATTAATTAAAAAGAAACAAAGAAAAGAAAGTCCCCAGAAGCATAGGAACCTGAATTCCTTGTGAGGTGCAACACAAGGAACCAAGAAGAAAAATGACAGCTGGAGTAACCATTCAGAGCATGTTGCAACCTTCCCCTTCCCAAATGCTCTCACGGACCAATTCTCAGATGACATATTTATTATTCACAGAGGCAGTGTTTGAGAGTTATGAGTTTGGAATCAAATGACAGGTCCAGACCCTGGGTCCACCACTTTACCTGTTTGATCTGTTTGATGTTACGCAAGTCACCCAGCCTCTCCACGTGATATAATAATAGCGCTTACTTTATGGAGCTGTGGTGGGGATTTCATGACGTCATAAATGCAGAGCTCCTAATTCAGTGGGTATTCATTTAATAGGTGTTAGTGTTATTATTGTATTTTCTCTCTTGGTGATTATAGGTCTCTAGAGTCCCCTGGTTTCCTCTATCCTTATCTCCCAAGATACTGACATGAAGTAAGGCTGCAACACCATCTCAGCTGTGGTAGTCAAGGAGACTCAACACAGATCGTTTGTCCCATAGGATCCATGCTGATTCTCCATGGCACCTCCTGGCTACCATTAGGTGTGTTCTCCTGGATGGTCCCTTACCAACAGCAGCCTCTGCTTCCCCACGGAGCTTTCCTTCTCTCTCCCTCTTGGGTGCCTTGGACTTATCTGTCTTGGTTCTTCTCTTTCTCTTGGCTTTGTCAATGAACTCCATCTCCTAAAGGTGAAAAATTAAGGAAAGGGAACATGATATATGTAGAAAGCAAAGAAAAAAAAAACCATCAAAGGGAGATTATGTTGGGAATTCCCTGACAGTCTAGTGGTTAGGGCTCGGCGTTTTCACTGCCGGGGCCTGGGTTCAATCCCTGGTCAGGGAACTAAGATCCCTCAGGCCCTGTGGCATGGCCAAAAAACAAACAGGACTTCCCTGGTGGCGCAGTGGTTAAGAATCCGCCTGCCAATGCAGGGGACATGGGTTCGATCCTCAGTCTGGGAAGATCCCACATGCCATGGAGCAACTAAGCCCGTGTGCCACAACTACTGAACCTGCGCTCTAGAGCCCGCAAGCCACAACTACTGAGCCCATGTGCCACAACTACTGAAGCCCATGTGCCTAGAGCCTGTGCTCCACAACAAGAGAAGGCACCGCAATGAGAAGCCCACGTACTGCAACAAAGAGTAGCCCCCGCTCGCCACAACTAGAGAAAAGTCCACGTGCAGCAATGAAGACCCAACGCAGCCAAAAATAAATAAATAAATTTATAAAACAAACAAACAGAAACAAAAAACAAAAGAAAACGGAGATTATGTTGAACAAGACAGAATGGCTTAGAATGGAATTCATATGGGTTCCATATGAAGCAGAAGAGTGATATTTATTTATTTATTTTAAATTTTATTTATTTATTATATATTTATTTTTGTCTGTGTTGGGTCTTCTTTGCTGCATGTGGGCTTTCTCTAGTTGCGGCAAGTGGGAATGGGCTTCTCCTTGTGGTGGTTTCTCTTGTGGAGCACGGGCTCTAGGTGTGCAGGCTCAGTAGTTGTGGCACATGGGCTCTACAGCACAGGCTCAGTAGTTGTGGCACATGGGCTTAGTTTCTCCACGACATGTGGGATCTTCCCAGACCAGTGCTTGAACCCGTGTCCCCTTCATTGGCAGGCGGATTCTTAACCACTGTGCCACCAGGGAAGTCCCAAGAGTGATATTTAGAGAATGTGGAGCTTGTAGGAAGATCCTAAGGTTCAGCCTTTGATATAATTTCAGTTATAATTTCATAAAAAGAAAGAGAAATAGAGTATACTTTATGATCTGCCCCCTTTTTTGTTTTCTTTTTCCTTTTTTGGCTGCACCGCACAGCTTGTGGGATTTTAGTTCCCTGACCAGGGATTGAACCCGGATCCATGGCAGTGAAAGCCCGAGTCTTAACCACTGGACCACCAGGGAATTCCCTGATCCCTTTTTTGATGCTAAACCATCATCTACAGAGCTGGACCAAAGTGAAGCATTTTTCACCTTTGATAGATTGCTGTTGCCACAATTAATGGTTAACTAGTTTAAATCAAATTAAAGCCAGCTCTATTCACTGCTGCATCATTTCCTAACTTTTGGGAAACTTCAAGCATATGACCACAGCCATGTCAGTCTTCACCTTTCCCCATGGGCTGAAACAATATAGAGTTTCTTCCTAATAGAGGATGGCCACAACTACCCACTCGGTACCTGTGACGTTGTGACATAATAAGAAATATATATTTGGTCTTCGTCGCTAGCCTCTGACACAGAACTCCTAAAATTCTTGTACAGGCATACCTCAGAGATATTGTAGGTTTGGTTGCAGACAACTCCAATAATGTGAATACTGGAATATAGCAAGTCACATGAATATTTTTGTTTCCCAGGGCCTATGAAAGTTTTGTTTACTTATGTAGTCTATTAAGTGTGCAATAGTGTTACGTCTAAAAAAACAATGTACATACCTGAATTAAAAAATACTTTACTGTTAAAAAAATCATCTGAGCCTTCAATGGGTCATAATCTTTTCACGGTGGAGGGTCTTGTCTTGATGGCCGCTGACTGATCACGATGTTGGTTGCTGAAGGTTGCAGTGGCTGTAGAAATTTCTTAAAATAAGACAACAATGATGTTTGCCGCATTGATTGACATTTCCTTTCGTGAACGATTTCTCTGTAGCATGCAATGCTGTTTGGTAGCATTTTACCCACAGTAGAACTTTCAAAATTGGAGTCAATCCTCTCAAACCCTGCTGCTGCTTTATCAACTAAGTTTATGTAATATTCTAAATCCTTTGTCATTTCAACAATCTTCACAGCATCTTCACCAGGAGTAGATTTCAACTCAAGAAACCAGTTTTTTTGCTCTTCTAGTTCTCTTGCTATTTTGACCACATCTGCAGTTACTTCCTCCACTGAAGTCTTGAACCCCTTAAAGTCACCTATGAGGGTTGCAATCAGCTTCTTCCAAGCTCCTGTTAATATTGATGTTTTGACTTCTTTCCATGACTCACAAATGTTCCTTTGTTTTTTGGCTGTGCCTTGCAGCTTGCAGGATCTTAGTTCCCCAACCGGGGATTGAACCCGGACTACAGCAGTGAAAGCGCTGAGTCCTAACCACTGGACCATCAGAGAATTCCTCACAAATGTTCTTAATGGCATCTAGAATGGTGAATCCTTTCCAGATGGTTCTTGATTTTGCCCAGATCCATCAGAGGAATCACTAGATATGGCAGCTAGAGTCTTATGAGATGTATTTCTCAAAAAAATAACACTTGAAAGTTGAAATGACTCCTTGACATGTGGGCTGCAGAATGTTGTGTTAGCAGACATGAAAACAACATTAATTTTGTACATCTCCATCAGCGCTCTTGGGTGACCAGGTGCATTGTCAATGAGCGGTAATATTTTGAAAGGAATCTTCTTTTCTGAGCAGTAGATCTCAACAGTGGGCTTAAAATACTCAGTAAACCGTGTTGCTAACAGATATGCTGTCATCCAGGCTTTGTTGTTCCATATACAGAGCACAGGCAGAATAGATTTAGCATCATTCTTAAGGGCCCTAGGATTTTTGGAATGGTAAATGAGCATTGACCTCAACTTCAAGTCACCAGCTGCATTAGCCCCTAATATTCAGCCTGTCCTTTGAAGCTTTGAAGCCAGGCACCGACTTCTCTCTAGCTCTGAAAGTCCTAGATGGCATCTTCTTTCAGCATAAGGCTGTTTCATCTACATTGAAAATCTGTGGTTTAGTGTGGCCACCTTGGTTAATTATCGTAGCTAGATCTCCTGGATAACTTGCTGCAGGCTTCTGCCTCAGCACCTGCTGCTTCACCTTGCACTTTTGTTATGGAGACGGCTTCATGCCTTAAACCTCAAGAACTAACCTTTGCTCGCTTCAAAGTCTTCTGCAGCTTCCTCACCTCTCTCAGCCTTCATAGAATTGAAGAGAGTTAGGACCTTGCTCTGGATTAGGTTTTGGCTTAAGGGAATGTTGTGGCTGGTTTGATCTTCCATCAAGACTACTCCAACTTTCTCCGTATCAGCAATAAGGCTGTTTTGTTTTCTTACCATTCATGTGTTCGCTGGAGTAGCAGTTTTAACTTCCTTCAAAAACCTTTCCTTTGCATTCACAACCTGGCTAACGGTTTGGTGCAAAAGGCGTAGCTTTTCGGTCTCTCTCAGCTTTCCACATGCCTTCCTCACTAAGCTTAATCATTTCTAGTTTCTGATTTAAAGTGGGAGACGTGAAACATTTCCTTTTACTTGAACACTTCGAGGCCATTGTAGGATTACTAACTGGCCTGATTTCAGTATTGTTGTGTCTCAGGGAATAGGGAGGCTTGAGGAAAGGAAGAGAGGGAATGGCTGATCCGTGGAGCAGTCAGAACATGTATTTATTGATTAGGTTCACCATCTCATATGGGCATGGCTCATGGTGCTCCAAAACAATTAAAATGGTAACATCAAAGATCACTGATCACAGATCACCATAACAAATATAATAATAATGGAAAAACTTGAAATGTTGTGAGAATTACCCAAATGTGACACAGAGGCACAAAGTGAGCCAATGCTGTTGGAAAAGTGGTGCTGATAGACTTGCTTGAAGCAGGCTGCCACAGACCTTCAATCTGTAAAAACACATTTATCTGTGAAGTGCAATAAAGTGAAACATAATAAAATGAGAGGTATGCCTCTCATTTCTGGAGCATAAACAGGAAAGGAGTGTCTTTTGTTATTCATTAACAAGCCCCTTTCAACCACACCTGAGCTTATGTTAATGGAGTTATTTTGGAAAGCCCCTAAGGAGGGGGAACCAACCACAGGATCAGAAGGTTGGACCTTTCAGCCCCCTGCCCTTCCCGCCACCTCAGAGGAGGGGAGAAGGGCTGGAAGTTGCATTAATCACCATTTGCCAGTGATTTAATCAACCATGCTTATGTAATGAAGCCTCCATAAAAGCCCTAACCAAGGAGCTCAGATTGCTTCAGCGTTGGTGAACACATCTATGTAGTAGGAGCGTGGCACACCCCCAGCTCCATGGGGACAGGAACTCCTGTGCTTGGAACCCTTCTGGGCCTTGCCCTGTGTATCTCTTCATCTGGGTGTTCATATGTATCCTTTAAAATATCCTTCGTAATAAATCTAAACTAGTAAATGAATGTTTCCTGAGTTTTGTGAGCTGTTCTAGCAAATTATTGAACATGAGGATGGGTTTTAGGAACCCCTTATTCTATAGATTGTTGGTCAGAAGTACAGGTGACAACCTGGGACTTGTGATTGGTGTCTTAAGTGGAGCAGGCATGTGGGACTGAGCCCTTAACCTGTGGGGTCTGTGCTAACTCTGGGTAGCTGGTGTCAGAGTTGAATTGTAGGACACCCGGTTGGCGTCTAGAGAGCTGGAGAATTGGTTGATGTGGGAAAATCCTTCACACATGTGGTGTCAGAAGTGATGTGAGTATAGGAAAACTGAGTTTCCTTTTAGTACCTTAGTAGAAATTAGAAATGGGTACCCCATCCTTCAGAAGAATGCAACCCAATACTGGGGTGCAGGGCATGGTGAGTGGACCACAGAGTGGATTTCAGCTCCCACTTTTTCCCTTTGCAGGTGCCCTTGTATAGTAAGCAATCTATACAACTGTACATGGCAGCCCTGATGGGAGCACCTTCCAGGTAGGGTTCTGGACCAAGCTCCTACCTAAGTGTTTACACTCACATGACTGATGTTGGTTGGTGTCTGCTGGTTGAACAGTCTTGGTTCAGTCTTCCCTTCTTTTCCTCTTGGAAGAAGAGATGTATCTATAGGATCCAGCCCCTCTGGGGAGTCAGGCCCATGTCCTGGGAGTCCTCTGTGTTGATGGTGCACATTATAATCTCTGCCCCTTTGAAAAAAGCAAAACAACAGGACCAAGCTAAAGAAGAACTCTGATGTATACACCACTATATGTAAAACAGATAAACAAGAAGGATTTGCTGTATAGCACAGGGAACTATATTCAATATCTTGTAATAGCCTATAATGGAAAAGAACTGGAAAAAAAAAAAGATACGTATTGTATAACTGAATCACGTGGCAGTACACCTGAAACACAATATTGTAAATCAACTATACTTCACAGAAAAAGAAAAAAGAAAAACTCATGGACACAGAAGAGGGAAAATGAACAAACATTAATTGAGCATCTGTTTTCTGCCAGGAACTTCACTGTGGTGGGCATTTTACACACTTGGTCAGCCCTCTTTTTCTTAACACATCCCTGAATAAAGGAAATTAGAAAGTTAGTCTTCACTTTTGGGGTTCTCTCAGGCTAAGTTCTAAACCTTAGGGAGAAGGAGAAATAGTTGTTTTTTTTTTTAATTAAATTAAATTAATTTTTTATACAGCAGGTTCTTATTAGTTATCTATTTTATACATATTAGTGTATACATGTCAATACCAATCTCCCAGTTCATCCCATCACCACCACCCCCCACTTTCCCCCCTTGGTGTCCATACGTTTGTTCCCTACATCTGTGTCTCTACTTCTGCCTTGCAAACTGGTTCATCTGTACCATTTTTCTAGATTCCACATATATACGTTAATATACAATATTTGTTTTTCTCTTTCTGACTTACTTCACTCTGTATGACAGTCTCTAGGTCCATCCCCGTCTCTACAAATGACCCAATTTCGTTCCTTTTTATGGCTGAGTAATTTTCCATTGTAAATATGTACCACTTCTTCTTTATCCATTTGTCTGTTGATGGGCATTTAGGTTGCTTCCATGACCTAGCTATTGTAAATAGTGCTGCAATGAACACTGGGGTACATGTGTATTTTTGAATTATGGTTTTCTCTGGGTATATGCCCAATAGTGGGATTGCTGGGTCGTATAGTAATTCTATTTTTAGTTTTTTAAGGAACCTCCATACTGTTCTCCATAGTGGCTGTATCAGTTTACATTCCTACCAACAGTGCAAGAGGGTTCCCTTTTCTCCACACCCCAAGGAAGGAATAGTTTGCCTCTCTGGGGTTGCATGTTTATGACTTTAACAAAATGAAATAGGATTACCTAACTGAAATTTCTTCTATCGAAGGCTTAGCTGAAAAAAAAGTGACCTTTAAGAAAGGTTGTCACAGAAACATGCGCCTATATATCCATTTCTTTATGCCCTCTGAATTCTATTCTTGATCAAATTCAGATACCAAAATGTCATGTACTGTGTTAGTGTGATCCCTTGTAGAACTGCTGTCACTGACCATGTGTCTGGAGGATAATTGACTTATGTTCTCTGGGTAAAAAGGTCACTAAGAAAGAGCCATATGGATTGAGTAACAGCTGAAGCAGCAGCTACCGTGTGCCAGGCCTGGTCTTGGATATTTTATTTTTTAGCTAAATCAGTATTATATTTACTGAGTTGGGCTAGCACAGGGCCTTACTATAGAAACTTGAGAAATATTTATCAAATGAGGTAAATGGAATTTCCTGTAAATATATGAGTCTTTAAATCATTTAATGTCACTCTATAAAACCTATAGAAGAATACTTTAGAATTTAGTGCTAGGAAAACCTTTATTTCCCCTGAGGAACCGGCATGCTGCAAATGATAACCACAAAACCTGATCATGTTGCTCCCCTCCTTTTTTTTTTTTTTTTTTTTTTTTTGCGTTACGCGGGCCTCTCACTGTTGTGGCCTCTCCCGTCGCTGAGCACAGGCTCTGGACGCGCAGGCTCAGCGGCCATGGCTCACTCTCAACCACTGCGCCACCAGGGAAGCCCTTTTTTTTTTTTTTTTTTTTGCTTTCACATTCAGTCTGAAAGTCTGAACTTTAGTCACAATGACTATAATGACTTTTGGGGAGTGTTGGTGTTCTTTTTTCTTTTCCTCCAGATTAAAAATAAATTTTTTTTGATTATCTCATCTTTCTTTTTTGGTGGATAGGGGGTTGTTATTGTAGGCAGTTTAAATCCATTTTGGAGAAGATGAGATACAAAAGTTAAAACGTGGAGTTCTTCAGATAGCTAGCTGCCTCAATACCCAAGTGCCCCGTTCCCTTTTTTGTTCCTAGAGAGCACACAGCCTTCCTGACCCAGGAGGGAATCCTTATACCATGAGGCAGGTGAGAGCAGGTTCTAAAGTCACCAAGGCTCATGGGAGGTCACAGAGGCTATTGGTCCAGCTTGCCACTGCCAACCGGGGCTTGGGTGAAGTGACTGGGCCTGACCGGCCGAGCTGCTGGCTGATGAGCTCATAGTAAGCACATGGTGAGCACACAGGAATCACTTAATACACGTTAGCAATTTGTATTAGTATTATTGGTATTATTGATTTTACCCAGAGCTGAGTGAATGCTGAGAGGAGAAACCAAGGTTGAGCTGAGAGACCTCTGCTTTCGAGGTATGTCTGCAGAGCTCAGATATGTGGAAAAATGGAGAAAGCTGCTTCCACGTAGTTAGCGTTCCATTTCACTCTTCACCCACCCAGCCAAAGAATATGTTTAAGTAGGAAACACATCACAGTATAATCCTCCCCAAGAATCTTTGTTTCTTAGACAATAATTTAATTCTGGCTGGTAGAGCATGAGGCTGGTTAGCTGAGAATCTTCATGCCTCTTAGGAAAAAACGGAAATGAAGTTAATTAAAAAGAAAGAAAAACAAAAGTAGAGAAGTCCATGTCATTATGACTTTGAATACTTACGCCTTTTGGACAGTATCTGCCTCAGGGGTCTGCGTGTGCTCAGCCAGGGAAGCACTAAGAGGGTCAAGGGTCATACTCCTCTGCTCTGGGTCTGTGAAGACAAAGCATCCTTAATTAGCAAAGGACAGCAGACAGTGATCCCACACATGAGAAAACGTCTACTCTGGTGAGCAGTCAACGGCGTGCAAATTAGCACAACAAGGTATGTTATACCTAGGAAACTGGCAAATGCTGCAGAAACTAGTGCTGACACGTGGCAAGTGACATTAAAATCAGTAAGCCCCTTTGGGAAAGCGATGTGACAGTACATATCAAGACCTAGAAAAACGTTCTTGTCTTTGATCAGGAATCTCACTCCTGTGTATATTTTCATAAGGAAATAATTTAAAAGAAGAAACAAGCTTTTTGTACAAAGTTATTTATTACAACATTATCATTAATAATAAAAAATTAGAAACAGCCAAACAATGGGAAATTTATGATGCATTAATTTGACATTTAGAATTATGGTTGAAAAGATAAATCAGCATGGAAAATATGATATGGAAAATATGATATAATGACAAGTAAGAATAGAAAACTATAGAATTGTGTATTAAAACTGTAAAAGCTGGAAGAGAAAACAGAAAAAGGAAATAACATGCTAGATAAAGAGGTGTATGTGTTTAAATTTTTTCTTAAAACCCCAGTGTGATTATATCATTGAAAAGAAAACTGATTTAAAAAAAAAAGTTATATTCTGAGGAAGGCTTATGCAGGCTACACAGCTATTGCTGGGTGCTCTGAAGACCGTATTGGGTAGTTTTCAGAATGAGAAGTCTCCAGACTGACTTCATATTAGACTAGGCTACTTTTTATTGTAGATACTGTAAGCAATTTTTAATTATGAAACATATATTTCATTGCAGAAAATTTGGAAAACACAAGCATAAAGAAGAACCCTCCCTGCCAATCAACATATAATTATTAGAATGACTAAAAAGACTGAGTATATCAAGAGTTAACACAGATGCAGGGGAACTGGGACTCTCAATCACTGCTGGTTAGAATGTAAAATGGTACAACCACTTAGGAAAATAGCTTGACAATTTCTTAAAAAATTAAATATTGGATGTACCATAGCATCCAACCATTATTCTAGGTGTTTTACACAAAAGGAATGAAAGCATATGTCCATAAAAGGACTTATATGCAAATGGTCATAGCAGCTTTATTTGCAATAGTCAAAAACTTGAAACAGCCGAAATGCCCATCCACAGGTGAATGGATAAACAGGCTAGTATATACATACAATGCAATACTATTCAGTAGTAAGTAGAAATGAAGTGTTGATACACTCAACAACATGGATGAATCTCAAAAGAATTATGGGGAGTAAAAGCAACTAGACAAAGAAACGGTATACATGGTATGCTTCCATTTATATAAAATTCTAGAAACTGCAAACCAGTCTATAGTGACAGAAAGCAGATCGGTGTTTGTCTGGAAATGATAGAGACTGGAGTTGGGGGATGCATGAGGAAATGTTTGGGAAAGATGAAATTAAAAAAAAAAATTATTTATTTGGCTGCACCAGGTCTTAGTTGCAGCACGAGGGATCTTCAATCTTTGTTGCGGCATGTGGGACCTTTTAGTTATGGTATGCAGGATCTTTAGTTGCAGCATGTAAACTCTTAGCTGCGGCATGGAAGTCTTAGCTGTGGCATGTGGGATCTAGTTGCCTGACCAGGGATCGAACCCGGGCCCCCTGCATTGGGAGTGCTGTTTCTTAGACACTGGACCAATAGGAAAGTCCCCTGAAATGTTTTATCTTGATTGTGGTGATAGTTTCATGGGTGTCGACATATACAGTATCAGAACTTACCTAGTAGATTTTAAAAGTTCTCATCACAAGAAAAAAAATTGTAACTATTGCTGATTGACATTAACTAAGCTTATTGTGGTAACCATTTTGCAATATAAAGTCATTATGTTGTACACCTTAAACTAATACAACGTTATATATCAATTAATCTCAAGAAAACTAGAACCTCCCCCTACAAATCATAACAATATTTAATGTCTCAGTAGAAGAAAATTGTTGGTTGAATAATTTTATATTCTACCAAATAATTATACATAATTAAAATCTAAGGAAAAGTGAAGTTGATTGCATTAAAATCTTTATAGAAAAAGTAATATTTAACACTTAAAGAAAACATCTAATTGTACAATTTAAATAGGTGTAATTTATTATAAGGCAATTATCTCTTGATAAAGCTGCTTAAAAACTTAAAGATATATTAATACAAATAAAGTGTCTAAAACAGTGCTGGCACCTGTTAAAAACAAGAACCAAAACCAACCAAACAAACAAAAAACCCCTGACTCATGATCCCTCTACTCACATACAACTACAGTAAAATACTTTGGTGTGTATACTTTCATGCATATATAATAAATATATACTCATATTTTAATAGAGTTGATAAAATAATGTATATATAATTTTAATCTATTTTTACATTATTAGAATTTCCCATATCATTAAATATTCTTAAAAATGATTTTAATAACAGCATAGCATTTCATCATATGGATATACCATAATAGACTTAACCAAACATGTAACTTTTAAAATTCAGGTTGTTTTGAATTTTTTTTATAACTAAAATGAACTTTGCATAGCATATCCCTGAAAGGAATGTTTCTGATTATTAAAGGACTTACTCGTTGTCCACATCTATGATTACTGAAGAATGTACAGTCTTAAAGGCACAATGTCTGCTGCTGAATTGCTCCCCAGAAAATTTGTACCAATTTACACTCCAAGGAAATGGTCATTCATTCCTTTATTTATCACATGTTTATTAGATACCTACTACCTGATGGTCGTTGTGTTAGGTGCTGGGAATATAGTGGTGAGTAGGACGGATTCACACATTGGTCTCAGGAAGCTTAAATTTTAGTGGGGAAGATGGATATTAGCACAAAGCAAAACAAAGCAAAACGAAATAATTTTAAAAAATGTTTTTTGAAAGGAAGACCCTTAATATTCAATCCTCACTTCCCTCTCTCTTTGAGCAGTAGATTCTTGCATGAATTAATTGATTTTTCCTCAATTTTGTTTAAAGGTATTATAACTTTAAAGAAAGATTTGAAAAGAAAAAATTTACCTGTCATCCCACCAGCATTATTCCCTTAATACTAGTTTATCCATTTTTCAGTGTTCAGTGGTGTCCGCACCACCACCCAGAGGAACTTGGGTTCTCTTCTGCCATTCCCAAATGTTAAGGGTGGCATCTACTATCTCATACATCAACCTCCAGACTTTGGAGTAGGGACAGAATTGTTAATGTACATGGTGGTTGAGGGAACTGGAAAGGTTGATTGTGGTGGTACCCTGGAATTTATTTTGTCTTGGATCATATGTAATAGTAATAGAGAGTGGGAGCTGATTTAAGTATTTTTGTGATTGAGAGGAATTCTGTGAGAGTTTCTTTCCCTAACTTGGCTGGCTTGGTAAAAGCTGTTTCATTGAACAAGTTTCCCTGCTCTTCCCCACTATTTTGAACTTTGGGACAGGGCACCATATGACCAGCAGAGGGCGCGTTTGTATTAACCAAAAGATGGGGTTCTACAATTGGTGTGATTTCACCACTTTGATTAGAATTGAAATCCTGTCGCTGGGACGTGGATCATAGCAGGGTGTTTTGTTTTGTTTCTCTAGTAAAATAACCTTATATTTAGGAAGTATTGGAATAAACTAAGTCAGTACTTTGAATAATAACCTACAACTTTTAACTGCCTTAAAAAAATCTGTAAAATATTTTAGGAAGGCAGAGTATAGAAAAACGACCATATAATGATTACCCATGAACTTACCACCTACCTTTGTGAAATCTTAACATTTTGCCATATTTGATTCACATTTTTTTACTAAAGAAAACATTTAAGATATAGTCTAAGACTTTATTGTATCACATATAATCCTATTTCCCTCACTCTCTCCCTAGAGGTAACCATTCTCTTAAATTTGGTATTTATCAGTTGACTGGGTTCAGAATATGCTACCCCCAAACATGGCACCTTGGCATACTGAGTATTTTAAGCTGAAGGAATTTGAGAAAGGGCAGTGTAGGTTATGAGACGGCTACTCATGTGAGAGGTAGGTTCTACTTGGAGGAAAGGGGCGCCCTTATCCCTGAAGACAGAGCGACTCTGAGAGGAACCCAAACAAACAGGCCTTGCTCTGTTTCCCCCAGTTAATTACCCTTTGCACTTACCTTTTGTACTGTCACATTGTCCACTGTTCATCAAACCAAGTATAAAGATGCTCAGGCTTAACTACTTCCTTATGAATCCTCCTGCATCACATAAAGCTTACATTAAATACATTTGTGTGCTTTTCTCCTGTTAGTTTGTCTTTGTCAGTTTAATTTTCCAGCCCAGGCAGGGCCTCTAAGAGAGTAGATAAAAGTTTTTTCTCTCCTACACTGTCCTCATGTATATTTTTATATCTTTACCACATATAAAGCACTTCTAAACAACATATAATATGATTTTACATATTAAAACTTCGTACCAGTAATATCATTTATGTCACTTTTGCAACTTGCTTTATTTTGCTTAAAATCTTGTTTTTGAGGGTAACCCCTGTTAATACATACAGTTTCCATTCACTTATTTTAAGCTCTTGTACCTTATTATACCGTTGTATAAACTTACCACAATTTATTTATCCATTTTGCTATTGATGGCTTTTTTATTTCCAGTTTTTTGTGATTACAAACAATGCTGCAATGAACCTTCTTGAGTGAGTCACTGTTCATACATGAAAGAGTTTCTCTAACGTATACCTGGGAATGGACTTGTTGGGTTGCAGGGTATATGCATCTTCAAGTTATTGGGTATTTCCAAATTGCTCTGAGTTTCTAAAACTCCATATCCTCATTAATAATGAATATTCACAGACAAAATTTTTTGCTAATCTGGTATATATGAAATATCTCTTTTTCTTTTAATTTGAATTTTCCTGATTAGCAAGTTTGACTAAGATAAATGGTCATTTATTTAGGTTTCCTCTTCTGTTAATTACCTATTAACATCTTTCACCCATATTTCATTTGGGTTGATTGTCTTTTTTAAAAATATTTATTTATTTATTTTTGGCTGTGTTGGGTCTTCATTGCTGCACGCGGTCTTTCTCTAGTTGCGTCAAGCGGGGGCTACTCTTCGTTGCGGTGCATGAGCTTCTCATTGCAGTGGCTTCTCTTGTTGTGGAGCACAGGCTCTAGGTGTGTGGGCTTCAGTAGTTGTGGCACGCAGGCTCAGTAGTTGTGTCTCGTGGGCTCCTGAGCACAGGCTCAGTAGTTGTGGCACATGGGTTTAGTTGCTTCGTGTCATGTGAAATCTTCCCCAACTAGGGCTCGAACCCGTGTCCCCTGCATGGGCAGGCAGACTCCCAACCACTGTGCCACCAGGGAAGCCCGGGGTTGATTGTCTTTTGCCTTCTCTATTTGTAGCACTTTTTGGTGCATTTGGGGTACTAATTCTTTGTTGGGTATATGCACTACAGATATTGTGTTCTAATCTGTATTTGTCTTTTAACTCTGTTTAACATATCAAAAACTTTAATTCTAATATAGTTGGGTTTGTCAATAATTTTCTTTATGGTTTGTGTTTTGAATCATGGGTAAGAAAATTTTCCCTTTCTCAAATTCATAAAGATATTCTTGTATATTTTCTTCTAAAAGATTAAGAATTTTGCTTTTTCACATTTAGATCCTGAATACATCCGTTATTTTGTGAGGTAAGGATTTAAAAATTGGATAACCAGTTATCTGAAAATTATATAGGGAATAATAGCTCATTCTCTCCCCCACTGTTTTCTAATACCACTTTTGTCACATTTCATTTCTGTATATGGGTGCATTTATTTCTGGATTCTCCCTTCTGTCTGTCCCTAAGTCAATATCATAGCCTTAAAGTAATTTTTGATATGTGGCTGGGTAAACTCTTCCTCTTTGTTTTTCTTCAAAATTTTATTGGCAGGACTTCCCTGGTGGTCCAGTGGGTGGTCCCCCCCAATGCAGGGCTCCTGGGTTCTATCCCTGGTTGGGGAACTAGATCCTACATGCAGGCTGAAACTAGGAGTTTGCATGCCACAACTGAGAAGTCCACATGCTGCAACTAAGACCCGGCACAGCCAAAATAAATAAATAAATAAACAACTAACTAACGAACTACTCCAGGGTGACCCATTCATTGGTGGGGACCCCACACTTTAAAAAAAAATTGTATTGGCTATTTTGACACTTCTTTATGCATTTTGCGATCAACTTATCACGTTCCACCAAAGACCCTACTGGGGATTTTAAAAAATAGAGTTGCATTGAATTTATAGATTAATTTAGGGAGAACTGTCACCTTCAAATCTTTGAACATTATACATAGCACTATATAGAATGTTATATTTATTCAGGCCTACTTTTAGTTAATTTAATAAGATTTTATAATTTCTTCATGAACGTCTAACACATCTTTTTTTGATTTATTGCTTTTTAAATTTATTGATATATATATATTTTAAAATTACATTTATTCTGCCTTCCTATATAATATGTACCATTAGATAACTAAATAGTAGAAGAGAAAAAAAATTTTTTTTGGTAGGAGTTTCCCAAGTAATTCATAACCTTTAATGAATGAATGGATCTGTAGCTGGTGGCATCGTGAAGAGACCGGCAAACGTTACATCTCCTGATGGAAGAACACAATGCCCTCTATGAAGTGGTCTTGTGAAAGGCAATCCTGAATCTGATCAAGTCTCTAGATCCAAGTACTAACTTACAGAAAATACAGAAGACAGAGAAACATGTTAAACTATACCTTGAGGATTGAATCAGAGAAATCTAGATTGTGGGAAACTCTATAGTAAAAGTCACCCAGTTTCCTAAAAATAAACTAAGTGAGGGGAAAGAAAATAGAAATGAGAAGACTCGATAAATTAAAGGACCCTTAAAAGCCATGTGTCAGGACTTCCCTGGTGGCGCAGTGGTTAAGAATCCGCCTGCCAACGCACGGGACACCGGTTCAAGCCCTGGTCTGGGAAGATCCCACATGCCGCGGAGCAACTAAGCCTGTGCACCACGACTACTGAGCCTGCGCTCTTAGAGCCCGTTGCAATGAGAAGCGCACACATCGCAATGAAGAATAGCCCCTGCTCGCCGCAACGAGAGGAAGCCCGGGCTGAGCAACGAATACCCAACGCAGCCAAAAAAAAAAAAAAAAAAAAAAAAGCCGTATCAACCGATTGCAAACAAACTCTAAAACAATTATAATAATTTTGAGACAATTAGAATGTTGAAAACACTGATTGGATATTCAATTATATTAAAGAATAGTTCTAATTTTTAGGTACAATAGTGGTATTACGGTTATGTCAAAAGAGTCTTTCCTTGTCTTTTAAAGATATATACTCAAGTGTATATGGGTAAAATGATATGAGCCTGGAATTTGTTTCAAAATACTATAGAAGGCAGGAAGGAATTGGGGATATTGGTGAACAATATTGGCCAGGAGATGGGTACGTGAAACTCATTGGTGCTGTTCTGTCCACCCTTGTGTATGTTTGGGGTTTTCCATAATAAGAATTATTTTAAAATTGCATTATAAATTGTACTTTATGTTTGCAAATACTATTTTTTTCCACAATTGATTTTTG
Organism: Tursiops truncatus; assembly: GCF_011762595.2. Classification (NCBI taxonomy): domain Eukaryota; kingdom Metazoa; phylum Chordata; class Mammalia; order Artiodactyla; family Delphinidae; genus Tursiops; species Tursiops truncatus. The sequence goes on from NC_047040.1 coordinate 33,296,135, forward strand.
TTATTGATGTATATTTAGTAATCTTGCTGAATTTTTTTGTTTGTCTTTTAATGGCTTGTCTTTTAATAGCTTGTCTATAGAGGCCCTCGGATTTTTCACATAGGTAATACTATTGTCTGAGAATAATGACAGTGTCATTTCCTCCTTTCTATCCTCTTCCTTTTCCTTTATTTTGCCTTCCCTACTGTACTGGTACAATGTTGAATAAGAAGCAATGATAGAGGGCGTCCTTATCCTAGTCCTGCCTCTAAAGAGACTGCTTCTGAAGTTCTACCATTAAAGTGTGATGTTTACTGCAGGTTTTGGTAGGTACTCTTTTTTTAAAAAAATTATTTATTTATTTATTTTTGGCTGCGTTAGGTCTTCGTGTTTGTGCGCGGGCTTTCCCTAGTTGCGGCGAGCAGGGGCTACTCTTTGTTGCGGTACACAGGCTTTTCATTGCGGTGGCTTCTCTTGTTGTGCAGCACAGGCTCTAGGCGCGGGGGCTTCAGTAGTTGTGGCGCGGGCTCTAGAGCGCAGGCTCAGTAGTTGTGGTGCATGGGCTTCGTTGCTCCACGGCATGTGGGATCTTCCCAGACCAGGGCTCAAACCTGTGTCCCCTGCATTGGCAGGAGGATTCTTAACCACTGCGCCACGATGGAAGTCTTTTGGTAGGTACTCTTTATCAAAATCAGGAAGTCCTCTTCTATTCCTTGTTTGATAATTTTAAATCATGAATGGGTGAATTTTATAAATTTATTTTTCTTTTTGCATGTATTGAGATGACCCTAAGTACAGAAACAGATTTTCAAATGTTAGACCATTTTTAATTCTGCGGTAAACTGAATTCAGTCATGGTATATAGATATGTATGTGTGTGTGTGTGTATAATGATTTGATTGGCTAATATTTCATTTAGGAGTTTTGCATCTTTGATCATAAGTGAGATTGGTCTATAAATTTTCTTCTTATGCTGTTCTTGTCTCTAGTTTCAACTGCTTTTTGGTTTTGATGAATTTAGGTCTCAAGTTAGAAATGAGCTTTACTTCCTGCAAGGTGAAGAGAATTTTCAGGGTCAAAGGGCAACAGCTGTATTCTGGGATTCTGGGGTCTTCCCTGGGGTTTCCATCCTGGGCTGAGTGGAGTGAGCCAGAAACAGTCCTAAGGATGTGTCACTTCCCACTATAGAGGAGAACTTTGAAAATACTTTCCAGAAGGAGAAATAAAGGAGTAATACTAGAGGATGTAGGTCATCTAGGCCAGCGGTCCCAAACCTTTTTGGCACCAGGGATCGGTTTCGTGGAAGACAATTTTTCCACGGATGGGGGACAGGGATGGTTTCGGGATGATTCAAGCTCATTACATTTATTGTGCACTTTATTTCTATTATTATTACACTGTAATATATAATGAAATAATTATACAACTCACCATAATGCAGAATCAGTGGGAGCCCTGAGCTTGTTTTCACTTGCCACTCACTGATAGGGTTTTGATATGAGTCTGCAAGCAATTGATTTATTATGGTCACTGTGCAGTCAAAGCTCTCTGCTAATGATAATCTGTACTTGAAGCCGCTCCCCAGCGCTAGCATCACCGCCTCAGCTCTCCGCCTCAGATCATCAGGCATTAGATTCTCATAAGTAGCGCGCAACCTAGATCCCTCACATGCGCAGTTCACAGTAGGGTTTGCCCTCCTGTGAGAATCTAATGCCGCCACTGATCTGACAGGAGGAGGAGCTCAGGCAGTAATGCGAGCGATGGGGAGCGGCTGTAAATACAGATGAAGCTTCGCTCGCTCACCTGCCGCTCACCTCGTGCTGTGTCGCTCAGTTCCTAACAGGCCACGGATCGCTACTGATCCGTGGCCCAGGGGTTGGGGACCCCTGATGTAGGCTGATAAGAACTAGCAGACTATGCTGAAGCCAGTACCAGGGCTCCAGATAGCAGAGCCTGGCAGTGTAGGGTGACTGTGCAGGCCTCACACAGAGAGGAAGTGAGGAGCCCCAACCCATGTTGTGAGGTGGCCCTTTGCAGTAGTGCCATCTTCCAGGCTGTGGATTCTGACGTAATGGCAGTGCCTCAACTCCTGGGCACATATTTCTTGTCTCCCTATTTTCTCCCCAGCGTTAAGAGAAATTTTTGCATCACTGTCTGCTTCACTTCTTGGCACAGATTGGGCAGTCATTATACTTGCTCCTTTTTTTTTTTTCTTTTTTTAATATTTATTTATTTTATTTTTGACTGCGTTGGGTCTTTGTTGCGGCCTGTGTGATCTTTGTTGTGGCATGCGGGATCTTTCGTTGTGGCCTGCGGGCTCTTCATTGTGGTGTGCAGGCTTCTCTCTAGTTGTGGCATGCAGGCTCAGTAGTTGCGGCACTTGGGCTCTCTAGTTGTGGCTCGTGTGCTCAGTAGTTGTGGTGAGTGAGCTTAGTTGCTCATCAGCATGTGGGATCTTAGTTCCCCGACCAGGGATAGAACCCGTGTCCCCTGGAAGGTGGATTCTTAACCACTGGACCACCAGGGAAGTCCCCACTTGCTCCGTTTGGAGCTGTTTATTCCTGGAGTCAGGAACTACCCCTGAGGAAACGCTTTCAAAACCAAACTAAATTGAACTAAACTAAACACCTACAGACACTGAGTTGAGAGAGACTTGGGTTACCTTGGTTTTAATAATTAGCCACGATTTTGCATAATTCTCCTGGCTTCTAGACCTCAGTTTCCTTTATCTACAATATAAAAGAACTTCTAGAGATTCTAAATAATCTCCAAGTTTCATGCTGGCTTTCAAAAAATGCTGCCATTATTTTGTGGTATTTCTTCAACCTTGTAACTATTTCCTAATCAGAAACACATGGATGGCTCTCTTAAAGAGCCAGGGGCTTGGAGTCATAGAAACCTGGGTTCATATCTCAGCTCCTTCACTTACTGGCTGTGTGACCTTGGGCTATTTACCTAACCTCTCTGAGCCTCATTTGCCTCATCCGTGAAATATGGATAATGTACTTTATCTCATAAGGTTGTGGTGAGGATTAAATAAGATAAAAGTACAAAAAAGAAAGTACCTAGCAAAGTGTCTTTCTGCAGAGTAAGTGCCAAAAATTCCTTCCCTTTTCTCCACCCAAGTGACATGTGTGGAAAACTAGCCAAAAGATAAGCTTTATAAATTTAAAAGTTTAAATTGTTTGTCTGGCACTTCAAGGTGTTTCCCGTTTGCCTGCCTCCCACCTCTTCCCTAGAGTCTAAGTCGGTCTGTTTGGTAGATTTTGAGACTGTCTAGCTCTGTGAGTCTCCACCCAGGCCTGGGATCCGCAGGAGGTGCCAGCGGGTAGCGACATCACAAGCTACCGCAGAGGGGAGAAGAAAAGACTAACAGATGCGGCCCGGAGAGCCGACCCTTTGGGGCAAGCCGAGCCTGGAGTCCCGAGCTCGCTGCAAGGAGCTCCGTTTGCAAGGAGGTCAGAGGCGACAGGTGGAGACGGCCTCGCGCTGGCGGAGCGGCGGCGCCGGGCGGGCACCGGCGGGAGAGCGGGCGCCGCCGGCCCCTGGAGCCGCCGGTGGGGGGCGGGAGACGATGGAAGGCGCGCCCCGCCGCCGCCTGCTGGGACCTTTCGTCCTCTCCTCGCTCCCCCGATTTGCCACACTTTTTTTTTTCTTTTTGAAAAACTTGCCTGAAGATTCTCTTCATTTCGATTTCTCCACTTTATATGTGTGTGAAGCATTTCTTCTCTATTTCCCCTTGACCTTTTTGGTTTCTTGCCCTTTACCTACCAGAACTCCAGGATCCGCAAACGCTCCTTTTGGTAACTGTTAACAACTAGACTTGATCTCTACAGATGGAGTCTGGGAGGTCAGTCAGGTCTGGAGCCTCACCTCTGCCCAGCTCTGTGACCAAGGACATGATCCTTAACCTCACTGTGCCTCAGTGTTCTCATCTGGCAAATGGAGATAATAAGAGCTCCTTCTTTACAGGATTGTTATAAAAGTTAAATGAAACAGTTTACAGAAAATGCTTAGCCTGATGCCTGGCACACAGTGAGTGTGAACTGCTACCCCTGTCTTAATGGCTTTACTGCAAATGCACTCTGGGTTCACTAAACTCCTTCCATCATGTCCAGCATCACCTCCTCCAGGGAGCCCTCCCTGACTTTTCCCTGTCTCTCCCATGCTGGTCTGGATCAGTTGTCCTTTCTGTGTTCTCTGGGAACACTAAACACATTGAACACAGAGGTGGTTCTAACCATGCCTGCCCAGGTCTGGCTCCTCTATTAGAGTGGGAGCTTCATAAGGAGTGTGTCTCATTCAACCACAGAGGGCCTGGCACTCAGTAGGGGATCAGCAAACGGTCCCTAAGTAAATGAAGGCAATTTCCATTCATGCAGCGAGTGGCTAAAGACCTAAGGCCCGAACCTGGGGTCTGAACCCTGGAGCTGTCTCAGTGCTAACACTGAGACTTCCACTCTTCCCCTTAACAGAAACAATCCCAAGGTCACTGAGTCATAGGAAATGAGAGGAAGAGATTGGAAGATCAGTTTTGTTATTTTCTGATGAGGAAGTGGAAGCCTAGAGAGGCCAGCAGGTCTCTTGCGGCCTCATGCCCGTACAGGAGGACCGTGGTGAAGACTGTGTTCTCATTCTTGACCCGCTGGGCTGTTACTCACTGGCCACTGTGGCTGAGCCTGGGCCCCCGTGCAGCATGGGGACTGCTGGTCTCTTTCGAGACTCTCTTGGTCAGGGCCCACCCAAGGGTGACTGGGGTGGCAAAGCTTTATGTGCGACACACTGAAATGGTGGCTGGCTTTCCCTGGGAGCAGGTGTAGTGGAAGGAGCTTGGGAAGGAGGCCCAGCCCCAGTCCTGGCCCTGCTGCTTATTGCTTATCACTGTGCAACCCTGGTGAGTCATAGATGCAAAGAGCATGAGGGTGGGATGGGGACTGAGAGATTATCCAACTCACTGCCATGGTTTATGGAAAAGGAATCCACAGCTCAGAGAAGTTATGTGTCCTAGACTATGGGCCTAATCAAAGGCAGAGCTGGTAACTGAACTGATATCTGTCGAATCTGAAACCCAGGGTCCTCAGTGAGTCTATTCCAGGGTTTCCCAAATAATAATGGACACACAAGTCACTTGAAGGTCTTGTTAAAGCACAGGTAGGTCTGGGTGAGACCCCAGATTCTACATTTCTAACAAGGCCCCAGGTTCTAGCTAGAAAGGGTCTAGACCAGTGAGTCTCACCTTCTAGCTCTACTATGATGTAACTACTTAGTGCACTAGCCACTGATTAGACCAGTCTTGTCGGGTTAATGAAGGCATGGCAGCCAGTGGGCCCTTCAACTAGAAGCCAGTGGGGCCAGCACACTCCTCACCTGCTCGTCCTTCCCCAACAGCGTTATTCACGACCCCTGTTGGCTGCTTCTGTGTCTTTGGTGGAGATGCAGGTCCTGGCTGGTGGCTCTCGGTCTGTGAGTGCACCCCTTTTGGAGGACTTGGACCTTACTAACACTCGTAGGCACTGTTTCTTCACAGGGTGTGTGCCAGGCCCAAAGTTGAGTCTTCACTGCAAGCTCTTGAGGGTAGGAACCTTGGTTTTGTCATCTCTGAATCTCTTGAATACTCATTCATTCCTCCATCCATTGGATTCATTCGTCTATGGAACGTTGCTAGGCCTGGCTAACTAAGGCACAGTCCTTGTCCTCAAGAAACATACATAACACATGGGCTATAAAGTGGTACTTAGTGGTTGCCCAATAAGCATGTGTGAAATTGAATTATGCTTTGGTGCTCTGGGGGAAGTGGCAGTGTCGTCAAGTGATAGAGAGGGCAATGGAGAGCAGCTGGTATTGGCCACTACCTAATAAGGGGCTTGTTTTCAAAGAAGGGTGTCTGGTTCCTTAGGCAGTTCCCATTGGGGTCAGTGGAAATGACAGCACCAAAGCCTCACAGGAGTCTCTGCACTTTTCAAAGTTATCAGGCAAATTCACAAATACATTATAATTTTTAGCCTCCCTTTGACGCTGTAAAGACGGATGGAGGAAACAGGGATGCTCTAGCTCCTCTTCTCAGGCAAGTCACAGAGGGGGTGCCTAAAACACGCATGGTGTCTGCAGCAAACAGAGAAATGACCCACTATGGTGACTGTGAGTCCACGAGGTAGGAAAGTGGTAGCATCTGCAAGACAGAGCCATCTACCCACACGTGGCAGAGATGCTAACTGCCACCTAATGTCCATTCCCCTCAAGTCTTAGCTTGGCACGTGAATACCCAGCAAGAGACTTTATTCCCCAGCCTCGCTTGTAGGAGGCCAGCGGATATTCCACCCAGCAGAGGTGGAAGAGGTGTAAGTCCAGAATTAGGCCCTTAAAAGGCAGCTGTGCCTTTTCCTTCCTGCCCTGCAGGGTGAGGGAAAAGCTGAGCCAGCTTTGACCATGCAGACAAGAGTGATAGCAAAGGGGGTGGCAGAGAGATGATAAAAGAGAAGGAGCCTGGGTCCCTGGACAGCCCTGTGGAGCAGAGCTGTCCTACCGCCTGCCTGCCAGCTTGGACTCTTCCATGAGACAGAAGTAAAACTTCCATCTTGTTTGAAGTCACTTTATTTTGGTCTTTGTTAGAACCAACGTCCTAACTACTACATATCTGTCTCTTGAATGAAGCAATGACGCTCTGAGCCTTTTTTTTCCTGGTAGAATAGAAATGGCTCATTGGTTTCTAAGGTTTTCTGTGAGACTTGCCCTTTGCCCCCCACCCCCCATTGTTTCAGGCTACTCACTAGGGATCCTCTGCACTCATGCAGGGCTCCCCAAGTCTCTCAAGGCTATAGATAATATCTTAAGTTCTGCCACATTCCCAGGGGTTATGTCACTACCGCAACATAACCTCATTCAGATTGGGTCTGTTGCCCACCCCTGGACTTAAGTAAGAGGAGGACTTACGCAGAGGACTCAGCCAGTTCCCCAAGAGCAAGCAATCCCACCCCCACTCCCTGCAATTGAGACTGATTTGGAAAGTAAATAAAACATCATGTTACATCCTGTTATCAACTTAGAACAAGTCTCTCCTGATAAGGCTACTAAAATTAAGGTTTTTAAGAAACAGACTAATACCTAACCTTTAGTGAGCACTTACTGTGTGCCAGGCATTCTTATAAGCACATTACATGTATTAACTGCTTTATGTCACAACCACCCCACAAGATAAATACTATTAGTATCTCCATTTTACAGATGTAGAAAAAAGATATCCAGAGAAGTTTGGTAACTTACTCAAGGCCACACAGTTAGCAAGTGGTGGAACCAGGATTTGAACCCCGGGACTCAGACTTGATAATAGATGCTCTTGATCACTGTGATGCTACCTAAACAGTGTCCTCCAATCCTCCTACTCCCATTATATTTAAAAGAACAGATTAAATTGAGTCACTGCCAAATTCAGAGAACTAAATTCTGGAAGTAATGCCCAGGGCAGTGGTTCTCAGTGTGGTCCTTGGACCACTAGCCTCAGAATCACTGAGGAACTTAATAAAATTGCAAATTCTATGACCTCAGCCCAGATCTAGTGAATCAGAAACTCTGGAGGCAGGGCCCAGACATCTCTATTTTTATAAGCCTTCCAGGTGGTTCTGAGGCACACCGAAGTCTGAGAACCGTTGGCCTAGTAAATAAACAAGAACTGAAACAAGAATGGAAATTATGTTCTTTCCTTGGACTTTGGGGGTGGGAAAGAGAGGCAGAAAGAAAAGTTTTGTATTTAAAACGAGCAATCTCCCAAACCCTCTCTGGAGGTTGCTGATTTGACCTATCTTGTGAAAACTTGCATGCTGTATTCTCACCAAGTCCAAGACTCATGCTTTTCTCATTGGATGTGGCCCCGGCTCACTGCTTATAATTAATCTTATAGATCACTACTTAATTTAGAGTAGGAAAACAATCCTGACAATTAGTCGTAAGATCTATGAAGGGAAAATTGATCCTTAAATAGTTAAAAAAAATTCCTTGGCACTCCCGCCTTTTTTTCCCTTCAAAGATTTGAAATTCTTTTTAAACATTAGCATTTGTCATTCGGGACAGGCAAATGCCTTCTTTAATTTTCTGTGGTGATATTTCACTGCGTTAAAATCTGTCTGAATAACCTTTATGGAACTCAGCTGGGCCTCTCTCTCTCTGTCAGGAGACAGGAAATCTGTTCTGACTGACTTGGTCATTGCTTAGATTTGGCCGTGTTCTACGCTGCCTAAAACCTCCACTGCACTTGGCCAAGACCTTGGGGCCTCTTCGGTGCTCACAATCTAGACATGTGATTTACGATATGGAAGATCTGAAGACTGGAACACATTTCCCTGGCTATTGTCACTCAGCTTTGGAAATGGAGGTGGTGAGAGACCTATGTCAGCAGAAACCTTGCTTAAAAGTTTGACCGAACACAGGGATCAGGCTACCATAATATTTTGTCTGATATCCAGAAACAGTGAAATTTTTTTTTGCGGTACGCAGGCCTCTCACTGTTGTGGTCTCTCCCGTTGTGGAGCACAGGCTCTGGACACGCAGGCTCAGCGGCCATGGCTCACGGGCCCAGCCGCTCCGCGGCGTGTGGGATCTTCCTGGACCAGGGCACAAACCCGTGTCCCCTACATCGGCAGGCGGACTCTCAACCACTGCACCACCAGGGAAGCCCGGGCAGTACTGTTTTCAACCTCAGTTGAGGACTCTGAGGCGGGGATGTGAAGGCAGAGGTCGTCCTATTCCAGAGCCCATGCTCTCTACTCAGCTGCCCAGATCTGCTGCTGCTAGCCTATATAGAGCACCTTATATGACTTAGAGAAAGGCATTCCAGTAGAAGGACCAAGTAGGAAAAGGAGCCTCCTTTGGGTGGAGGCACCCAGTGCTGGAGTGCGTGGCTCAGGGTGCGCAGCACAGGCTGGATTTCAGCCCCTCTCGCTCCCTCTGCTGGACGCCTTTGTACAGTGAACGACAAGCGCAACTTGTCGTTTTAACTTGTGTCCAAGAATTCTGCTGCCAGCGTGAAGGGCCCTGAAGAGCCAGGTGGGCTTAGCAGTGGCCTTGAGCACCGTCCTTATCTGTCCTCCTCTGTGGGAGGCTTGTCCCATCCATCAGAGCAGTGCTCCATGCCTGGCATATGTGGGAAAAAGAATGTCACAGGCAAAGGCCGGCTGGCAGAAGGCAACAGGGTACCTCTAGGGACTTGAGGGAGGTCCAGTGTGACCAGAGCAGAGATGGGGTGAAGTGGGAAGGGTGGGAAGGACTCAGACTCTCAGGGCCTTGGAGGTAGTTTAAGGATTTTGGCCTTTACCTTGAAAACAAATGGAAGGCACTGAGGGTTTAAAGCAGGGCAGCAGAAGGATCAGACTGGCCTTTTGTAGGGTTTCCAGGATTACCACGGATAAGGTTCCTTTTTTTTTAATTTAAATAAATTTATTTATTTACTTTAGGCTGCGGTGGGTCTTCGTTGCTGTGTGCAGGCTTCAGTAGTTGTGGCACATGGGGTCAGTAGTTGTGGTGCAGGGGCTTAGTTGCTCCGTGGCATGTGGGGTCTTCCCAGAGCAGGGGTCGAACCCGTGTCCCCTGCATTGGCAGGCAGATTCTAAACCACTGTGCCAACCAGGGAAGTCCCCAGATTAGGTTTCTTATCACATGGAATCCCCTCTTCCTTCTTTCTCTGAGTCACACAAGCTGCTTGCAATCCCACCACCCAGAAATCTCTATAACGATGGTCTTCAACCCTGGCTGTGTCTTAGAATTATTTGTGAAGCTTAAAAAAAAAAAAAAAAAAAAGATTCCTAGGACCTAACCCCAAATGTTAAAATCAGACTTTCTGGAGCTGGGGCATTTTTAAGGCTTCTTGGGTGATTCCGTCATGCAGCCAGGATTGAGAACCATGGGTCTTCTCTAGAGGATTGGAAGAACAGCTCTTCAGTTGCCAAGGAAACGTGGCAGGTAGAGTCAGTGACTCAAGTAAAGCCGTCAGTGTTTGATGAGGCCAGCTCTTGGCCTTTGTCACCTGGATCTCTGCTTAATCCACAGCTTCATTTCAGCTGTGGAGAAGGAATCTGAGGGCCCTAGAAGCCTCTCCTGGGACTAAAGTTCCTCACCCTTTAGTTGACAGTTTTCCTCTTTATTATCAAATACCCCAGCTGCTTTGGAAAGACACAGTTATCTGCTAATTTGTTTGACATTCTCTTCTTGTTTGATGGCTTTTTACCCCGCGTGTTTCTCACTTGTTAGCTTAGTGTTTGCAGCTGATGAGATATTCTGACGTAAAAAAACCTAAAACAGCTAAGCAATTTTCTTTCTTTTGCATTTATCTCTTTGGAGACAAAGCACATTTGGCCTGATGCAATAAAAAAAAAAAATCATGTCTGAATAAATGGAAAGGTTTTAAAAAAATGATTGCAAGAAAAACTTGCCTCAGTCCAGTAAACTGCCAAGTTAGACGACTAGAAAAGAGATAAATTTTAAAAAATTCTGTTTATAAATCCTTTTAGCCTAACAGGAAATTGGATTAAAAGGGAGAAACAAGCTTCCTCTTTTGGAAGAATTTCAAAGCTCAGAAGAATAATTCAAAGCTCAGAAGAATAAAACTTGAGTCTTCACAACATGCAGCTATGAGCCTTCAGGGACAAGAAATATTCTTCTCATTTCACAGATGGGGAGATGGAGGCAGAGAGAGTTGGGGATTTGGAAAGAATCTCTTGATGAGTCCCTGTTAGAAAAAGAAATACAGTAGTCTTAATTTGAAAGTCTGGGGAATTCCCTGGTGGTCCAGTGGTTAGGGCTCTGCGCTTCCACTGCCAGGGACCTGGGTTCAATCCCTGGTCAGGGAACTAAGCTCCCACAAACCACGCTGCTGTGAGGTCTTAAAAAAAAACACATTCTGCCCATTGCTTAGAAAAGTGTCAAAAAGCGATCATTTTTTACATATACAAGCACACATGTGAAAAGACTTATACCTAAGGTCATTCGTTGCAACAGATTGGAAACAACCTACGTATCCCATCAATGGGGGATGTGTTAAATAAATTATGGTAATTTACACAATGGAATACAATGCAACCATTAAGAAGCATCTCTTAATGAATTAACAGAACTCCAAGATATAGTAAGTAAAAAAAAGTAAGACTGTGAGCAATGTGTATAATATATAAAAACATGTATAAAATGTCTCTGTCTATTTTTCTACCTGTATTGGACTGTATATGCATACTACAACTCAGGAAGGGTACACAGGAAACTAGCATCAGTGGTGTCCAAGGGGGAGGGAACCCAGCTGGGAGACATACCCTTTTATACTTAAATTGTTTAAACTTCCTGAGTATATTTCGGATTCAAGATTTGAATTGAAAAACTAAAACTAAAAAGTGACAGCAGTCTGTCACTTTTAATGAGTTATAGAGGTAATGACTGAAACACAGGCAATAATACTTGGTGAGTGAGCAAAACAAGGTGAACGACTGAAAATTCAAATCCCAGCTCTGTTATTCTGGCCAAGTCATTTGCTCTTCATCCCTACATTTGGCTTATGAATATTTATTGGGTGTCTGTTGTGTGCCAGGTACTGTGCCGGGCGCCTGGGGCACAAAGCTGAAAGATCTATTTGTAAGAAGCTCAGTGACTTGTAGAGAAACAGGAAATCTCACTGTCGCCATGCAGTGTGATAAATGCTGTGACAGACTGTGACAGGTTTCTGCAGGACCTCACGGGAGGTGAGGTTTACCAGTGGACATGGTGCTAAGTCTTGCAGAGAAGGGGAGGTTAGGGCAGTTCCCGCAGAGGAAGGAGCATGTACTGGCTTGGGGGCGCATTCTGGTGTGGCTGCAGGGCCCGGACAGTGGGAATCAGACACGGGCCAGATCTTCCAAGTCGCAGTCTGGAGTTTTAAAAAAGATATTCATTTGTTCTATTTTTCTATTTATAAAAGAAATACATTTTTGATGCCAGAATTAACCGGAAGGCCAACGGGGACGTGGTAGGGAATTTCAAGCAAACCAGTGTTATGACTGAGCTGTATTTAGAAAGAGCGCTGGCAACAGGGTGGTGTTATAAGCCTGGGGCGGGGTGGGGTGCATGGGGATAGTAACAAACACTTTGTAAACACAAACTGTAGCACTGAAACCAGACAAGAGAGACAGTTGCCTGAATGGTTGTGGTGCAGATCCTGGAGTCAGACTGCCTGCCCTGAAGCCCTGATCCTGTACTTCATGCCTTACAGGTCACGCGAGGTACTTAACCTCAGTTTCTTCAACTGACAGGGGCTGGGCCAGGTGGCCTGAAGTTCTCATCTGTCCCTGGAGAACCTTCCACTGGTCCTGCCCTCTCCCCTCACACACAGTGCCCTATCTGAGCACGGTACTTCTAGGTTCACCGCAGGCTTCGGGAAGGAACTGCTGGGAGGATGGGGAATGCAGGAGCCAGAGGTGGGGCTCCAGGGGGCTGTATGTGCTGTATGACCTATCATTGAACCTCAGCCTCTCCATCTGTGAAATGGGGGTAATGATAAATTTTGTACGAGTTCTTGAAAAGCTAAATTAGGAAAATACATTTGGACGTTCTGTGTAACATATGTAACACATACATCTAAATGACTAATTTCAGTGCCTTCTTAATGCTGGAAGGAAATCAGTATCTCATTTGTGAGTGTCAACTTTAAGGTCGTACAAATTTTCTTGTGTATTAAAAAGATCCCACACCTATTCTTTTTTTTTTTTTTCGGTACGCGGGCCTCTCACTGTTGTGGCCTCTCCCGTTGCGGAGCACAGGCTCCGGACACGCAGGCTCAGCGGCCATGGTTCACGGGCCCAGCCGCTCCGCGGCATGTGGGATCTTCCCGGACCGGGGCACGAACCCGTGTCCCCTGCATCGGCAGGTGGACTCTCAACCACTGCGCCATCAGGGAAGCCCTCACACCTATTCTTTAATAAAGAAAACGGATTTATGAAAGTCATAAGGTATCTTGTGTTATTAAAATATTGTCTCTTCTCCTCTCCCAGGTTCTGAAGCCAGAACAAAGAAGTACAATTAAATTCTTCTCAGGAACAGGATAGGCCTCATCAATATCAGGAATTGTGGGTTTGGTGGCTTTGAATCCTAGTTCCGTCTGCTGCCAGCCACGTCACCCTTGGTCCTCTCATCTCATCAATCCTCAGTTTCCTCATTTGCACGGTGGCGAACTGCACACTTAACAGGAAGGGGGTTGGGGAAATTAAATAATGTTTAATATGTGAGGGGCCTGGCTCTCGGCAGGGACCAGTGAATGTTTCTTTCTTTCTCTCTGTGAACTGAACCCTTTATAGATAAGAACATATTTTGAAAATTATTATTTCATGTAATTCTCACCTCACTGCTGAGAGGCAGGTATGGAGGTCCCAGCATTATTATCTCCATTTTACTAAAGAGGCAGCGGAATCCCAGATGCATTACAAGGTTACTCAGAGTCAGAGAAAACCCAGGGCTTCCCAACTGCTGGTCAGATACTTTAATACTGATAATAGTCTACGTAATCCTGGGCTTCTTTCTTTGGGAGCTGTAACAGACTCAATGCCCTGAAAAGTTTTCCTGGTGAAATTATTATTCAAGTGTCCTTGAATCATTGCATCTCAAAACCAGCTTGTGATCCCTTTGCAGCTCTCCTGCTGGTGGTCAACGAAGCTGGTTTCAAGGACTCTAGGCACTAGAACTTGCCTCCTGAGGGGCCTGCTCCATCTTAGGACAACATCTTGAGCCCAACATTGTTTTGCTGTTACTTCTTCTCACTGAAATCCATGCTGTCTTTTCCCCACATGACCACATGATTCAGTGGCGGTGACAGCCATCCTCTGCTTGGTGGCATGTGCCCACACCTGCCTGTATAAGTAAAACGCAGGGCTGGCCCCAAACCAGGGGCAGGGGACTGTTCAAAGTACCAGATTTCAGGCAGGGTCCTCTGCCTTGATTTGAAGGTACCAAGTGATAACTGCCTGTGTGAATGCTGTGAGGTGGAACTTATTTCTCATTCTTCACATCTTCTGGGCATAACATACATACTCTTTGATGTCAATGTTGAGTATAAGCATATTCAATTCTGTATCTAGCATTAATTGGCATTATTGCTATTTTCTTCCCCACTACCACGAACTAACCCTGATAATTTATTAAAATTCCTGGGGAAAAAAAATCTCTACCTTAATTTATTCATCAATTACCATTTCTTTTTCAAAAACAGATTTTTAGGGCTTCCGTGGTGGTGCAGTGGTTGAGAGTCCGCCTGCTGATGCAGGGGACACGGGTTCGTGCCCCGGTCCGGGAGGATCCCACATGCCGCGGAGCGGCTGGGCCCGTGAGCCATGGCCGCTGAGCCTGTGCTTCCAGAGCCTGTGCTCCGCAGCGGGAGAGGCCACAACAGTGAGAGGCCCGCGTACCGCAAAAAAAAAAAAAAAAATTTTAAAAAACATGGTTCAATTTTTACGTGAACCCAGATGTACTCTGGATCGATCGTGTTTCCCCACGTCTAAGCGTGATACGGATTATCCTATAAAATGGGCTAATAGCATTGCCTTCAGTGTTATCAATAGGTTTTTAAATTTGAGGAGGGTTCCACGTGTAATAACCGAGAAATGAATGAGTCTCTCCTATAGCAACCTGCGCCTGCCTCTGCCACAACACCGTGCTGATATTATCTGCTTCTTTGTTTATCTTCCTCTTAGATTATAGGCTCCTTGGAAGGCCAGGGATGGAGATGATTCATCTCTGTGTTCTCAGTGCCTAGCACAGTGTCTGATATACAACGGATGCTCAATATATGTTGTCTGAAGGAAAGTGGATGATCATTGGGAGAGAAAGCTTTATGTTGGGTCCACAGAATGCAGGTGGGAGTGAGGGGAAGGGCAGAGTACTGGAGAGTCAGAAAATATTCCTGCAGCAGACTGGATGAGTGCACAGGGATGGAATCTTCTAGAAGGAGCTGTGCTGGATGCTTAGCTAATGTGTGGTAGGCAGTGCTTTTGATTGGATAGGACTCAGTTGGGGTCTGCAGGGTTGAAAACATGGGACCCGGAGCAGGGCTGCCTGACTTTGAATCTTGTTTCTGTCATATTCCAACTGTATGTCATGTGAGAAGGTACTTCAGCTCTCAAGACCTTAATTGTGTCATCTGTAAAATGGGATAACGCTACCTACTTCTTAGATTCGTTTTTTGAGTTAAATGAGTTCTTGCATGTAAAACTTAGAACAAAGCCTGGCATGGAGTAAGTGTTCATTTATGTTAGCAATTGTGATTATTTACATCTCTTTCCATTTTCCTTTTCTGCCTCAATATTTTTATTTCTTACCCTCATCCCCTGAAATGTGTACTGCTTCCAACATGCACCAGGAAAAAATGAATGAAATGTCCTGTGACTAGGCAGGAAATACACAAATGAAATGTGTAGACTGAATTGGACAGCCTGTATGCCTTTCTTGATTTGAACTCTCCATCCTTTGCTATATAATCCTGAGATTTGTGTCTTTCTACAAGGCACTCCCTAAGAATCTGGGAGCTACCGTGTCAACAAGGAGAAGGTCTATCTAGGGGGAGCTGTTAACACTGAACATTTGCAAGAAAAGATATAATCTTTGGGGCAAGGACTGGTCTGGGAGTCAGAAATTCTAGCGTGTCCCCGTGAGTCTCATGTAGAAGCAGGCTAAGTTACAATTTCTGTGAGTCTTGAAAAGGGTGGACTGGAAAGCGGGCCTTGGGGATAACAGTGCCTTTCCTTCTATAAGGAAAAGGACGCCAAAATTGCTGGACAAAAAAGTGTAATACAAAAGCATTGTGGACACTAAATACACAAAAAATTATTGTAAAATTCCTCACTTGCAGCTTCTAGAGGCTCCATAAATATCTTCTTATTTCCATAGCAATTATCAATTTACTATATATGTTGCCTGGAGCAGGACAAGGATTTATCTGTTTCGTTTGCTGTTGTATCTCAAATGCCCAGAAAGTGCCCGACACATATTAGGTAGCAGATGCTCATTATGGGTTGAATGAATGAATAGTGGTAATGATGGTATCTCATCCCAGGAAGTACCAACCATAATTCTTCAAGCCCTGAGGGAAGAACTAAACTGTTGCTGAGGAAACGAAAAGGGTAGTTTCATTAATATAAGTGTTTTGGGATGAACCGTGTTCCCCCAAAATTCATATGTTGAAGTCTACCCTCAGTACCCCAGAATGTGACAGTGTTTGGAGACAGGATCTTTAAAGAGGTCGTTAGGGTGGGCTGTAATCCAATATGACTGGTGTCCTTATAAGGAGAGGAGATTAGGACACAGACTGCATGTAGAGGGAGGACCATGTGAAGACACATAGAGAAGATGGCTATCTATTGACACAAGCAATGAGAAAGGCCTCGGAAGAATTCAACTCTGCTGACACCTTCAGCCTGGACTTCTAGCCTCCAGAATTGTGAGAAAATAAATTTCTGTTGTTTAAGCCATCCAGTCTGTGGTACATTGTTGTGGTGACCCTAGCAAGCTAATACAATGAGTGATGAATCAAGGTAATTATTTTGAATACTTGTAGCAAAAATCTTTTGTTTTGCTCCCCAGAATCATTCTCTTATTCAACTTTTAGGTTTTCTTTTTTTCCTTTTTGAGACACTCCTCCCCTCCCTCCTATGAGTTCCTGTGGCTCCAGGCTGGGAAAATCAGAGTATTCCATCCCCCTGGCCATGGCGATTCATTTGCATACAGGCATGTGACCCAAGTTGGGCCAACGATTTAGAAAACAGAAGCTCATGGCTATCTTGCAACCATGGGGAAAGAGCCTATCTAAGAGGAAACAGGAAAGCAGAGCCCAGCCATGGAGAGAGACAGATGTGGGGCAAATACATGACTCTTAAACAAAGCCCCACCTTGCAGAGCTGGGATTGGGGTCGTCCAAAGAAGATGTAACCTAAGAACTTTGGATCAGTGAGTTTAGGAGGGTGACCCTCACGACCTTGGACGTCCCTGCCAGTCTATAGCACGGGATAGTACCACCATTAAGAACCCCATGAGTATTTGGTTTCTTCTCCTCTGTTTTTGTCTTTCTTAGTCACTTCTCATCAAGGGCCTGGGATGTTGTCCTCGAGGGTAGGATGAAGGATCTGAGATCCTTCCATGCCAAGACTTGCTTTGTTGCTGATCAATTTCATATATTCCACGGCCATATATTTCCTGTTCATTCACCTCCGAGGGGGCAAAGAATGGGGAGGAAGAAGGTTTTAAGCCAGAGGGCTGTGGGATGAAAAGGGGGTCAATTCATGGATCATTTAGGAAGCGTCTTCCATGTGCCAGGTGCTGTTAGATGCTGGGGCAGGAAGGCATATTGCAAAGATGGACAAATGCCATCCCCACCACAGGAACTCTCAGTACCCTAAGCTGGATACAAAGCTGAGCTTGGGAGAGTAATGAACTCCTAGAGAGCAGAAAACAGGGTCAGATATCCAGAAGAGGATGGGCAGCTGCCTTCTAAACGGTTAACTCAAGAATTAGTCTTCCCTGCAGTAGGAATATCAGCTCTACCAAGTGACGGTGGTAAAACAGTAACTATTATTTTAGCTACTGTCAAGATAAAATGAATTATATTTGCCTGTTTTATGAGTGGTTCAAGGTTATCCTTTCTCCTTTCTGTTCCCCGTCCTCCCTCAACCGAACCAGACACCCAACTGATTTGTCCCCGATGGCTGCCTGCGATTACTGTCCTAATTTGTTCTCTCTTCATGTGCTACAAACTGCCTATTTTCTGTCCCTTCTGATAAAGCAAGATCTCTGAGGGACTTCTGAAGCTGTTTTTGTACCATGCAGAAGTGCATTAACTGGAATTCCTGTGTGTGTGTCTATAAAATCCCTAGTCTTCTCAGTGTGAGAGCACCTTCAGGAACGGCGTCATGTCGATGTGCAGCTTACGCGTGTAAAATTCTTTTCTGTTTGAACATATCAGCCCTTTATTTATACAACTTTGAGGCTCTCCTGTCTTCTGAGCTGCTGCCTCCAAGGACTGCTGGGCTCCCTGTGAAGAGAAGCAGAAAGTCCCACTTTCATAGGAATGATACACAGTGTGACAAGAGCTAGTCCGAATCCCCAAATATTTATAGAAAGCAATTCTTCATCGTTGGAACACTAATTGTAACACCTATTTTTACCATGGAAGACACAGGGGATCCATATGTATAGAGAATAACCCGAGTTTGGTTAATAATTCATACCTGGGGTTGGCGTAATGGGAGAGTGGGAAAAGGGACCTTATGTTCGAGGGTAGCACTCATTTTATTTAATCCTCTCAACAACCCTGCGAGCCACGTATTGTTATCCCCATTTTGCAGATGAGGAACTGGAGGCTCTGGGAGGTTAAGTCACTTGCCCAAAGCCACACAGCTGTTAAACGGTAGAGCCGAAATCATGGACTGCCTAAAACTCCGTTTTTAATGAGGTCTTTTTTGATACATCTACAGCTTCTATGAACAGGTATCAAACCTGCCTTGCAGCAAATAAAGTTATATCAAGATTCCAGTTTATTCCCAAATTTAAAATATAGTTGATGTGTTAGAAAGAGTGATTTGAACAAATCTAGCAGAGAGGGAAGGAAGAATGGGCCGTGGGAGGAGTCTGGGAGGCCCTGGGGGCTCTCCCATCTCCTGTCGCCACAACATGCAAATGGTGTCATGCCTCAGAGCACGACAAAGTATAATCTGAACTTGCTTTCCAGCCCATGCCCCATACTGCAACCTAGGTGATCTTTCTGGATGCAGACTGGACCACATCATTCTTCAAAGGCCCTTACCCTCAAGATGAAGGCCAACCTTCTTAAAAGGCTTATAAGACCCTTCCTGCCTGGCCCTGGACTGTCTCTCCTATCTCATTCCGTCATTCAACAAATATTTATTGAATGCTTGTTCTATGCCCAGGAGAGAGGATATGGCAGTGTAAGAAGCAGACAGAAGTCTTCACTCTCAGGAAAACTGCACATACATCCTACTGAGGGGGAAGAGATAATAAGCGAACGGGTGGAACATAAGTAATGTCTGAAGGTGATTCGTGATGTAGAGAAAAATAAAGCAGAGAGGGGAGTGAGGAGTAGCTGGTGAGGGTGGGTGGAGGCGGCAATTTTAAGCAGTCAAGGGCCCCTCTTCCCACCTGCCCTGGCAAGAGAGCAGTGTTAGCGCAAAGCCCGCAAGAAGGCGAGGGAAGTTTCTGTGGGGCTCTCTGCAGGAAGTTTTGACCTCGCTGTGGGAATAGCAAGTTCAGAGGGCTGCCATCAGCACTGACCCTTGCTTCAGTTCCTGGAGCAAGGCTGCCCGCATGCCCTTCCCTCCCCGGGAAACACACCCCTCCCTTCTAACTCCTCTGCATCCTTCAGGTCTGGCTCATCTGTGCTTCCCATGACAACCCAGAGAACTGAGCCCTTCCCACCGTTGCCCAGAGTGACACTCATGCTTGTACAGCCACCTCTCCTCCGCACTAGACTGTAAGCTCCATGAGGGCAGGAACCACAGCTATCCTGTTTCCAAGTAGCTGCAGTGCCAGGCACAGAGTCTGGAAATGAATACACACTTGATACATACTTTCAGAATACACACTTGATACATATACTTGATACATACTTTCAGAACAAGAGGAATGATAACATTACTGGCAAGCTACATGTTATGGCCCAACTTAGTTAAAATAGGGAGGGCAAGATTCCGAAGGCAGCAAGGAAGATCCCATGTGCTGCAACTAAGACCTGGCACAGCGAAAGAAAGAAAGAGAGAGAGAGAGAGGGAGGGAGGGAGGGAGAGGGAGAGGGGGAGGGGGAGGGGGAGGGGGGAGGGGAGGGGAGGGGGGGAGGGGAGGGGGAGGGGAGGGGGGGAGAGAGAGAGAGAGAGAGAGAGAGAAAGAAAGAAAGAAAGAAAAAGAAAGAAAGAAATAGAAGAAAAAATTTAAAAAAGAATAAGGAGGGCAAGAAAGACAGCTTTCCAGGAAGCATGTGCTGACCTCCAGAGGCCTGTCCTCTGTGTAGCACTGGCTCCTCATTCCCAAAGAGGAAAGTTACTTGTTATTTTTCAGGGCTGATTTCCTGGGGTCACATACATTAGTGTGCCATGAGATCACCCTGGGTGTGGATTTGATAATTTCCATATTTTCTAAGAGACTATCTCACGGATGGCTGTCTCTCTGGGCGTAACTCTCCTTCCCATCACATTTATATTACTTTTAAGTGTTAATGATGAATTAACAGTTCGTGGGTCCCCACAAGCAGCCATCATTCCGACGAACACCCACACCCTTTTCCTTTGTTTTGAAATGTGGCTAGAGAGAAAGATTCTTCTGGACAAATACATATCCAATTTTTTGTCATCTCAGCTATATATCTGATTCACTTCTCAGAGTGAGACCTCCCCTCCCTGTTTCCAGATCAAATGAAAGCGTTTGGTCCAATCAAGAATCAGACGAAGTATTTCAAGCTTTCTAGCTTCCGAAACCATGCATGAATCACTGGGTGGAGTAATAGAAATCAGACAATACTGATTTGAGGGAAATTTCTCTATTATCTCTAAGAGAAGATTTTGTGTTAGGTCGGAGGACAAAAGGCACAGCCGAGACTAGTTCCAATGGCTGGAGTTACTTTAACTCCTTATGTGGGGCTCAGATTAAAGAGTGGGGAGTTGAGAGGCTTTGAGAAAAGTCTCTCCAAATCGCTTGACCTGTAAATCGTTTGATAAAACAATTCTCTTGACTATGTGGCTCATCTCCCTAACGTTTAGGGGCCATCAATCCTGGCTTGATGGAATGTTTCCAGTGAAGGCTCTATAGTCACTGGAATGTGCAGTACTGTTTTTGCTTATTATGATCAAGTATTCTAACAAACAAATGATAGTGAAAGGGGGTTTGGGAGATGGGAGGAAAGAAAATTAAATCCTTAAAGAGGTTTCTGGGAGGTAGTGGTAAGAGGAGAGAAAGACAGTTGAAAGCAGGAAAGAAAGCTATGCATTGGGGTGGTTTTTCATTTCACTTTATTCATTTAACTGATATTTATTGAGTGCTACTGTGTGTGTCATACAAACAAACACATGAAGAAGCAGAATGATTTTAGATGGTGATAAATCTATGAAGACAATGAAATGGTGACAGGATGGACTTTGGTGGGGGAGGGGATGGGGTTTGCCCTTGGGTGATCAGGGAAGACCTCGCTAGGGAAGTGACATTTGAGCAGAGAGCTGGGTGACAAGAAGGGGCCAGTCCTGGAAGGATCTATCTTTAGCAGTCAGTGTAGCCTGTATCTGATTATTCAGAGGGGTTCTTTGAAAAGGAAAGTAGAATTCCTGATATCTAGACCTGTTCTGCCCCAGCCTTCTGACTCCATCCCGGACCCTGTGAGGTACCCCTCTGTTTTCTAGGTGGTAGAGCCATCATAATCGACGCTTGTAGCTCTTAAAGATGGCAGAATAAATAGTAAAAGGGAGTTAAGGCCTCAGGGAGTAGAGGGGAGAAGAAAACACAAAGAAAGGGAAGGAAAACAGGGCAAGTAGAAGAAAGTGGAGATGCCTGAAGCTTTTTCGTTTTTTTCTGTGTACGCTTCAGTGGGAATGATTACAAAACTGATGGCAAGGTGAGATGCTTAGCAGAAAATCAAAACCCATTCCTTCACCTATATTGTATTGTAAATACTTTAATATTATTATGTTCTGCTAAAAACACCTGGAAGCCTTTCTCTTCAGGAAATGAAACAATAAAGATTAATGAGTTAATTTGGTAAATCTGATTTGAATTGCACAGAAGCCGTTGTGTAAGTGCTTGGCATTTAAAAAGTTATCTGACATTTAAAAGGAGATGACTGTTAATGAATTCAAGAGCTAATCTTATGCTCCGACAGACTGAGCCATGGGAAATCCACGTTTACTATCTTGCTGTAAACATAATGTGATTCACTTGAAAGCCAGAACAAGAGAGAGCTATTGGCTGTTTACTAATATCCATTTGCACACATATATAACGTAGTAAAACTAACAGAGGACGTTCATTAAACAAAATACATATCATTTCTTTTCTTATTCTTGGGTTACACTATCTGAGCTACAAACTCAAGGAGAAACCCTCTCTCCAATAATTTTTCCTCCGCCTTTCAAGTTGTGTATTTTGAAGGGTCACCAGCATGGGTTGGCTCTGAAGTCACTGGAACGTCTTACCTTAAGAAGAAAAAGGAGATTCTAAACCCAACCAGCTAGATCTCCACCTACGGGTCCCACAGAGCCACCACAGACACAGATCTGTCGCAGGCAGCTCTTTACTTCTCCCACTCCTTTCTAATTGGGGTTCCCCATCCCGGTAGCTGCGGCTTCGTGGTTCCAAGAAGAGCTATGGTCCCTCATTAAGGAGGCTGCAACACTCTCGTTGTCTGTCTCCCACACAGCTCACAGCTTCCTTCTGCCTGAGAGCAAGCTGCCAGGAGTCTCTGGGAACCTGTGGGCAAGCTTGAGCTGGAGGAGGAAAACAGAAGGAAGGAGGGCCTCTGTAGCCAAGACCTGAAATACGCTACACACCCCGCCATTATCTTAATGCATGGAGAGTGGGGTCGGGAGGCCTTTGCTGAAACCCTCATGTGGTCCATCAAGTTGTCACATCAAACCTCTGTGCACACAGGGCGTTTGTCCCCTCCTGTGAGCAAACAAAAGGAAAAGAGTCAGACGCTTCTTTGGACCACCGGGCCCCCCTCCTTGGCTGACAGTCTGTCCTTCCACTTTCCCGGAAGGTGAGGGTCCGGGTGGCTCTGAATCCCGGTGGGGATGGAGAAGTCACTGAGGGTGGGGACCAAATCCTGGAGAAGGTCACTCCTGCCTGGCGCTAGGAGCTCAGGGGTCTGGCAAGTTCCCCTGTGCTTGGCCTTCCCAGGCCCTGTTATTTCTTGCCCTTGGCATTCTGTGGAACTAAAAGTGGGCAGTAGGAATGGGGACATAGGTGGGGCTGAGTGGGGCATGGAACTCTGCTGGACTCCCTACGGCTGGGCTTCCTGGGGAGGGATCTGAGTGGGCCAGGGGCTCTGTATACACTCTCAGCTCAGGTTGACGTGGAGGGGACCCAGCCCGTGCAAGGCCAGCCACCTGGCCACCCTGAGTCCTACTCTGAGACCTTCTCTCTGTTTAGGTTTCCCTGGCCTGGAGGAGCAGGAGAACTTTAGTCTTCAGAAGGCCAGACGGAACATCAGGATCTCAATTCAACAACCTGGGCTGCTGCATGGCCTCCTTCTGAGGAGCAGACGGGACCCCAAACCGCAGCGTGGTTCCATCCACCGCAAGTCTGCCCAGTGGTCCATGTGCCTGTCTCCTGCGTTCATCTTGGCCACCTGACATCCTGGCCCACTTTTTATGTTCTCAAGGCAATTTGACGCTGGTGAAATGGGCCGAGTGGACAGTTTTAGGAGGGTTCCACAAGGAGGCGTGGGTGGAGGTACAGTTTTGTTGGAAACCAGAGAAGAGCTTTCTTGTTCCCCTCCTGTCACGAATTTTAGTCTTCATCCACTTTCATCCTCAACTCTATGGAAGGAGATTTTTACATCCTCCTAAGCATTTACAAATTAGCCCAAGAGCTAGCAAACAGTGGACCAGGAAGAGAAACACAGCAATCTCTAGTCTTAACTTCTATGAGAGACTCATGTGGCGACTTTTGTCAACTCGTTAAGCTTTCTGTGCCTGAGTTTCTCTACCTCAGTGTTTTCCTCAAGGAACTTTTGAATAATGAAACCCAGGAGACTTTAATTCCAAGGCTTCAACTATCTGGAAGTAAATCTTATCTAATTGACATTGTTCTAACTGACATTGTCCTCAGTTTAATTAAGTGCTTTGTTGACACAACAGAATCATTGTTTATCTGGCTTAGCAGAAGCTGGAGGAGAAAAAATGTAAGCCAAAATAGTGACCTCTTCTGCCCCAGGGGAGATAGAAGATAGAGCTTTTTCTGTGAGGGGGTGTCTGGCTACATTCAGGCCGGAACTCTGCCTGTATTTGAGAGATGATACATCCTGTTTTAGACTTAGATGGGGAGATGGGAGGTGGTGGGGTGCAGGGTGGGAAATCTGAACAAGTCCCCAGCTCCTTCTAACCCCAAACTTTAACCCCAAACTGTGTGACTTCCTTGTTATGTTGGCTCCAGTGTGACTTTTCCAATGTGACAACTGAGAGACAGGGAATCTCAACTTGCAAACTGATTTCATTGTAAAAAAAATGAAATTTTCACTAGAAAAAGAAATGTTACCTGTGGTGCTTTAATTCCCACATGGGCCCATAAAAACTTATCTAACCCATAATTTAGCTTGGCTAAGGAGCTGAACTAGTCCTGGTAATGCTGGAATAGCAGAGGGCTGGAAGAAGAGAAAGAAAGATATCCTTTTCTTTTCTGCCCCCTTCCCTTCCATTGCCCGCCTGTCCTCTGACCTCTCACTGTTCCTGGGCAGCCATGTGCTGGGGGAGTTGGGGCGCTGCTGGATACGGGGTCCTCACTACAAAATTCTCTGCTTCATCCCCCGCCCCTCCCCCTCCCCTGGGCCTTCAGCTGTGCTCCCGTAAGGGGTAGGGAGAACAATTAAAAAACAATCCACAATGAGATATGAGAAACCCAAAGGAATCTGCAATAGGTAGAATTACATAAAGTAGTGAAACAAAATTCCAGACAGCATGGAGGATATTTGAGGTGTCTGGGCTTTTGGGTGTTGAGGGTGGGTGGAGTGGAGGAGGGGCGAAACGGTAGGTAGATTGACTTATAGCCCTTTAAGTTATTCCTGCCATTCAAGCTTCTCCTCTTCTACATCTGCACCCTTAGATTGTACACAAGCTCCGAGTTCTGTTTTATAATAGCTTTCAAGCAGAGGGCGAGGGAATAGAATAATAATTCCTATTGTAATTTATCAGGATTGCCTAGTGACAACATTGTGCTAATCCTTTTCCATATGTTGTTTCATCTAATCATTGTCACGACCCCATGAGGAAAATATCATTGTCCTTTGTAGGTGAGGAAATTGAGCCTCAGAGAGGTTAAATAACCTGCCTGAAACCACACAGTCAGTGTGGAAGAAGCTGGGATCTAAAAGCAACTTTGTGGGATTCCCAAACCAGTAGGCCTTTTGGCAAGTGCAGGTAGCATGTTAAATGGGGTCCCGTCTGTCATGACATCTGTTTCCTCATCTGTAAATGACAATAACTGTACCTACCTCATACGGCTGTTTTAAGAATTAAGGGAGATAATTCTAAATCCTGCACATAGGAAACCTCAAATACATTGGCTGTTATGACCATTTAAAAAGACCCTCTTGATAATGGAGGGATAATTATTGAAGCTTATGATAGGTACATGGAGGTTCATTATACTATTCTCTCTACTTTTGCATGTATTTGAAATTTTCCATAATAAAAAGAAAAAAGAAAATCAGGCACATATCATGTGTCTGGTTGGATCCAGTAGCCAACAGATCAATAAATACAGACTTACTGGAATAAATAATAGTTGCAGTGAAAATTCAACAAATAAAAGTCTCGACTTTGTAATTAAAAACAAGTCCCTCTCAGTAAATTATCCTTAAATTGTCAATGGAGTTTTGGGTTTGACAAAGTAATCCTGTGGGTAAGATTGAGCCAGAAGATGAAGTTTGCTTAGATCTTCAAAAAAACCTTTGAATCAAGTTCCCCAACCAAAGCTATTTACAAAACCAAGGAGAGCGGCGGGGTGGGGCGATGGAGGGGGCAGGCTGAGGGGGGAAGAGCATGGAGCTGAGGAAATGCTGTGCCATGCCTTTAGAAATGAGAAACAGGAGGACAGAAGGTGGGGAGGAAAGGGAACTTCTCCAGGTGAGGAGATGCAGATGGTTAATTCTCCCAGGCATCCCTGCTAGGCCCAGTCTCACTTATCAGCCTCCAAAAAGATCTCCAAGCAGGATGCCTAGTGACACATCCAATCTGCACAAGACCCAAAGCTTCTCAGAGACTGAAACACCAAATCATGGCAACCAACAGTAGGAAGTATTCTGAGATGGTGTGAGGTGTTAGAGAAATGGCAGCTGAACTTCTGTATCATTTCACTGGAAAGAAAAGAAGTGTAATCTCCAAATCCTACTTAGAGGCTTTTTTCCAACCAGGACATGGACCTTAATGTCAATAAGAGATTTATTTGTCAATTTTTCTTTTTTTGAGGAGCTACCGTGTGCCAAGAACTGTCCTAAACATGTGAGATGCTAGGGTGAATAAAGCAGAATAAGAAAAAAAAGTCTGTCTTTAAAGAGTAGTAGCTTGCTCTCTTAGAAAACAGCAAAAAAGTTCAACAAAAGGCAGGGTATGGTTCAGAAGGACACTGAAACAAAAGGCTACCTTTGTACCTTGCACAAAAACTTAGTGTGTCTACAGGTGTTCTATTTTTCTCCTGAAAGAAGAAGGCTGAAAGGGGAGATGAACACCATCTGTGAAACCACCAAAGAAACAGATGGGGTAAACACAGGTTCATTCAACCTAAATCCTTAGTGCGCTAGAATTACAGGCTACTCTTTGAAATCCAAAAGAGGTAAATTTAGGACACATAAGATCAAATATGAGTTTATACTGTTGTAAACTCATGAAACCTGAACTCAAGAGACAGTATAGGTCGAAAGAGAAGTGGCTTTGTGAAATGGGAAAAGGGGACATAATTTTTGTTTAACAGGATTTTTAGGATGCTACCAAAGTTCTAATCCCCACAAAGCAAAAAAACAAAACCCAAGATAAAGCAAGTGAGAAAGGATGTTTGCTTTCTCTAACAAAGGGAGAAAACCGACAATGTCAAAACTCGTGAGACGGTTTCTTATTTTAAACAAAGAGATGCAATGATTCTTGGGGAATCTAATTGAAGTGTGAGCTTCTACTTTGATACTCTTTACTGACAACCTCTCTGCCCTGACAACTCCATAAACCAGCGGGCTCAGGGCCAGTCTTGTCCCAAGCTTACATAGATGGATCTGAATGGATTAGAGAGTTTCATACTTTGAGATCCAGACTTTTCAGAAAAACAGGTGAATTTGTTGCCTCCCACCCCCACCAAAGTCTAGGATCAGAGGGATAAAATGCTGAAAAGGGGCTGAGATCCTCAGAAGGAGCATTCTGATGGTCTTACCCAATAATCTAATAAAAACCTAATTAATGTTAAATAATTTCAACTAACAGTAGTTAAAAAATAATGGCACTATGGTGTTGACCCTTGTTTCGCTTGCTGTTTACTGTGACTCCTCATCATTTTAAGCTAGACTTGAATAAAACCAGCTCTCCTCATGATTCATTTTTCCTCCTTACAGGGAGAATTTGAAAAAAAAAAAAAAGAAAAACAATGACAAACCAGGAAGACAAAATAAAAACAAAAGACTCAACCCAACATAGTCATAATTTCAAACGAGCATGACAATTTCAAACGAGCATGACTGCACTTTTTTGCAAGCATTATTTGCAAGTCTTTATAGATACAGTATTTTTTGTACATAGTTGCAGTCATAATTGACATCACTTTGATTTCTACTTTTAAAATGAAATCGGTAGTTTGCAATGTGGGGTTGGGCTGGGGTGTGTGTGATTTTTGCCTTCCAGGGGACGTTTGGCAAGGACTGGAGACTTTTTTTTTTTTTGCTGTACGCGGGCCTCTCACTGTTGTGGCCTCTCCCGTTGCGGAGCACAGGCTCCGGACGCGCAGGCTCAGCGGCCATGGCTCACGGGCCCAGCCGCTCCACGGCATGTGGGATCTTCCCGGACCGGGGCACGAACCCGCGTCCCCTGCATCGGCAGTAGGACTCTCAACCACGGCGCCACCAGGGAAGCCCTGGAGACGTTTTCTGACTGTCACCAATCAGGGGGTTGTGCTACTGGCATCTAGTGGGTAGAGGCTAGGGATGCTGCTCAACATCCTATTGATACAATGCACAGGAAAGCTCCCCACAACAAAGACGATCTGGCTCAAGACTGCAATGGTGCTGAAGGTGAGAAACCATGTGTTAAACCTTTTGTATTAAATCACAGTATCTATGATGAACAAGCATCACTTTAATGCCTGAATTAAACCCTTCACAATTTAGTCATTTCTCTGGCTGTTTCCAATTTTTCTCTATTATAGATGCTGCTGCAATGGACATCTTCACTCACTTTTTTTCTGCTGAATTATTTCCTTAGGATAAATTCCCAGAAGTCAGAAATACTGAATCAATGGGTATGAATATTTTTTCATGTTTTGCAAGTCACATTGCCATTTTGCTTTACAAGTGGATTGAACCAAATTACAACCCACCAGAAGTGTATAAGTGTACCAGTTTTACCAAAAACTCATCAGTTGTGGGTGTTACCATGAAAAACAGGTGAGAGGAGGCACACATCTCAAATATAAAATGGTACCTCCAGTTTGCCTCAGTTTGAATTTAAATTGCTACTCAGGATGAATATTGTTTCCACATTTGTTTTCTATTGCTATTCTTTTTGATATGAATTGTTTATGTCTTTTGCTTATTTTTCTAACGGGTTTCAATGTTTTTCTTTCAAAATTGAATGGGATCTTTACCAAGTATAGATAGTAATGCTGCTGTAGTTAATTCAATTATAATTATTTTTCTTACTTTTTTTAAAAAAAAGTTTTACCTCCCCCCTCCCCCGATCAGGATAGATATGTTAACACTTCCTGCTAGAATTTTCATTTACAATTTTAATACTCTTTTAAGGTGCTGGTCACTTCACCCAACCTTTCACCTCTATCTACATAGAGAGGCCCTGGGGAAAAGGAAGAGCTTCTCTAGCGATTGATGTCAGCCACCGAGGTTAAGAGCAGGGCTCGGTCTCTGACTGTACCCCCGGAACTAATTTCCCTTAATCAAATGAAACTCCTTAAGAGGAGCCACAAGGCAGAAAAGAAAATATATGTGAAGGAGAATACCAAATTCTGTGAGGGGTTTGTAGGACCTGCATTAAAAAAAAGGGCACCATACCTTTAGGAGTTCAGAACTGGCAATGCTCCACATGCTGCTATTAATATGCAAAAAATGCCTTCATAAATACTTGATTCTGTTCACAGTGGGGAGGCAGTTCATTTGAAAGAGGAAATGGGAGCTTGGAGTTGAGACATGTCTGCTTGTCTCCTTTTTCTTTTTTTATTTCTCTTTTCATCTCCACATTTCCCCTTGTAGGTTTCTTCCCCCTCCTCCAACTCCTAGGAAGTTGTTGATGTCAGTGACTACGCATTTCTATTTATGGATTTACCGCCGAGGCCCTGATTCTCGGCCAGGTGCGGAAGAGGTGCCTCAGTGAGGCGCGAGTCCCACGGTCTGCCATCCTGTGTCGGGGGGTGTGGGTGGGGGGCGGGAACCCTCCTCCTTCCTGCTCACGCCCGCAGCGCAGACCTCCGCTTCGGAAACGCACAGCGGAGGTTTTAAAATCCAACCAGTAGGGGGCACCAGAGGCGGCCTCCAGAACCCGGTAAATCCCGGAAGCCAGTCACGTCTGCAAAGCGCTGTCTGGCTTTCTCACCCGCCCGTCAGAAATGGGTTTCCAAATCGAGGTATGTGACTTCTCGATAAAGCATGGTGATAACAACATATCCCACCTTTGGGTTTTTTGTTTTTTCCCTCGCAGCTAGCACACTGATAAAAAAGTAAAGGTATTTTGTGTGACCGAACTCCTAATATGGTCAGACCCCAGTGAAGGGAGGGAGGGGGTGAGTCGGGCGTGGCGGGGGGCGGCATTAATGGAAAGGAAAGAAGAGCAGAAACTGCTGATGCTGATAAAGATCAATCTTGTGTGATGTCCTAGCCCGCTTCAGAGTGGGAGGGCGACAGTGGAAGGAATCCACTGAGTATGCCAGTGGCCCGTCAGGGTACGTAACCGAAATCTGCTGGGCAGAAATTTGTTTCTAAATCCTTCCAGATGATTTACAGTAAACATGAAATTAGTCATTTCCATGGAATAGGTTGAGAAAGTAGGGAAAACTGAAGTCAGTGATTAATGAAGAGTCGTTAGCCTCAAGAAGTAAGGGGGAGGGGAGG
This sequence comes from Tursiops truncatus, assembly GCF_011762595.2. NCBI lineage: Eukaryota > Metazoa > Chordata > Mammalia > Artiodactyla > Delphinidae > Tursiops > Tursiops truncatus. The sequence continues at coordinate 33,326,124 of NC_047040.1, forward strand.
CAGGGAGGACACCGCCCCCTCCCGGACCCCATCCCCCTTTCTCTGTGTTTGGGGGCTGGTGGGACTTCCTATACTTTTCCTCAGATGGTTTTGCTTTGGGGGCTACTACTAAAGGAAATAAGACTACTGCGACTTGAATAAACCAACTGGTGGGAACAGCCCCCCTCCTTTCACGAGGGAGGCACAGGCAATGCCCCGAGGGAGCTGGTTTGCCACGGCTGCCCAGGGGAAAGCCAGGATTAGAGCTGAAGACCCTCAGTCTGCTGTTCCTCTTTCTGACTGCAAGGTTCATAATTCAGTCTAGGACTTAATTTGACATGACTGAGCCACTCTTTTTTTTTTTTTTTTGCGGTACGCGGGCCTCTCACTGTTGTGGCCTCTCCCGCTGCGGAGCACAGGCTCCGGACGCGCAGGCTCAGCGGCCATGGCGCACGGGCCCAGCCGCTCCGCGGCATGTGGGATCTTCCCAGACTGGGGCACGAACCCGCGTCCCCTGCATCGGCAGGCGGACTCTCAACCACTGGGCCACCAGGGAAGCCCTGAGCCACTCTTTTATTGCAGGTGATATGAGGTCTCCTGGAATACAACCACGGGGCTGTGTGAATTTGGAGAGTTTAGGGTTATATGAGGTATTTGCAAGGCCTTTGCAGTTGTGGAATTATCGAATGACAGCACATTTTCCTCAGTCACAGACTCTCTTGAAAAAGAAAACCTTCTAGATCCCTTATAAAGGGTGTCTTCAAAGCAGGCACGTAAAACAAAAACAAAAACACGCAAATGTTGGTTCTGTGGTTCCTCAGTAGCAGTAAGGGTCGACTGGGCTGTGTTTCAGCGCAGGGGAGGCCTGACCCGGGCCCAGGGTCCTAACAGGGAGAGCTCAGGTTCTTCCTCAGAAGCGGTTAGGCACACACAGGAAAACAAAGCTACCTTTATTATTACTGTTTTTTTAATGAGTGTGAGGGAAGAGGAGAAAGGCAGGAAGTTGGAGATAAGGGAGAAACAGAGACCATGCCGGTGCCACCCCCAGTCCTGCCATCCTGCTGTCGCCCAGCAGGGGGAGACCTGAGAGAGCCCTGGGCTGTGGGGCTTCTGCCCCAGCTTCTCTGAGACCCGGGAAGCTCTAGGAATTCCCCTGAGTTGTCTCTCTAGAGTGAATCTGAAGACAGTGCCAGCCTCAAAGCTTCAACTGAAGGAACAAATTTATAAATATTTGCGAACATACGTCCTTGAACCACTAATAGATATATATATATATTTAAATTGGCCTCCTTTTACGTATCTGACATGGGCAAATGTTAAATCAACTTTGTTACATATTCTTTTTTTTTAAATTAATTTATTCATTTATGGCTATGTTGGGTCTTTGTTTCTGTGCGAGGGCTTTCTCTAGTTGTGGTGAGCGGGGGCCACTCTTCATCGCGGTGCACGGGCCTCTCACTGTCGCGGCCTCTCTTGTTGCGGAGCACAGGCTCCAGACGCGCAGGCTCAGTAGTTGTGGCTCACGGGCCTAGTTGCTCCGCGGCACGTGGGATCTTCCCAGACCAGGGCTCGAACCCCTGCATTAGCAGGCAGATTCTCAACCACTGCGCCATCAGGGAAGCCCGGTATTCTTAATCTATTCAGATAAAGCATTTTTTCCCTTTCTTCACAGTATCCTTGCATTTTTTTCTCGATTGCTATTTTTTCCTCCCTATTAGGAATGAGAATTGGAGTAGAAAAATGGGCCCATTGGCACAAAGTCTTAGTGCCTACTGCCTCGATGGAGGATGCCTTTCTGTGTTTCCTTGTTCCCTTTTTGACTTTGCAGAAGTCAGGGAAAGGCCTATTCAGCTTATTTGCACACGCGAAGAGCCAGACAAAACAGTCCAAGTTGAGTTAAGACATTCCAAGTCTATGAGTTAAAGAACATTTGTGATTTTATAGTCTACTTGTCTCATTTAATTGATGAGGCAAATGAGGCCCAGAGAGGTGAAGAATCTCACCCAAGGTCACACAGCAAGTAGGGACAACAACCCCAAAGTCCAGTATCATGCTCATGCAGAGTCAGTACTGTACCTGCTTCTCTGGCTTTTGGGTCAAAGGTGAGGTTTCATTAAGATTCATGCGAAGATCAGTTCTGGATTCAGTGTTTGCTATGATGAAAATCAGAGAGAAAAGGGTCAAGGTTGTCAGACCTAGGTCTCATGAATTTTTATATATACCATACCCGTACACACCTAGCTCGTATGTGTAAGATTGGAAACACACACATGCCTATGGCATTCATATTTACTCACCAAATAACACATGTAACCTCTACAGGCACAGTCTAAATGCCACCTTAAATATAGTGTTGAGACTTTATATTCAAATTTCTCTTTTTTGTTTTCGTTGCTCTTTAAAAGAACAAAAGTATATTCTTTGTGCTACTAAAATTCAGATAAAGCTGAAATTAAGAAGGAAATATTGATGGAAAAAATCTGCTGATCCTGTTGAATATAGATTTTGTATGATCCTACTTCACTGAGGTAGGAAAATGCTTCTGCAACCTTCCAGATAGAGAGATCAGAGACTTCCCTTTTCCCTCATGTTGTGGAAGGGCAACAGAAGTGAAACATGAAGCAAACAAAGGCAGAGGCCAAAAGGGGGCTGATGGGAGGGGACTAATGGAAATCATGGCGCTCACCCTGAAGCAGGCACTACACGGACGCCGATATGTGGTTGGCGTGTAATCTGCACGACTCTCCTCCATGGTTGTGTTATTGTGTTATCATACTCTCTACAGGGCTGGAAGCTGAGGCTCGAAAGATAAAGTAACCCACCCAAGGATGTACAACTAGTGAGGTTTTGAGGAAGGATTTGAGTCCAAGACTGCCTCACTCAAACCTCATGCTGCAAAGGGATAGGATTGATTTTGTTTTCCCTTTTTTCCCCTAAGAAAGTAAATTTAATGTTTATAAAGGAATGTTTATTTGAGGGACAGATTTAGCTAAGTGCATGGCTCCCCTGACAAGGATTTTAGTCTCTTGTGTGGGACCAGTGTCCAACAAAAAGTTCTTTACATACTTGCTACTCCTAAGCAGCTCTGTTAAGAGTCTGGCCATATGTGATTCTGCATCTTTGCCTCTTTGACCTAAAGCCTCTACTCATTCCTTGTGGGCTGACCTTCCCTTTTCTGTTGTTTCTCAGCTGTTCTCATCTATCTTGTTTGAAAATGGCTTCTGCACAGATTTAAAACATTTCTTATTTAAGACAGCTGGGGAAACTGAGGCCCAGAGAGTGACTTCATGTGACTGACTCAAGGCCATACCTTGAAAGAGCGCAAGCCCAGAACCTGAACCCAGACCTCCTGACTTAGCCTCTCCTACTCTCCCCTCCACCTCACACTGCCTCCTGTTAACCTCACTTGGTCTTGCCACATCACAGCTGCTTGGCCCGGATCCATCCTCTGCACAAATCCAGCCCAACAGAATTGTGTTGCGATGAGGTTCACTTCACTGTGGCTTGGAAGGAACCATGGGTCTCTTAGAAATGAAACTTATAAATTCTAATGCATAAGGAAAGTTCTTGCAACACCAGGAGAATGAATCAGTCAGCCAGAGTTCAAGAAATGTAAACACATTTTTAGATAGGAGACTGAAAAATTGCTTAAGACTTCTCCATTTCTTGGGTCAAGACCCTGGTAATTTACTGAGGTCCGAGCTGTCAAGGAGGAGACACAACTCAAACTGCATTCCTGGGAGATAAAGCAATGGGGGTGGTAAAACTTTCTCCCTGAACCATGTGGCAGAATCTACCCCTTATCAAGTTGAAGAAACTGACCCATCAACCAACGCAGGCAACTGGCTGTGAACACAGGCCTAGTTCTTTCCCATTATTCCGGAGCTGGTGTGTACATTCACAGACTACAGACAACACAGCTTCCAGGCCTGCCTGAAACTGGGAGCTCAGAGTCCTTCTGTGATGAACATTTCTGCCACGAAAGAGATAAACAGAAAACACATTCTTTCCCTGGCCGCCCACCATCAGGCCTGAGTAGATTTTCAAACGCTAGCATTAATCTAGCCACAGGCTTTTAGCAAGGAGATAGCATTCCCACCAGATAATCAGGCAGTTTCAGAGATGACCCTTACTAGATGGGGTCTCATCCCAAACCTCTTCTGTCTTCTTCAAATCATGGGATCCTTCAGCAAACACTCAAAACTTGAAAAGCAGGAAAGAGCATCTGATGCTAGCATGGAATATGGGTGCCTTAAAACTTCTATTTCAGCCTATGTTGGCCATGTTTAATTCCCAAGTTGTTTATTGTTTTAAATAAAAATGAAACATAGTCATATTTATTCCCATTGTTAAAGAATATTTATTTCCCTTGGTATAGGATGCTCATCTGATATCAAAATAGAGACTGAACTCCAGAAAGTCACCTTATCAGACACAGTGGACCACCTGATTCCTTCCTAGATGCGTGTCAGGGCTTGTGAGAGAACATCAGACCTGCAGGCGCCAAAGTGGCCAAACATTTGGTAGGTACAAGGGCAGGAGCTATCGAAAGTGCTGGCAGGAGCCTCTAAATTATGTGTAGGGTCTTTTTCCACACATACCATTTCTGAGCCATGAGTACCTTTTGACCACTAGTGTGCACTCATGGAACTCCCCCCCATAACTTTCAGTAGTTCATCATTGAGGAGGGGATATATCCATTGCCAAACAGATCTCAGAAAGTACCTTTGCCTTCTCACAGCTTTGCATGTGGACTTGCAGCAGAAGCCAATGGGAGGAGGCCTAAAAGTCAGCCTCTGTACCTTCATGGTTTTGTATTTTTGGTCGAAAATGGAAAATGCAAATTCCAGGTTGTTAAAAAAAATTCCTCCCAGTAGAAAATAACCATAAAAGGAAGGATAATTCTGGTCCCTTTACATAGCCCTGCTGATCTTTCCTTCTTTACTTTATATAATAAGACTCAAGATGCCTATGACCTGTAGAGCTTTCATCATGTTATAATAAATCTTGAGTCTGTTTAATGCAGGAGATCAAGACCCAAGATGGCCTTTTGGTATTGTCCTCATCAAATTATTGGAACAAGATTTAAGACCTTGTTTATGCTACACATTTTCACTTTAAATCTTCCTGGTTGAGGAGGAGGGTGAGATGGGCATATCAAACAGTTGCTTAAGACCTGAGAATGTCTCCAGCCTAAAGACATACCCCAGGGAGCTCTATTAAAGGAGCCAAGTAGATCTAGAAGATATGAGTCAGTCTGAATTTAAATATGGAAATGCCTAGTAAATACAAGGACAATATTTTTCTTCCAATTTGGAATAACTTCTTTTACTTACTTATACCTTCTTAGACCAAGGCTTGCTCAGTCTCAAGAGTCTAGCTTTGGGAACACCAGCTTCTCTCAAAAGTTCATAAATTATTTTTTATGGAGAGGTCCAAAGGTACATGGCAGTTTACCAAGCCCCAAATAGAAGGAAAGCTAGATGACGGAATTGAAATTCGAGTTGTGTAGCAATAAAATATCAACTACACGAGAAACCCTCCAATCGATATACATCATAGGATTAATAAGGATACCTGCAGTGGAAGATGGTATGGAAGAAGGAATTCAAAAAAGAGGCTGAAGGTAGAGCTACATACAAAGCAGCCAACCAATTCAATTCAATATTCTGCAGAAAGTATTGTTCTTGGTCACTTGCTCTCAAACAAATGCAGATGTCTGGTCTCCCAGCCTCTGGTCTTACCCCCTTCAATCCATTCTCTACATAGCCGGGAGAGTCATTTCTCTAAAATAAAAATCTGGTTATGTCAGTTTCTGTGTAAAGAGGATCTCACAATCTTTAGGATAAATTCCTTAGTTGCTGCTTATGGGCCTTCATGATCTGGCTACTGCCCACCCCACCAGCTGTCTTTCTCACTACTTCCTCTCCAACATGTACCTTGGGGTCCAGGCATTACAGGCTGCTTACATTTCTCCCATGCCACCCTGTTCTCTAACCTTGATATGGTCCTTTTCCCTGGAGCATTCTTTCCTCTTTTCTACTTGGCTAGTTCCTACATATATCCTTAGAAACTCAGCTTAGGTGTCCTCTCCTTCCAAAAGCCTTCCTAAACTCTAGGCTGAGTTAGCCTGTGCTCATCCATAGCTCTCAGCACACTCCACTACTGTGGATGACTTTAAGGCATGGACTTTATCTCTCAACTGTATCCTTATGCCCAGCACATTATTTGGCATTAGTAGATGGTCAACTACTGTTTCCTGAGTGAATGAATGAGCAATCTTTATGTGCTCTGTAAAACAGACACACTAGTTCTTTCTATCGGACATGTTCTGATGCTGGTGTCTTCATTAATTTTCAAATGAGTAATTGCTAGGAATGAAGACAACAGCAAATGTAAATCCTTAGGCCACAGGGAGATGTGTGAAAGAAGCAAGAGAGAAAGCAGGAGGAAAAATATCCTTAAGAAAAGCCTCATGCTTCTTTATGGTCTTTTTGATGAGACGATAACACAAATGTCTGGAGAGTGATGAAACAGAAGACAGTATTTATGGATTACTAGTTAATAAAAGTTATTTTTTGATCACTCTGACAGAACAAAACTTAATATTCTCAACTTTATTATAGTTGAGAAATATAGCTGATATATACACACACAGACATCTTGAAATCCATACCAGCTTTAAAATGCATTGTGCTGGGCTTCCCTGGTGGCGCAGTGGTTGAGAGTCCGCCTGCTGATGCAGGGGACATGGGTTCATGCCCCGGTCTGGGAAGATCCCACATGCCGCAGAGCAGCTAGGCTCGTGAGCCATGGCCACTGAGGCTGCGCGTCCGGAGCCTGTGCTCCACAACGGGAGAAGCCACAGCAGTGAGAGGCCTGCGTACCACAAAAAAAAAAAAAAAAAAAAAAAAAAAAAAGCTTTTGCACAGTAAAGGAAACCATAAACAAGATGAAAAGAAAACCCTCAGAATGGGAGAAAATATTTGCAAATGAATCAATGGACAGAAGATTAATCTCCAAAATATATAAACAGCTCATGGAGCTCAATATTAAAAAAACAAACAGCCCAATCCAAAAATGGGCAGAAGACGTAAATAGACATTTCTCCAAAGAAGACATACAGGTGGCCAAGAAGCACATGAAAAGCTGTTCAGCATCACTTATTATTAGAGAAATGCAAATGGAAACTACAATGAGGTATCACCTCACACCAGTTAGAATGGGCATCATCAGAAAATCTACAAACAACAAATGCTGGAGAGGGTGTGGAGAAAAGGGAACCCTCTTGCACTGTTGGTGGGAATGCAAATTGATAACAGCCACTATGGAGAACAGTATGGAGGTTCCTTAGAAAACTAAAAATAGAATTACCATGTGACCCAGCAATACCACTCCTGGGCATATACCCAGAGCATGTCAAAAAGACATGCACCCCAATGTTCATTGCAGCACTATTTACAATAGCCAGGTCATGGAAGCAACCTAAATCCTCATCGACAGATGAACAGATAAAGAAGAAGTGGTACATATATACAATGGAATATTACTCAGCCATAAAAAGGAACAAAATTGTGTCATTTGTTGAGACGTGGATGGATCTAGAGACTGTCATACAGAGTGAAGTAAGTCAGAAAGAGAAAAACAAATATTGTATTTTAACACATATATGTGGAACCTAGAAAAATGGTACAGATGAACTGGTTTGCAGGGCAGAAATTGAGACACAGATGTAGAAAACAAATGTATGGACACCAACGGGGGAAAGTGTCGGGGGGGCGGTGGTGGTGGTGTGATGAATTGGGCGATTGGGATTGACATGTATACACTGATGTGTATAAAACTGATGACTAATAAGAACCTGCTGTATAAAAAAAAACAAATAAAGTAAAATTAAAAAAAAAAATCCAAGGGGAAAGTGAAGTGTAGAGAGGTGTTGAGTTGTGATCCCCTGGAAGACTGTTGGAAGATTCTCTGTCTCCTATTGTCTCTGTCGCGCGCGCGTGTGTGTGTGTGTGTGTGTGTATGTGTTTGTGCGTATGTGCTTGTTTGAGGGTCTTCTAAATATCTAAATTTAAAAATAAATAAATAAATAAATTGCTCTTTGAACTCAATTCCAGGGGTATCTGGTATTTTCAGAGTAGTGTTATATCCATTTTCTTACAAACAAATAGGGAGTGTTAAGCTCAAAGAGATGTAAGAATTTTTTGTTAAGGTCTTTGAGCAAATCAAGGGAACAGATAAATTTCCTCTATTCTAAGCCCTGCAGCAGGTATTCTGTGCTTATATGGGTAGTCCCATTGCAATGAGGAGTTATTTAATAGATATAGATTTTCAGTTTTGCAAGATGAAAGAGTTCTGGAGACTGGTTACACAGCAACATGAATCTACTGAACACTACTGAACCATACACTTAAAAATTGTTAAGATGGCAAATTTTATGTTATGTGTATTTTACCACAATTAAAAAAAAGATGTTAGGGGATAGGAGGAGATGAGGAATTATGCTCCAGGCAAAGGGAACTGTGTGTTCAAAAGCTTGGAAATGAGAAAGAGATTTGCATTAGCCTAAGGTCGTTTAGTTACTAGGAGTAGAGAAGACAAGGAATAAAAGTTTTATTTCCCTTTCCTGGATATAAAGCTTGCCATGGGGCAATTCTGAAATAGCTCAAGTTTGTCTTTGTCACTTTACCATTTCCCTTTATGTTCTTTGCTCTGTGTGCCTCTTTTCCCATATAGCTAATATTCTTCTGTTCATACAAGCCCTCCAGGGTACCCCAACAGGCAGGTATGTTTCAACCCTTAAGACTCTACTCACTCCCAAATTATCCACTTCTGTTCCCATCCCATCAGAATTTTTAGTCCCTCAGAGCAGCTCTTCTCAGCTAGGTTGCAAGAGGACAGCCATCTGATTCAATACATTTTTACTGAAGTGTGAATGATTGGTAGCTTCTCAGAAGTATCAGCTTTTTAAGAGACTACTTCAGAATTCAAAGTGAATCTATTATTAGTGAGACTTTAATAAGAGAATGAAGTGAAATTGTAACATTTTCAGCCATATTAGGAAGGATATTTTTGGTCTGGAGAGCTACCCTGTAAACAGGCCTATCTGGCTTGATAATCTGTCTTAGGAGTTTGGTTCTTCCAAACTGTTTCTACTGGGTTTCAGCTTCTCCGCATATCTCTAAAAGTTGCAAATCATTTTCAGTGTTACCCACAAAAGGGTGTCTGATGCTAAGTAAGGGGAATTGGAGGGACAAAAGGATGTGCAACAGAAGTCATTTATGAGTATGAGTTATTATGAAATCAGGAACTTCCTAAAGTCTCACATATTGTCAGATGGAAATGTGCCTGTTTATTATTTTTAAATTTTATTGAAGTATAGTTGATTTACAATGTTATGTTAATTTCTGCTGTATAGGAAAGTGATTTGGTTTTTTGTGTGTATATATATATATATATATATATATATATATATATTCTTTTTCATATTCTTTTCCATTATGGTTCATCACAGGATATCGAATACAGTTCTCTGTGCTGTACAGTAGGACCTTGTTGTTTATCCATCCTATATATAATAGTTTGCATCTGCTAATCTCAAACCCCCAATCCTCCACCCCCAACCCCGCCGTCCCTTGGCAACCACAGGTCTGTTCTCTGTAACTGTGAGTCTGGGAAACGTCCCTGTTTAGATTGATGTCACCATGCATAGTGGTAAAAATGTAGGTTTCTACGGTTCAAATCCCAGCTTCACCACTTAGTTGTGTGACCTTGGGCTAGTTCCTTAACCTCTCTGAGCCACACTGTCCTAGATGAAAAGTGAGGATAATAATAGAATTTACCTCATATCATTGCAATGAGGATGAAGTGAATTAATGAATGTAAAACACTCAGCACAATGTTTGGCATGGAGATAGATAGCAATGATAGTTATCATCATCATCGTCATATCCTTCGCTGGTGGGCTCCTATTAAGAGCTGCTCTGGCCCAGTTCTAGCCAACAAGTGAGAATGAACAGAAATGACCCTGAAACTCTTCGCACCATGGTCAGGATGTCCACCCAAGGAGAATGATGAGAGGGGTAACGCAGAATGCTGGGCTCCCAAGTATTTCTCTGCTTACAGATTTTGAGATTGGCAAGCATTTGATGGTGCCCTCTCTCCTTCTAGTTTTGCAGTCTCTAGCAAAACCAGTGCCCTCCACCCAGCTCTGGCTCCAGCCCTCGATCTGTGACCTTGTTTCCTGTTGCTATAGCAGGTCTCTCATGCAGGATTCATCATTGCCTGCCCCAAAATAAGCAGTGAGGAAGACCACACACATTTCTCTATTAATGAAAGACTATTTTTAGGAGTGAGAGAAAGTCTTTACATATTTACCCCTGGTTTGAAGCAGAAGCAGCAGTGGCAGTGGGTGGAGGATAAGCTACACTCTCAGCTTGTGCTTATTTCTCCACGGGGGAAATGAAATAGCAAAGGAACCTTGGATGAGGCAGAACTGGCCTCAGTCCTCCATTTAGAATACAAGCCCGAGAGTCTTTTCCAGATAGCTTTCTAGTTTGTGGATGTGCAGTTTGAACTGTACACAACTCTGGGAGACAATGCTCACTTCATTACAATGTGAGTTATGCACGGTATGATCTGCGAAACCCACAGGACATCTCTGCAAGTTCTCCTTCCGGGGCCAGCTCAGCACAGGCATTTGGGTCGACTTTTCTTCTTTCTCAGACCACAGCACACAGGGCTGCCCATGAGTAACTCTTGAGGATACTCCATTTCTCAGGCTCTCCAAGAAATGAATCTTCTTTCCTACTTATTAGTATATTTGGGGAGAAATTGTGTGTTCTGGAGGTCTGGGTATGAAATAATATGTATGTGAGTCAAATAACGTAGAGGAGAAGTAGAGGTGACTCTGTTGGGGAGAATCTTACCTTTCAGAAGATGTTGAATACTAGACTCCTCCTCTCCACGGCTGGTATTTGAATTGACAGATTCACAGGCTGAAAAACAATAAGGGTTTTACCTGAGAGTGTGGAAAAGTCTTGAAAAAGAGCTATTCCTTACCCCAAGACAGGGGAAAACAAAGTGGATGGCTTGATGCCTAAGCCTCATAATGAATTAGATAGTTTTGAAAACCCTTAGATGCTATCATGGAGGGAAGGTTGATCTAGGATTTAAAAAACATTGAAGAAAATAATATTTTTATTTATTATAAGATGTTTAAGGGTGAAACCCTGCAGGTACTGTGATGCTTAAGTTCTGAGAGGAGAACTTTTGACAGAACAAGAGCATGAAAGAGTTAATGCCTGACACCCGCTGTGAGGAGATGTCCAGATTTGAACAGGAGATGTGCTGCGGGACCCCAGTGCGTGCAGCGATGGGGGGTATGACAGACAAACGTGAGGAGCCCCTGCTTCCAGCTGTAGCGCAAATTCAAGGGTTGGACCAGGGAGACAGGAGGGATTCTAGCCCATCTGATTCTAGCCAGAAAGATAGGCTTTTGCACAGCCCTGATGAATTTTTTTTGCAATCTCTTAGAGTCACTTTTGATGAGAATCGTTCTCCTAGCTGTCCTTGTCCGTCAAAAGGAACACTAGTTAAAATAATGCTGTTTTAATGGCTGAGGAGAATTAGGATGACAGACCAGAGAAAGATAGTTAGGGGAGAGGTAATAGATAGCAAGGAGATCAGCTGAGTGAATCTGAAATGGAGGAATGGCTTTTTTTTTTTTTTTTTTTTTTTTGCAGTACGCGGGCCCCTCACCGTTACGGCCTCTCCCGTTGTGGAGCACAGGCTCCGGACGCGCAGGCTCAGCGGCCATGGCTCACGGGCCCAGCCGCTTCGTGGCATGTGGGATCTTCCCGGACCAGGGCACGAACCCGTGTCCCCTGCATCGGCGGGCAGACTCTCAACCACTGCGCCACCAGGGAAGCCCAAGAGGTATGGCTTTTAATGAGAAATTTGGTGTGTGTGTGTGTGTGTGTGTGTTTGCGTGTGTATGTCAGAGAGACAGAGGTATGAGAGATCAAGGAGATAGAAATAGGGAGGAAAAAGGTCAGAGGGAATCAAATATATCTGAAAAAGACTTTGAGATCTAACTACCCCCCCAGCTCATTTCCAAGTACATGTATGTATGTATGTGTATATATTTATGCTTCATCATCTCATTAATGATAATACATATACTAGAGACATTGCCAAAGAAGAATGTTTGGTTTTACTGATTTGCTAAAGTGGGGGGCTTGGAGAAGCCTGCTCCTTGGTGCTTTTCCACCTTCGTGTGCACACAAGCAGCCACGTGCACACATGTAACTTAGGCTGAGCAGGGCAACTTGGGATTCTGAGAACCAACACTGGAGAGAGAAAAAGCCATAATTAGTGTTAATTGTTGACCTTACAGTTCAAGAATAGATGCTCTGGAGAATGGGAAAGGAGAACAAACATTAATTATTGAGTAGGGACCTTGGAGACAGACACTCTGGATTAAAAAGAGAGAGATAAATTGCATAATGAATGTTAATTTTCCCTCAAAGAATTGAGTGGTCGGTGGTTGGAAGGGAAAAAGAGGCTAAAACAATCATGAAAGAGAAAGCTCAATGTGTGTCGGGGTGAGAGGGTGCAGGAGGGTTATACAAACACTCTCCATCACTGCTTACTGCTTTGCCTCTTCCTTACAGCTCCCAAGTATTTGCTATCAGGGTTTTCCTTAGAACTCGTATTATTTACCACAGTTGTGGGTAAATACTGCTGGGGAGCTCAGCCACTTCCCCAAGAGCACATAAGCCTGAAAACAGCCACAGTGCATGACAAGCTGAGAGGCACTCAGCACTGGAATTTATGTTTTATGTGTGTCGGTGGGAGTTTGACTTTAAGTAAAAGGAGTACTGGAGCTGAGTGCCACATGGGAGAGGGCTGTGGTCCTGTGTGTGCCGCCGTGGGGTGACTCGGGCTCCAAGGCCTTGACTGTTGTTTTATCTTAATTATTGTACACAAGAGACCCTGAAAGTCATCCTCTTAGCTGAAAGTGAAAACAGAAAAATGGTAGTTTGAGTAGAAAATCGGAGATGAGAATTGTAGCCAATTTTGTAAAGAGACACTATAAACAGGTTTGTCACTGGTTGCTCAGAGTGCTGGGTGGGCTCCCCACATCCAGTCGGCGGCCCTGGGGATTATCCCTTTGCCGCGTCTCCTGCGTCTGCCCACTGCCTTCCATCCAGGCCCTGGTCAGCTGCTGTCTGGATGATTCTACAGTAGCCTGAGCACTCGGCCTTTTCTCTTGCCTATTCCTGGCACACAGGGTGGGTTGCATGACATCCTTCCTCAAGCACCTGTGACTTCTTGTTGCCTAAAAGATGGCATTTCAGCTCTATCCTGGCACACAAGGCCTTCCCTGGCCTGGTCCTGGCCTGCCTTTCAGCCCCATCTCCCCCCATGAAGCCCCTCCACGGGGCACTCTTACAGGCTACTCATCATTTCCTGCATGGACTTTGCTTTCTTATCTCTTTGCCTTTGTTCATGCTGGTCCCTCAGCTGGTCATGTCTTTCTCTCTTCTCTGTTTATCCACTTTACTGGTTTCTTTCTTTGTTTTATTTTTTATTTATTTTTTACTTTTGGCTGCACTGGGTCTTAGTTGCGGCATGTGGGATCTTTTAGTTGCAGCATGCGATTTCTTAGTTGCACCATGCATGTGGGATCTAGTTCCCCAGCCAGGGATTGAACCCAGGCCCCCTGCATTGGGAACACGGAGTCTTACCCACTGGATCACCAGGGAAGTCCCTCTTTTTTTTTTTAATAGAATTTTGTTCATATTTATTTAAAAAAAATTTTTGGCTGCGCCTTGAGGCTTTTGGGATCGTAGTTCCCCAACCAGGGATCGAACCCAGGCCCCAGCAGTGAAAGCACCAAGTCCTAACCACTGGACCACCAGGGAATTCCCTACCAGTTTCTTTAAAGTCAGTACAAATAGAGATTCCTCTGCAAAAATCCATCCTCGTCCCCCAGGTCAGAATTCATCGCTCCTTCCTTGGAGGCCCCTGCATCGTGTTGTTGAGATCTCTGTTACAGCACTCATCTCATTCTGCCTTGCAGAAGGGTCACTTGCTTGTGAATTTTTTCTCACAGGGGCTGTGAGGTTCTTGGGGGCAGCAGCCACAGGGCCCGGGGTTGAGCCCTGGGAAGTGGGAAGAAAAGAGCACAGTATCTGGGACAGACGGACCTGGGAATGAATAAGCTCAGCTGCTCACCAGGTGTGATCAATGTGCACAAGGGGGTTAACCTCCTGTGTTTCAGTTTCCTCACCTGTGGTTTGTGAATGAAAATACTCCCTTCAAAGGATTATTGGATGATAGAATGAGATGACATATGTGCCTGAGCATGTTTGCTCTTGATATCAACATCCTTCTGTTTCCCTTGAACATGGTAGGCGTTCTGTCCATTTGATCTAAAGTGTCGGACACGATATTATGGGTCTTCTCTCTTTTAGGTCCAATGATATTTTATATTGGAGTTTTACTTAATACTTTATTATACACTGCACGTATGATCTGGTTTGGTTGTCACAAAGCAATGCAATCTAGGATGGGAGGTATTATTATAGATGCATTTTTTTGGTGCTTTTTTCTTTTTATTGTGTTTTCAAGGGAGAAATATATCATCTATTTACAAAATAGCTCTTGAAAAATACGAGTACAGATACTATAAAACAAAGCAAACTCTACTCACGAGACACTATGTACATTATGCAAAAGCAACAGTCTGATCTCCAGGTTATGAAAACTAGAATTAAAATGTCACTACACAGAAAAGGTCCAAGTTCCCAGCTTGGCAAAACTTGGGTGCAGTTACATGAAACATTTAATAAACTGAATTCTTTTTCCCCAATGTGTAAACAAAATGACAAGACTAAATCTGTGCCTGGCAATTTCAATCTAACTCTGAAGCTACACAGAACACACAGACACCTTGTAGACTTCACCTGTTAGTCTGACCATCTTTTCTTCTTAGGTGGTAGGAGGAAGGGCAAGGTGACTGTGCAGAGCAAAGATGTGGGAAGTAGAAATACTGTACCCTAGACATTACAAAGTATGGTGAAAAGAAAGCCTCACTTAATGCATAGCCTAAGGGGGAAAAGACTACACTCCAACTTTGGGAAATTAATTTAGAAGGATAGGGGAAGAGTTTAAGTAATTGCAGTTTAAAATGAAAAATGCACGTGTGATAGAATGGAGCACAATGGAGGATTCAAAAACATGCTCATCAGAAAAATCTGTTAGGTTTGCTTTGTCCAGATTAAGAAAGAATATATAGTTGCATTATATGCTGTAACAAAGAGACTCAGAAAGATAAACATGTATTTCTGTTTCAGGTAAGAGTCTAGAGGGAAGGGGGTAGCCCAGGGTAGCTCTGCTTCCTGAAGGTATCTGGGCACTGTGCTTCCTTATATCTTATGGCTTCATCATCCCCTAGAGTATTCCCCTCTTCCACGTGGTTGAAGCTACTTCACCACTACAACCAAGTCCAATGGTTTCCTTTTTTTAAAATTAAAACAAATTTTTTTTTTTGTGTGGCTGTTTTGGGTCTTCGTTGCTGCGCGGGGGCTACTCTTCGTTGTGGTGCGCGGGCTTCTCATTGCGGTGGCTTCTTTTGTTGCAGAGCCTGGCACGCAGGCTCAGTAGTTGTGGCATGTGGGATCTTCCCGGGCTTAGTTGCTCCGCAGCATGAGGGGTCTTCCCGGACCAGGGATCGAACCTGTGTCCCCTGCATGGGCAGGTGGATTCTTATCCACTGCACCACCAAGGAAGTCCCCAGTGGTTTCCTTTTAAGGAAGTGACCTGGAAGTCGCACAAGTTACTTCTGTTCACATTTCATCAGCCACATCAGTTATATGACCATACCTGGCTGCAAGGAAGGCTGGGAAATATAATTTCTAGCCAAGTAGCCGTGTGTTCAACTAAACTTCAGGGTAGGGGATTCTGCTAATAACAGGAGTAATGGAAAAATGGATATTGGGGAACAAGTAAGTCTTTGCTACTGACAGTTTCAATCAATATTTATGGGCAACGTTCTGGGAGTACCTATGATGTTCTCTGGGATATTCAGAAGTCGAGGAGGGGGATCTATCCATAGGAGATCTTGGAGGAGGATGAAGAAAAAGAGTAAAAAAGGTAGAGGAAGTAAGGGAGTGCCTGGTGAGAGACCCAGGTAGTAAGAATTACTGCTGACCTAAGATAGTAGCAATCAATGTGGGCTGAGGTGGTCAGGTGAGATGGTACAATGAAGGTGGGACTGCAGCCTAGAAACCTGGACAAGAGGGCCTAGAGGCAGTAAGTTCTAGTGAGAAGAGCTTTGGCCTAAGTAGGTGCAGGAAGATCTGGGTTTGAGCCTTAGGTTTGCCGCATAGAAGCTGTGTGACTTTGAGCAAGTCACCGTACCTCTCTGGGCCTCAGTTTCCTTATCCATAAAAGGAGAGTTTTCAAACTGTGGTCTCATAGTTCTAGTGACTGCATAGACCCCACAGCCAGGAATCATTTCAGGAGGGAAAGAATTAGCTGGGCTCTGAAGAAGTTGTTGGGGGACACAGTCAGACCATCCCTACTTTAACCAGGCAGCTCTGCTTTTATCCATTTTATCTATAGGTGTCCTCAGAAAGTCTGTCCGATAAAATGCTTCCCCTGCTTAAATGCTGATGAAGGTGTTGCCTACATTCCATCTCAACTCTAAGGTTCTCTGGAACAGAAAAAATGCGAGGGAGGTAGAATTTACAGCTTTACAGGCTCTGTAAGAAACAATATATGTACATGTGCAAAAAATACAGAGGAATTAAATATTCTTCAACACTTCATATTGACTTTTTTCTTAAAAAAAAGGAATTTTCAGCGGATTCAAAGAGAACTATTATTTTTGACATTTTTCTTCTTTGGAAGGCATAGAGTGGCGATAACATCACATTTTCAGCCAAATACGAGGGAGGGGAGTCTTTGTACTTGTAGGAATCATGAGAGGTTTCTGTCAAAGGAAAGAAGACTCCCCAGTGGTTTTTAGTGGCTCTCTGCAGGTGGCCATCAGAACACCTTCCAATGTGGGCTGCTGATGCGGTGCTGGGTTCACTGCGGTGAGGGAAAGAACCCCGCTTCCCTCTGAAGTCCTGACAAACAGAGCTATCACTGCCCTGTGGTCCATGTGACAGACCCAAATTAGCCCCATGCCGAGCCTCATGGGAATCCCCCATAACTTCTGCAAGGGGAGGAGAGTATATGGGTCAGGACTCAGTGGAGAAGAGAAACCACCAAGGTATTTTAAGAAGAAATGGAGCTACTGTAGAGAACTTGGTGCTTACAGAGTTGCTGCAGCAACTGCCTCTTGACAGTCTTCACGAGCTCGCTTGCCAGGGTAAGTAGCCAAAGTGCCTTTGCCTCACTCCTGCCCTTCAAATCTCATGCAAATGCATCTATTTGGCAGAACTGCATCTGCATCCCACCCCCTAACTGCAAAGGTTATCTGGGAAATGTAGTTTTTAGCCTTCCAGCCTTTGCAGTACAGGAGGGCACTGGAAGGAAATGCTGGGTACCAAGCGACCATATCCAGCCGTGTTATTCTTTATTTCAACATCTGAGAACTGGTAAATCCACCAACATGATTGCGTATGGATCATTAACAAACACTGATTGGGCCAAAGGGCCTTATTGCCACCCAGGCTTCCTCCTACCTTCCTCTACTTCTTTTTACCTGGAGATGGAGGGATTGTGGACTCAGTGATTCAGAACTGATGTTTGGAAAATGAAAGCAAGAACAGGCATGAATTATTGAATGACTGAGATCCTGCTTCAGGACTTAGACAACAGAACTGCTCTGCGGAGAGAGTCTCCTTGGGAAAGGGGGTTATTTAGTAACATACAGCATTACAACTGGAAAGAACCTTAGAAGTAATGTTTAGTATTTTCCAAAGTGTGTTCCAAAAACTAGTTAGATGCACATAATGCTTTACTAAAAACAAGAAAGAATTCAGTGGTCAAATAAGTTTGGGAAACATTGCATGTCCTCATCTTGAGGAACCATAATCCATTTTAACACAGCAGAGGGTCCTGCAGTAAGGAATGTGCTTTGCTTTAGCTTACTGGTTTCCAACTTATTTGGCCTCAGAACTTTTTTTTTTTTTTTAACAGAACGCCTGGTAACCTTCTGAGGACTTGGAGTTCTATGGGATATACACTGGGAGGGTTGGATCTAATCCCAGTTCCTCTTTTTCCATATGGAGAAGCTGAGCTCCAAAGCAGTAGATTTATTTGCCAATGATCACAGAAATCAGGGTGGTAGAGCTGAGAATAAAACCCAAGACTTTGGATATTTAGTCCAAAGTTCTTTCTTCTTCTTCACGCTGTCTCATCTAATGGACTTCTTCATTTTTTAAAAAAATTATTTTATTTTATTTTATTTATTTTATTTTTGGCTGCGTTGGGTCTTTGTTGCTGCAGGCAGGCTTTCTCTAGTTGCGATGAGCAGGGGCTACTCTTCGTTGCGCTGCACATGCTTCTCATTGCGGTGGCTTCTCTTGTTGGGAGCATGGGCTCTAGGTGCGTGGGCTTCAGTAGTTGTGGCACACGGGCTCAGTAGTTGTGGCTCGCGGGCTCTAGAGCGCAGGCTCAGTAGTTGTGGCTCACGGGCTTAGTTCCTCCACTGCATGTGGGATCTTCCCAGACCAGGGCTCGAATCCCTGTCCCCTGCATTGGCAGGCGGATTCTTAATCACTGCGCCACCAGGGAAGCCCTGGGCTTCTTCACTTTTAAATCTCTAGGCATCTTCACTAAAGCAACAGCTGCTGAGAGAAAGGCTACTCAAGGAAAATCAAATATCCCACCAACATGGAAGGATCCTTTTACCCATGAGTCCTCACAACCAACATTATCACAAATGACAAATGGGGAGAACACAGAGAAAGTCAACCACTTAGCATATGTTTGCCCCCAAATAATCAGTGTTTTGAGATCAGCTGGGATATTCTTGGACCCTTCATTTTTCTGTTTACCAAAGTGTAGACCATCAGGAAATGACACCAGTATATTATCTATTATGAAAACAAATTACGCCCAAATCTAGTGACTTAAAGCAATAAACCTTTACTATATCTCACATAGTTTCTATGGGAATCTGGGAGGGGCTTAGCCCTGTGATTCCGGTGCAGTCTCTTGTGAGGCTGCAGTCACAATGCCAATCAGGGATGCAGTCATCTGGAGGTTTCCCTGGGGTTGGACCATCTCAGAAGTCACACACTGTCACTTCTGTCATATTCTATATTTATCAGAAGTGAGCCACTATGTCCAGCACACACTCAAGGGGAGGAGAATTGGGCTCCCCCTTTTGAAAGAACAAGTGTCAAAGAATTTGTAGACATATTTTAAAACCACCATACCAAGAAAGAGTTGCAAGAGAGAAGGATGCTAATCAAATGACCAAAAAACAAGGCAAGTTTTGGGGGTAAAAATCCTTTTAGGACAAGAGCAGGTGTCAACTGGAAACTCTGAAGGAGATGAAGAATTTTAATTTTCATGGGACCTGGCGTCCCAAACCGAACCACTGGCACAGACATTCTTGAGCTTCTTGCAATAAAGAACTTCTGAATAAAAGAACTTCTGAAAGAAAACTTCTGTTGCTGCCACTGTGACTAGGAGAATAGATGAAGGATTTGAATCAAGGATAAGCAACTCCAATGTTCCAATGTTTTGACTTGTATCCTTCCAAGTTAAATTTTCCTTTCTTAAGCCTTTGAATTTTCTAAGTGTTGCAATATCCCAACGTGACCAAGAGGGTCGAATTCCAGCTCAAGTCTTCACATCTTTTTTTTATTCTTCTGAAGGTTTATACTCATTCTTCTATGCTATCTGAAAGCAAGATATCATGATCTAATTGCTTAAGAATTTATTTCCAAGTAGATGCTGGCAGAGTCTGAAAGTCTCAGAATGATCAGACAGATCATATTTCCACTTTAACCCAAGATTTTTTTAAATTAAAAAACAACAACTATGATCCCCCCCCCCCCAAACTTTCCTTTATGGCACCTGGGGTATTCTGTCCACGCATTTCTTGGACATATTTTAAAGATAAGAGGATCTCTAGGACTCTTCTAATATATTTGGGAGCTAAACAACAAACGGATGCATATAAATACAGTAATCACAAAAGTGGGATTGAGAGAGAGAAATGGATGAAAACTACATCGTAGCAGTTCAGTGAGATGAAGTGGATTTATTGAGGAAAATATCCCGGAAAAGATGAACCTTCCCCTGGAACTTAAAATGATTCTAAATATTTGAGGGCAGCTTGGGCAAAGGCTGGGAGATAAGAGAAGGAAGACTGAATGTTTGGGCCATCAGACAGATGAGAAAAGGGTGGGCCTGAATATAGTGGGAGATGAGACTGGAAGAGTAGGGTGGGGATGGTGATCAAGATACATTTGAACAAACAGCTGCAAAGAATTTGGTGTGGGTGGAGCAAATCCTTTGCAGGAGTTGGAAATGTTTTTCAGTATCCTGCTTCCCAAAGCAAAACAAAACAGGGCTTTCCCATTAACAGAGACTCTTAGAAAGCTGGGCCTGTAGGGAGATGTGGGTTAAGGTTCTGCCTGCCTCCCAGGGCCCTATGCAATCATGGTCGAGGCTGGAGGTCCAGCAGCTGTATATGGAGGACAGGCTAGAGAGAGGCCATTGACTGACGGATGACTCATTTGTTCATTTATTCAACAAGCTCACAGTGAATGCCTTTAGGTTTGAGAGGCAAGTAGGATTAAATACATTGTTCATGGGACTAAGACAAGATGGCAGGCAAGTCTCGATTTATTCAGCATAAATTTCATTTCTCTCTTTCTTTTGTGTGGAAATTATTGAAAGATTTTCAATGAACATTTACTGTGATCCTGCTCTGTTTGTGTCAGGAACTGTGCTAAGTGCGGAGGATGCCGAAGTGACTGAAACATGATGCTGACGAGATGACAACAAACTTAAACATGTAACTTAAATATTTCCTCTTCTGCTTCTTGGCTTTTGCTTTGCCCAAAGGGGAGCTATTTCTCTTGGAAGAGAGTGGACAAATGTGTAGCAGGTGAACAGAACCGTGTTTGCGTTCCAGCTGTTGTACCAGCTGTGTCACAGTGACAGTGGCCTCCACCTGTCTCACTCCTGCTTCCGCCAGTTCAGAACCAAGTTATTTTTATACTCATATCATGGGACAGCCCAAGTGGTGATGGAAGTTCTTTAATGCTGGATTTGGAACCGAATGCATTCTGGTTTCTGGAAATCCATGTACTAAATGGCTACTTCCACAGCAACAGACACAACACATAAAATGCAGCAATAGTCCATAGCTGCTGGTGGTGGAGTCGATCCCCTTATTTCGAAGGAGAGGAGGAACCTTGGACACAATGAAGGGTTGACCCAAAGTCATCTGACAACATAGAGGACAAGCCAGGGCTACTCAAATCTCCTGGCTCTGATTCCATGTTCTTTTTGTTGAGGCAGTCATGACATCACCCACCAAACGAGTGCAGATTTTAATCTCCCTCATTAAGAGGCCTGCTGGCTGTACGACTCATGCATACGCATCATGATGGTTCCTGGGTGGTTGACACTCATCACCCTCTGACTTCATTTTTTTTTCTTCCTTTGCAAGATGGTTATTGCCCAGAGCCAGCATCCCTTTTCCAACAAGTGAACATGCCAGAAGGGTTTTTGGAAACTGCCTTGATATCCGTCAGGAGCCAGATGATTCGCAGCAATGAACCAATACACATAACGAGGGTAACTGATTGGATTACCAATTAGCCACCTCCACCTCTGGAGGGTGGTTGGAAAGAAGAGAAAAGGCAGTGTTTAGTTTGGGCAAATACCAAGAGGGCTTTATCATCCTCATCAAGACATCAGCACGGCACATTAGGCCTCCTCCGAGCCATTCCATGGGAACGTCTCTCTCCAGATGCTCCAGCAAGAGCAAACTTGCTATGCAGACATTGGGTTATTGTGTCTGAGTTACAGAAGCAACCCTGGGTTCAGCGAGAGGGGAGACACTGGTTGACTTGCATCTGTTTTTAATGATGTCTCTGCTGCTGGGGAGTTTTGGAAGCTGCAGGTAAAATCTTCCCCCAAGAAAGCGAGGCTGACCTGGGATGTATCATCTTACCTTCACCCGACAGAAGCTCCTCGGTTTGGGTAGGCCTTGGGAGGGACAGGCAGCTGTTTTCTCCATTTGGACCCAGCAAGAAGTGTCCCAGTGTGGGGTCTCTGGATTTTTCTTGAAAATAAGCACAAACATGGGCAGTGTTAGCACCAGTGCAGGGGAGGGAGGCTGAACCTGGACCGTGCTCCCTGAATCCCCAGCGGGCAGATGCCGGTGTGCTCAGGTGCTTGCCAGGGTGCAGGGCCAGCCCCACGCCTGGGATTTGGCAGAGCAGGGCCAGGGTTCACGCCCCATCATCTGGAGTCAGTGTGGGATGAACAGGGCAGGGCTGCCACAGCCTACGACGTGCCTTCTGTGAAGGTCTAGAAAAGGGGGACTCCTTTGGTTTCAGGCAGCCCTCCAGGGACAAGGTGAACCTGGAGGGGGCACCTTGTGTGAAGGAAAGGGAGCCCCATCCTCCAAGTGTGTGCAGCCCAGCTCCTGGGCTCAGGGCTCGGTGGTTCCAGCCTCTGCTTCCTGCTCTGTCACACGCCTTTGTGCAGTACTCAGCGGCACAGCTGCCCTGTGGTTCAAATGCTGGGACTGCTTAGTGACTCTAAGGGGCTCAGGCCAAGGAGGAGAAGGAAGCTCTATTTCTCTCAGTTGCTTAGAAATATTGAGGGTGTTTCTATAACTTTACCTTCCCCATTTCCAAGGCAAAAAGGTGAGGAGTAGAGCTGGCAATCAGCCACAGTGGATGCTTACAAGTGTGTAAACACACATATACGCAGAGGCACCACACACACACGGAAACACTCACACATACTTACACCAAGGTGTGCACTCACACGTACATATATACACACTCACAAGGCACGCACACATATGCAGGTGTGCCTGCAAGGACACACATGTATCACACATGAAGAAGGACACACAGCAACACATGTGTACTTGTTCGCAGGCAGGCCTGCATGCCTGCATAATCACACATACATGAGCACACAAGTATACACATGTATTCCCATAGCTATATAAGCACACACATACCCTAAGACACACGTGTGCCCCCATACACACATTCATTTACACACACTCAGCCTACACACTTGAGGCTTCAGGCTGCACTCGTCATAGTCACAGCCCTGGCATTCATTCTAATCAGGTTCTCCTTTTGTAAGGGTGTCTAATTCGGGGTGTGTGTGTGTGTGTGTGTGTGTTTGGTGTGATTTGTTCTGGGCAATGCAACCTCCTAGGAATACCCTTGGTGGTGATGCTACTGTACCTAAAGTTCAGTTCATTAGCTCAAAATTAAGAGAACATCATTGCCATGCAAATATAAAAGGGAGGAGGTTGTAAGAGAAAGGTTCCATTTGGAAATAGTTTGTAAGTTTCTTTGGAGGGAGAGAGAGAGAGAGAGAATTTGACTTTGACCATTCCAGCCTTAAACAGAGGAGCTGCAAGCACATATGAAATTATTGATCCATGTATTGAATTTATGCTTACAAGGCTTCAAATATAAATAAATGCTTGGGTCGAGGCAGGGGGAGTGCAAGCGAGCAGGATTTAAATAGTGAGGCATCTGTCTCTGAGCGAGCCTGGGATGGGATGAAAGCTGTGGTATCTGTTGTCTTCTTGGTAGCTCTCAGTTGCCACATTCCTCTCGAGTGTGAGCTTCTCTAGGCCTTGAGTGTGATTCTGCTGTTAACAGAGATACTTTGTTCACATTGTCTGGCACCCAAACACACACCAGCTCCTTCATCTGGTGCTCAATCAGAGAAAGCCACCCATCATCCGATGAGGGAGGAACAGCTGATTGGGCTGCACTTTCTAGAAAATGGTTTGTTGGTCTCCAGCATGGCCCCTTCCTAAGGGATTTTCAGGGGTAATTTGGACCCTAAGCAACTTTTGCTTTATGTGCTGCGTTTAGATCAAAGCCCCCATGGAAGCTGTTATTGCACTGTCTTAGTTTCCTCCTGGACTGTTGGCTCTTAAGGATAAGAGCTCTGAGTGGGGCTAAGTCATAGAGGGTGTGGCCCTGCCTGCCTCATCCTTCAGTAGAAATCCAGAGTCCTTTTCTCTCTGTGCACAGGCCTCAGGCTCTGCCCTGGGCCGGAGGGTGACTCCTCCCCGGGGACTCTTCCTGTTGGCAGCGTCCCCAGGCTCCCTTGCCCCGTGCAGCGTTATGGCTCGGTGTTGAGAATGCCTGGTAAACCCAGTAGCGAGTCTCCCTGATGAGCGCAGGGAGCTGTGTCATCATACGCTGCTGCTGGGAGCGAGGAAAGCACAGAACAGCTTGGCAGTGCCTGTTGGTGCAGAAAACGCTTAAAACATATACTGACTCTTGAGGAATATGCATGGTGACCGTTAATCCCACTGACAGCATTGGAAACACTGCTGATTTCCTTTTTTCCATGGGGTGGCTTTCAGACAGCTTATGTGTGGCCCTGGAAGATGATTGAAATGAGCCCAGAGCCACAGACAAGCCAAGAGGGTACATCTGTGCACCCCGGGAGCGATTACCTTGTCCTGCTGCTGGGAGTGCCCCGCCGGCCCGTCTCACGTGGTGGGGGCCCATGGGGCTGCTGTGGCCTGATGTCCTGGGGCTGTCCAGGCCCCTCTGGCTCTCTGGGCCTTTTCTTCCTTCCGTCAGGGACAGTGGTGGAGTGCCAGCCTGGGGTGCAGCATCATCCTCTTCAAAAGCAAAAGGAGAAAAAGTACGAGTGAGAATTTGGATCAGTCAGAAAGTGAAGGAACCTCTTTTCTAATTCTGTTGCTGTGGCTCCTAGTGTCTAGGATCACTGATTCCCTCATTCTCAAGTTTGTCTCTCTTTTCCAGCCCTGCTAAGGAGCAGAGGCCGGGTATCTCCCACAGCCAAGGTGGGATTATCTTGGCTAGAATAGCAGCCCTACTGTTGGGGAACCTCCAAGAACTGGGAGGAACTGAACAGTGGTTGTTGTTATCCTCATCCTATTGATGGGCTCCTGAGATAGGAGATAGATTAGGGAGGCTGCAAGGTCCTTCCCTAACTGGGGAGACCCCAGCGTTAAAGCTCATGGGACTATTGGCTACAGAGTTCCAACCACAAAGCAATTTTTCTAAGCAGAACCAGTGATCTCATGGCTCCTCCAGGTCATAAAGTACAAAGTAGCCCCTTCTAGATGGTAGTTAGAGGGTAACAGGATGGATGATAAACACAAAGTACGTCTTGACCTCCATCTTTGTTCTTTCTCTCACTCTTTCCCAGAACAGGCTCTGCTCTAGGAGCTGCTCTAGGGAGGGCAAAACCTAATTTTTAGAGGGTAATCTAAAAGTGATTGGGACCTTGTCTTAATCTCAGAGAGAGTGGTCTTTATTTCATGTTCAACACACTCTCGGTGTTTGTGTTTAATGGCTGCCTTCACACACAGTCTCCAAGTATCACAAGCTACTTATTTACAAAGGGAAGAGGTGTCTTAACAATGGAGAAAGACATCTCTTTAACCAAATAATGAAATCTAACATCACTTATGATGGAACAACTTATAACAAAGGGAATTAATATAAAGGGATATTTTGTGTCCCTTGATGTAATGCACGGAGAAGCACACATCACCAACATGCCATTCTTGCCACAAATGTTTGATCTGAATCTAATCATGAGGAAACAAACCTAAATTGAGGATAATTCTGTAAAGCAACTAGCCTAAATTCTTCAAAAATGTCAGTGTCATGAAAAATGAGACTGGGGAAGTGTTCTAGATGAAAAGATTCTAAAGAGATGTGACAGTTAAATACAATGTATGATTCTGAGTGGAATCCTGGATTGATTGGGGGAAAAAAAAACAACTGTAAGGAATATTACTGGTGTAATTAGAGAAATTTGAATGTGGACTATATATTAGAAAAGAGTATTACATCAATGTTAATTTTCTTGAATGTGATAATTGTACTGTGGTTACAAGGAGAATATCCTTGCTCTTGGGAGATACGTGCTGATAAGGGATGAAATGTACAAAGTCTGCAGTTTAGTCTCGGATGGTTCAGCAATAAAATAAAATATGTATGTGTGTATGTGCGTATAAAAAATCTGGCTTCATTTTTATGATATGAGAAGTGAAACAATCCAGAGCTAAGCACGTAAATGGGTCTGTGCAACCTCTGGGGCGATGAGAGTCCCACTTACTAGTTCTAAACACCCTTGCTCCAGGGACCCCTGTGTGAGAAAGATTGCCATGAAAATCTTGCCTCTTTAGACCTTTTTTTTTTTTTTTTTTAATGCATCTACTACCCAGTTGAGTCACACACCGAACTAACCAAGCTACCAGGGACTTCTTAGCCCAGCTTCCTCCTGGCAGGGTAGCAGAGGATGGACAGGCTCTAGATACTGGGTCCGCAGTGGACATGGCAGCTCAAAACAAGTAGAGGACAGTGTGAGGTGAGCAGCACCAAAGATGAAATTCTCTGGTGTTGCCCATCCCTCCTGGTGGCTCAGGCGGTGCCCCTGACGTTGTGGTGCACAGGGGCAAAGCTGCTTTCTTACCTGTCTGCACGCAGAGTGACCCTTGCCATATGAGGATTTAAAAAAAAAATTATTATTTATTTATTTATTTGGTTGCATCGGGTCTTAGTTGCAGCACGCGGGATCTTCATTGAGACATGGGCTTCTCTCTAGTTGTGCCACGCGGGCTTTAGAGCGCGCAGGCTTAGTTGCGCCGCGGCATGTGGGGTCTTAGTCCCCTGACCAGGGATCTAACCCGCGGCCCCTGCATTGGAAGGCGGATTCTTAACCAATGGACCACCGGGGAAGTCCCCATATGTGGATTTTTTTTTTTTTTAAAAAACTTCGAAGTCTGTAGGATGATTAACTCTCACTTAAGAGATATGGTAAACAAGCCCCTGCCTCAATAATCAAAGGACGTTCTCAAAATGGAAATGTCTCAAGAACATCCTGACCTGGGTTCTTTTTTTTTTTTTTATTCTGAGAGGCCGTGCAGTATAATGAATAAGAGCACAGATTCTGACACTGAAAGGCCTCAGCTCCAAGCCCAGCGAGGCTACTTATAACTGTGTGACCTCAAACAAGTCACTCATCTCCCAGGGCTTCAGATTTCTGATCTGTGAAATGAGGGTAGGACTGTTGTGAGAAGTAAATGAGATAAGATGTGTTAAAACCTGAGGCCAGTGCCTGTCACTGAGGAAGAACTCCTTAAATATGAACGTTCATCCTTCTACTTCTTCTGATTACCACCACTCAGAGATCACCTAGCATTTGTGATACCGTCATCTTGCCCTTGGGGAAGGAGCTTCAGTTTTGTGAAAATATAGAGCTTTCTAAATATGGCCCATTGTTTCCAACCTATCAACACATAAAAATATACACTTTGATGCACTCATATGTATAATTTCAGATGTTTTGAAAAACTGGAGTGATACCTTTTGTTGATATTATGAACTTCTCATGAATAGTCCCAAATAGATTAGAAATGAAATTCCATTGGTTAAAAACATGGGAGAAACTATAGAGCGTGCAGCAAATACGTAGTAAGTTTGGTGCTGTTTTACATCTGCAACCAGGAAATATTAGTAGGGGGTTTGATTTAGTGAGTAAGTAACTTGTGAGCTAGACAGGAAGTTGGTTTCACTGCAGCACTTTGGTTAAGGCAGCTGCTGCCTGAGCAGAAGCCATCTTCAAGTGGCCGGGGAGGAGTGGCCTCCCTTCTAGCCTCTTTTATTAAAATAATTTATTTATTTATTTATTTATTTTTGGCTGCGTTGGGTCTTCGTTGCTGAGCTAGTTGTGATGAGTTGTGGTGCGTGGGCTTCTCATTGCAGTGGCTTCTCTTGTTGCAGAGCACGGGCTCTAGGAGCGCGGGCTCCACAGTTGTGGCTCGCGGGCTGTACTGCACAGGCTCAGTAGTTGTGGTGCACGGGCTTAGTTGCTTCGCAGCATGTGGGATCTTCCTAGATCAGGGCTCGAACTCGTGTCCCCTGCATTGGGAGGCGTATTCTTAACCACTGCTTCACCAGGGAAGTCCCTCTAGCCTCCTTTTTATGGCTGAGGACCCTGATGTGTCTTGCCTGGCTCTCCTTCGGATTGAGATCCCTGTGGATTGCTGGAGGGAAGGAATAGCTACCTTGAGGCAAGAGTGTGTCCCTCCCTGTGTCTACTGGGAGATGTACTGTTAATTCCCTTGGCCTTTTCAGGGGCACCTGCTTCAGGGGAGGCCTCCATAAAGGCCTGGACTCTTCTTCTGTTTCTGGTGCTGACTCAGAAACAGGAGCACCTAGGAGACAAAGAGAAAGCCAAGTTGTAGTAGACATCTGTGGTTTTTGCCAGCTCTCTCTTCTTTTTTGGGACCCATCTTTCTCTCACTCAGACCATGTGGTTTGGGTGGTCCGTTCCCTGACTCCAGGGATGGGCAAGTGACTGAAGCCTGGCTAACGAGAGCACCTCATTGCTTTAGCCACCGTGACTGGGTCCGGGGTGGGCACATAGCCCAAGCCTGGCCAATCACAGGCAATTTTGGTACTTTTTGCAAGAGCTTTTAAGAGGCATTATCCTCTCTTTTTAAAAATAAATTTATTTATTCATTTATTTATTTTTGGCTGTGTTGGGTCTTTGTTGCTGAGCACAGGCTTTCTCTAGTTGCAGTGAGTGGGGGCTACTTTCCTTGCGGTGCATGGGCTTCTTATTACCATGGCTTCTCTTGTTGTGGAGCACGGGCTCTAGGTGCGGGGGCTTCAGTAGTTGTGGTGCATGGGCTCAGTAGTTGTGGCTAGTGGGCTCTAGAGCGCCGGCTCAGTAGTTGTGGCACACGGGCTTGGTTGCTCCGCGGCATGTGGGATCTTCCCAGACCAGGACTCGAACCTGTGTCCCCTGCACTGGCAGGTGGATTCTTAACCACTGCGCCACCAGGGAAGTCCAAGAGGCATATTCTTTCTACCAGGGTTAACAAGTTGTCATGGAATTGCAGGAGGCCATCTTTACCACCACATGGGGACAACGTGCTTGAGAGGAAAGGCTAACAGAGCTGAGAGACTCAGACAAATAGTGCCCAGAGGACATTTTCTGAGGCCTGGATCCAGCTGAGCCTGGAGTTGGCTGGTCCTTGCACTATCCAATTACATGAGTGAATACATTTCTTTTTTTGCTTGCGAGAGTTTGAGTTAGGCTTCTAACACCTGTTACTGAAAGAGTCTTCACTGACATACAAAAGAAGGAAGAACTCAATGGATTCACTTTCTGTATATTTTATTCCTATTTTTCATTTGTCAGTGTGTTGGCAAGCTCAATGGATCTAATAGGTTTAAGAATCTGGTCCATGATGGCCTGGTGACCTTCCTTCCAGGGTCATCATGGGAGATAATCAGGATTTAACCAAATCCTGCAAATAGGCCTGTCTTTGTGTATATTAAGCATGTCTTTTTTTTTTTAATTGGAGTATAGTTGATTTACAATGTTGTGTTAGTTTCAGGTGTACAGCAAAGTGAATCAGTAAGCATATCTTTTTATTCTAGTGTTTTGACATCTGGGACCTTACTCACCCTGGGGAGGCTGTCCCTCCCAGGGCTCGCCAGTTCCTAGAGACTGTAAAGGACCACCTGCAAGTGCACATTTCATATGGAAACCAATAAGTCTAGAGCCCCTCCCCCCCTCCCCAGCCATGACCTCCTTAACACTTCCAGGCCACTATCCCCCTGCCTTAATGACCCCAGGGCCAGGTACCAGACAACCAGGGACAGCCCTGATGCACAGAGCCTGCCCAAACTTTTCAAACTAGCCAATCCCAAACCGGCTTAGCCTGGTTGCCCTGCCTCGCCCATTCCTTCCTGCCAAAAATGCAATAAAGACTCTTGCCCATCCCACACGCCCCCCCCCCCCCCCCCCCCCCCCCACTCAGCCAGCCCTTCTGCTTCCTAGCTGACCCTGGTTCTTCTCCATGTGGCCTCGAGGGGCGTGGCATGCTCTCTCCTCTTGCGAACTGTAACAGACTATCTTTTCACTGGCAGTTGTCTCCTGATCTCTATTGGCCTCATCATACCTGAATAATAAGAAAAACCTACATTTAAAAATACTGTAATACTATGTGTTTTTTTTTTAAAGAGCTAAGTAATTTTTTTCTGAAAGTTAAAATCTACGGACTGAAATGTGCAGATCTTAAGTGTACAGTTCAATGAGTTTTGACAAATGTATATATCCATGCAACCAACCAAGATTTCGAAAATTTTCATCACTTCAGAAAGTTCCCTTATGACCCCTTCCATTGACTGGTCTTTTAAGATTAACAGACATTCTTCTTCATAGTGAGAATTCCAAACAGCCATAGAGCAAAAACTGAGAAATCAGTGGCCGTTTTTGCTGAAGTTTCTAGAAAGCTCAGAACTAGGACTTCTTCAAAATTGGAGTCAGCTGTTTAGAGAGTTGCCTTTTGCCTCGGCTTGCCCAGAAAAGTCCCAGGGGCAAGAATGTGGAATGGCTTGGGAAGGTCAGAAAGAATTTCTCCTTGTGCAGGGTGCAGGGTGAGCTGAGCGGTCATTCAGAAGCCTCTTTCAAAAAGCCTTTCTAAGTCCCAGTTGGAATTGCTCTCTCCCTTACCTGTACTGTCTTAGCACTTTGCTTAGAAGCTCAAAATCTCTTCCCTGATAAGGATTGTAGAAATCATCTAACATTACATAATAATGGTACCTAATTCAAAATCAGGAAAATGGAACAGACTCACAGACATAGAGAACAGACTTACGGTTGCCAAGGGGGAGGGCAGTGGGGAAAGGAAGGACGGGGAGTTTGGAATGAGCAGGTGTAAACTATGATATACAGGTTTGTATATTATATGATAATACAGATTAAACAACAAGATTCTACTATACAGCACAGGGAACTATAGTCAGTATCCTGTGATAAACCGTAATGGAAAAGAATATGAAAAGGAATGTATATATATATATGTATAACTGAATCACTTTGCTGTACAGTAGAAATTAACACAACAATGTAAATAAACTATACCTCAATAAAATAAATTACAAAAAATCAGGAAAATGGCTCTTCAGACAAACTTTTATCTTTCTTTTATAAAGCAAAGGTCCAAAGATCCAAATATCCTCTTTATCTTGGCTGCCAGGTAACTCATCTAAATCCAGTGCTTACCAAAAGCAATGAATTCATCCCAGGTGTCTGATAACATCTATTTCTCTACTCTTTTTAACCAGGTGTTTTATTTTTTCAATTTCAATTTTATTTGTCCTTCTTAATGTATTGCATTTATTTGTTGTAAGCTGCCTGAAAATTCTTGCACCTTTATAACATCTACGGTGCATTGGACTTAATTTATGTGTATGGCTGACTTCCATTTTCTTCCACAGTTTAGCAAAATGCTCTGCTTGACGAGGACTCAATAAATATCTTAAAAATTGAGTTGAGTATGACCAGAAGAGAGCTACTTGTAGACTTATCCTTTTTCTTTCTTTAAAAAAAAGTTCTCTCAAGGGGGTGACCCTGAAGAGTGTCAGCCACGATTTAGGAGAGGGCTGCGTTAGCGGGACCCACACCCCAATCCTTCCTGGCCTGCCGGGTTCCCTCAGGAGACTGAGTCACAGGGACCTACCTCTTCTTCGTGCCTTTCCTTTTGGGGGGTGTTGGGTATGGAAATGAATCTTCATGGGGAAGATGAAGAGCTCTGCTGGGGGCTTATTGGCTTTAAGTTGACTTCTCAGGGGGTCCAGGACTCTGGATGATTCCTCTGAGATAGGAGGTGATTTCAAAGCCTTTGGTGCCTGGAGAAAATGTAAAAACAAACACACCCCCATCTGGCAGGTATCTAAATCCTGCTGCCTGCAAGGGATAAATGACATTGTATCTTACTGAATCTCCAGCATCAGAAGCTGCTGAGTGTAATGTCGCTTCTGTACCCAGGGCTGGGAGATAAAGCTGACAGACCTGGAAACCGGTCAACTCACTAGAGTAGGGCTGCTTTGCTTCATGGGAACGTGGTTATGCACCCATTAACCTAGCCTCTGATTGCTCTGAGAAGTATAAATGTGGTAAATTCAAGAGCCTTTGTGAGGAAATACAGTCTTTCTCTTGCAGTCGGGAAACTGAGCCAGATTAAAATGATAGAGCTGAGACTTCCATGTCCGGAGAAGGAGAAATCTTGGCTTGTGTCGTTAAGAGAAAAAAATGTGGCTCAGATTGTGGACTGTGCAAACCTGTAGGTAAGAAAGGGCAGAAAGTAGGAATACACATTTGTGTTTGCTTTCCTCATGTCATCTCTCTAAGCTTCAATTTCTTCCTCTGTAAAATGGGGGCAATCATACTTCCCACCTCATAAATTGCCATGAGGATTAAATGAGTTAATTATATGTCGCTACAACAGTGTTTGGAACTAGGCTTTTTTCTATGATATTTCTTTGAGAGAAGACTCTTCTTTCATTAGGGTTTAATACCTAATCTTGCCACTAGCAGAATACCTAGCTGTCTCCACACGTCTGTAATAGGAACATAGCTAGAAAAAAAATCACTGTGTGTCAGGATCAGCCACAACTGTAACCCAGTTTTTTTATGTCCAAAAAACCCCAAAACACATGTGTGTGTGTGGTGTAAGTGTATATGTATATGGGGAGAGAGTGAGAGAGAGAGAGAGAGAGAGAGAGAGAGAGAGAGAAAGGAGCTATGGGTAGTACTTAGTCTCCTGTTTCCAATTATTCAGAAGTTGCTGAAAATTTCTCCTTTTAGTTTGCAGCTTTTAACATATGAACTTGGTTCTATGAAATGTATACGTGTGCTGGGTTTCAGGGACTTCAGTTTCACAGGAGGAAGAATAAAAACGTCTCTCACTTTTTTAGTGTTCAAAAAGAAAAAAGATCCGAAACACACACAAGTATCCTAACGTGTTTAGAGTTGAATGAGGAAGGAAATTCACCCAAATATACTCAGGGTAATATGTATAATTATGAGACGTTAAGAAAATGATTAACCCAACACATGCACATAGTGTATTTATGTCCCTGGAGACCTCCACTGTCCAGGTGCCGGCTGCCCACCAACTGCCCTCTTCTGAATACTGACCTTGTGTATTTTGTTTGACAAGGTTTGCATTGGGAAATCTATGTGGAAACTCAAATGGTTTGTGTGAGGTATGGCTGATAAGCCAAGCCTTAATTTCTCTATTGTAATTAAAAATTTACAGAGTTTTAATATAGTGGAAAATATTGCTTTCCTCTGCTAAATCATATACATGGGTTGAGGGAAGGGACTCCTGTCCTCTGAGCCTGGCTCGGTTCTGGGCTGAACTGGGTGTGAGATTGAGGGCTTTCCTTAGGCCTGAGTGACCCTGGCAGGTCAGGCCTGCTGTTTACTCCTGGTTCAAAGGAACCTGGAAGACAGATGCCCTTCTGGTATGAATGGAAAGGTTTAGATCAGCTTAGACATGGAAAAATCTGAGAAAATGCTGAATAGACTGAAAACGACCTCCCTCACTGGCACCAGGACCACCTGGTGTGCCCATGGCTCCTCAGGACCACTTCAGATGGTGCGAATCCCCACCATGAACTAACACTGCTGTTGTTTCCAGTTGGACACAAGATACTTTCACATAAATCCTTCATCTCCTTTCATCCTTCCATCAGCCCTGTGAGGCTGGCATTATTATCTGTGTGCACAGAGGAGGTCACTATAGCTCAGAGTGGTGAGCCACTGGCTCAAGTAACACAGCTGCCACGGGCAGAACATTCCAGCGTCCCTGCTCATTCCCACTCAGCACGGGTGCCTCCCAACCAAACTGAAGACCCACACAGAATTTCAAGGCAGGACCAGGCCAGAGACGGCGAAGGACGTCTTTAAGGAAGGTGTACCTGACTTCTGAAGGGGGTTGATAAACCTGCAAAATTTATCCTACAGTTTCAAAGATGACAGACCCTCAAATTAAGCAAAACCATTTCTGGGTTCCAGCATTTTGAGGTTGAAGTGGGTCAGCTGCTTACAAACCCAAATTCTGTCCTTACACGCTTACAGATAAACCTCAGCCCCTTAACAGGAAAAGGGATTCTGTTGGCACCAGAAAGTTTGGTTAACACCATAACGCTTTAATCGGGGGCAGCTGAAATTTCCTGTACTTCACTATTTTCAACATTTAGTAAATTACTACAGCTTTAGTCCAGCTCCACCCAGTGAGCTCAGAAGCAAGTAAGGCCTGTTCTCTGAGACATCCCTTTGAGTCACCTCATTCCTAGATTGAGATTAATCTTTTAAGCGCGCGCATGCTTAAAACACACACACACACACACACACACACACACACACACACACAACCTTTTTCCTCCTCGCTTCTCCAGATGTGTTTTTTTCTGAGCCCGTGGCAGATGCTACAGGAGGGAAAAGACATCTTTCAGCAGGAGGCTCCTGGAACAAGTGGCTGCTTCTGCCCTGGTGGAGTTTCATATTCCCTTGTTTGTCTGTAGAAACAGGATGGGAACAAGAACTTATTAGTTGCCGGGGTGGGGATGGACAGTTGACTTTCAACTTTTATCACTTTTGGGTTAATGGGAAGAGAGACAGAGAGCGCCGAGGCACTCAGACGGCCATGGCTTTGGCTGAGGTAGCTTCAGGAAGCCCTAATCTCATTATCTGGGTTGGGTTCTTGTTGGTTGAGTCAGGTGATAGGGAGAATAATAACGATCATCATAGTAGTTACTATGTATTAAGTGTTAACTATAGGACAAGAATCATGCAAAGTATTTTATATGCATTAACTGAATCCCCATAATAGCCTTATGGAGGTATTATTATTATTCCCATTCTACAGATGAGGAAACGGAGCCTCAGTAAGATTAAATAACTTGCCCAAGGTCACCGTTAGTAAGTGGGGGTAATTTGAGCGCAGGCAGTCTGACTGCGGAATGTGTGCGGTTGAGGACTGGTCTCATTCCTACCTCCAGCTGGACTTTGGCAGTTATTTTCTAAGGTGAGTGGCATGAGGAAGTGACACTCAGCCTGCCTCGGTGCTCTCTGCAGGATCAGGTTTACCGAGATCAACAAGCAAGATATTGGGCTTCTTACCGCTGAGATCTGCCTTCCTGTTGGGGAAGGCGCGTCCATAGAATGTCGTGTGGGATTTGTCACGCAGGAGCCAAGAATGATCGATGCGGGCATGCCCAAGGGCCCTCCTGGAGGTTTGCTGTGTTTTTTCATGGTGGCTTTCCTTTGAAGCGTGGATGCAACGGTGATTCCCTTTTGACGTGTCCTAGGGAAGGACAGATACGCATTCCTGAAAACAGGTTTTGTAAAGGAACAGAGCAGGTTCCTATAACAGTCAGACCTTGTGGCTAGACTGGTGGTTCCAAGGATGAAATCTCCTTAGCAGCCTGGGAAGAAAAACATGGTTATAATGGCAAGATATTTCATGATGTTTATTATAATAAAACATTTTATTATTGGTGATAGAGAGAATGACATTTAACCATGCCTGACATATAGTGCTTTCTTGCAAAAAATTTAAAAATCAAAATGAAAAAATTAAAAATCAAGCATTAGTATCACTGTCTTTTCTTTTTGGCAAACTTTTTTTTATTGTAGTAAAATATACATAACATAACATTTATCATTTTAAGCATTTTTAAGTGTATAGTTCTGCATTAAGTATATTCACGCTAGTGTCATTGTCTTTATCCATCATAAAATGTCTCTTCTCTCCCACTAGGTGGTACTTCTCTTCTCCCCCTTTCCTGTTTCATTGGCGTGTGACCTGCTTGTAAGTCATACATGTTTATTCAAGATAGAAGCTCGTGTTGTCTACGTTTCTCTGAACCACTGTTGCCTTGTACACACACACACACACACACACACACACACACACACGGGCCTTAGAGTTTAGAAAGCATTTTTACATTTTAACTTATTTAATCCTTATAGCAACCTTGGGAGGTGTGTATGATAACAGCTCCATTTTACAAGAGAGGTAATTCAGGTTCAAAGTTAGTTAAGTTAGTCACCACAGCTAGCAAGATGCAGAACTCAAAACAAGGCTTTTCCAACTCTAAGGCCAAAAAGCTCTTTTTTCTAGAGAAGACTAGAGCTGCCTAGATGGGGTGAAGAGTGTAGGGAGGATCTGTGGTTAAGTAAGATTGGAAAACCATGAGTTAAAGCTAAACCAGCCACTTTACCTATAGAACTACCTATGGTCCATGGTCAGATGTGCACTGTGACTCTCTGGGAGGAGGACATTTCCCAAATGTATTTGGCCAAGAAACCCTTTTTTTGCATGGAGCATCTGGCAATGCTAGGGTTCCACAGGTGACACTTTGGGAAACAGGGGTCAGTAGGCTCAAAGTACTCTTCTCTTCTCTGGAGGACCCCAAGAAATGGTGAAGGGAGGGAGCATTATCTCTAAAGTCAGAAGAATAGTGACAGAGGGGACCCCATTAGAAATGGTACCTCTGCCTGTGTTTCATCTTCCTGCCAGGGCTGCTTCCTGAGTGGTGGCAAGCGAGTCCCCTGGCTGCCATGGTTCTTGGCTACAGAGCCCAGGTCCATGTGTCCACCAACCCCAGCTTCCCCTTCATCCAGGCCCTGCTGACCTGCAAAGGTGAACAGTGTGTCAACTTCACAAGCCCAGAGATAGGTATGATGCTGTTAGCTGCTTCCAAACTGCCTTCCTTCTTGCTTTTCTGAGCAAAAGTGTCGATCAAGGCCCTTGTTCCTCCTCCCTCCTTATTACTGTATTTCTGCTAGTGCCTCCACAGAAGTGGCAGCCAGGTCAGTGGAACAGAACTGCTTTAAGAGTCAGGAGGCTCAAGGTTGAGTCTTTGTTTCATGGACTCAGTTTCCTCATCTGTAAAATGGGGATACTGATTTCTTGCTCTCGCTTCCTTGCAGAGTTGTCTGGGGCTCAAATAAGATCATGAATATGACACCCCTTTGTAAACTGTGAGGGACTAGGGGATAACAGAGGTGTGATGATGGTGGGGTGACCTGCAGCCCTGCTCTATTGTCACTGAGATGCTCAGTCTGAAGCATTTGATTTCCTGGGATGTCTGCTGTTCATTTACTTGTAGAAAAACTCAGGCAAGTGCACTGCTTAGCAATCTGCACTTACCCTGTCTGTGTAACCCTCAGGAAGGATCTGAGTCAACAGATGACTCCAGCATAGTTAACAAATCTTTCATCGATGGTTTAAAGGGTCCTGCAGCTATTTTCATCACTTACTCAAGGTAGATTTATTGCTGAAACAGTCTGGCAAACTTTCCTTGTTTGGAGCCGCTTTAGCAACACCTCCACTCTCTGCTTGCAGCTCCGTGGAACAATGGGGCTGTCTTTCAACCAGAGGCGCTGGAAGCCCTCAGGGGCTCTGTGTATGTTGGAGCGCTGGGCTTCTGGAGGCTCCCAGCCAGCCTCACTGTCCCCCATACTCCCCAACCCTTGTCATTCCTTACATCATTCTCATCCTTGGTGTCATTGGGTCAAGAGCCAAGTGCTTATCTGTGGGACTGCTCCCTCCCTGCAGCTCCCCTTCCTCTGCCCATTGGCTCCTGAAGGCTACTTTGGGTCTGAGCTGATGCTGAGAGTGTTGGTGGGGCAGATGCAGACTCAGGCGTAGGTTCAGGGGGACTGCTCAGGTTTTAGTGACCCAGGGAATCCCTGAATCTGGGGTGGCCCAGGGCCAAGTTAGGCCTGCTCCCAAGAAAGCCTCAACTTCATATAGGATGGAGCACTAAAGACCTTTCTGTGTGTTCTAGAATGATCCTTTGGGGTCAAGCTGGACTTCAGGGCCATCCTTCCTGGTCAGATTCACCAGGGAGCCGAGTGCATTTCTGAGGGTAGAGGAAGTGAAACTCTGGCAAATGGCCACTCACCTGCTGAACGGTATTATATGGCAGACTGGCTAAGTTGGGGCAGGGTGCTCTGGGGCGGGAGGATATAGAGGGGCATTCTTCCCTTTGGCTATATCCCAGGTGATATTGAATATATGACTCAATCTATGTGAGGGAAACCAAGATCCTTCTCAGTAAACATCATCTCTGGCTCATTTATCTATGCTTAACAGAAACAGGTTTGCAAGCAAGGTATTGGAAGTTTCAGTTGTTGAAAGGAGACCACACAACTTGGTCTCTCTCTATCTCAAATATGGGTTCAGATTACCCAAATAGTGTGCATGGGGGTAGTAATTTAGAGCTCTTAGAGAGCTTTTTTACCTGTGTCTTCTCCTATGGTTTTTTACAACAACCCAGAGAGAGTGGAACGCAGACACCACTACTACCATTTTACAGATGAGCAAACTAAGGATGCACAAAGCATAAGTGACTTAGCCAACATCACATTGTTGGGGGATCTGAGATTTGCAGCCAGGACTTTTGTTACTTTCTCCAATACAGTGTCTGGCAAGGAGAGGGAGACCAAGGGGAGATAAAGTTAAAACAAATAAACCATCAGTCAGGGTTCAGGCTATAGTCTCTGAGCTATTTTTCCTTCCTTACAAGTTGATTTTTGGTCCCTGTGATCATGGGCAATTGGGCATTACAGTTATGCTTAAAAAACACAAGGTAGGGAGGTCTATAACTAACATTTACTGAGCACTTGCTATGAGCCAGATACTGCATTATCTCGTTTAAGTCCCACATCCAATCCTGTGAGGTATAGGTGGGTATGGTCATCTTCATTTTATAAATAAGGAAACTGAGGCCCAGAGAGGTCACATGGCTTAGAATCTGGTGCCAATGGGCACGTGTTTAATCACTATTTAATATTGCCTCTCTGTTTCTGCCTGATTGTGACAGCTCCTCCGTATATGGCATCAATTAGGGAAGCCACTTGATTCCTTAGGTGTGCAGTGTTGATCCACCCTCACATGGAAGTACTATAGTCCACAGTCCAGTATTTTTAGATCTCAGGGCATCAAAGTCTAAGGATATTAACTGGAGACAGTAGAATTTTTGAAGCAAGAAGGCATTAGGCAATGGCGAGGTGGGGTGCCACCTGGGGAAGGGCAGAAGGTTCCAGCACAGGAGGAATACTGGGTGAGTTCACTACTCTTAGGACATGGATGGCCCAGAAACTTGATCTCATCAGTGCCTCAGAATCACCTGGTCTCAGGGATGTTGACCCACATTAGCAAAGTGCATAGAGACTGATGTATAGACCGGGGTATAATTACAAAGAGAAATACAATTGCCTGACCAGCATGTTTCCCATAGATGAACTACTGGACAAGGTTATGACCAAAATTCCTTGATAATGGAGTCTAGACTCAAGGGAGGTATATGGTAGGCATGTTTATGGCACCAGGCTCTGAGAACCTGCCATGTTCTCCACTCCACTTGATAGATCAGATTCTCTACTTATCCTGACTAGATCCTTTTGCAAGTACAGAGCTTGGTTTGTTTCTGGACTATTGTTTCTGGAAAATTCCTTTTTCATTTCAGAAAAATTAACTTTATATTATGTTAGGCTCTTGTCCTTTCCTTCTCGTTTCTCAAAAACTCTGGTAGTAGTCAAGACCCTATTCTTTGCCCAGTCATCTTTATCCAGTCATCTTTCCCCATCTCCCTTGGCAAAGCAAATCTGGCTCTTTTAATGCTTCAAGTTCCCAAGAATAATATTGACAGGTAGAACCTCCATAGTACTGAACAGCTTACAGACAGCTCACAATAATTTTCTGTGCAGTAACGAGGTAGGCCTTGTTATGTCCATTACAGAGATAAGCAAACAAGCTCAAAGAG
Source organism: Tursiops truncatus (assembly GCF_011762595.2). NCBI lineage: Eukaryota > Metazoa > Chordata > Mammalia > Artiodactyla > Delphinidae > Tursiops > Tursiops truncatus. The sequence continues at coordinate 33,365,936 of NC_047040.1, forward strand.
GTTGAGTGATTGGCTCAAGATCTTACATCTAGTAAGAGAAAGAACAGCCATTGCAGAACAGCCAGATTTCTGGCTCCAAAGCCTGTATTTTTTCTTATGATATTGCCACAAAGCCACAGGTTAAAGAGTGTTAGAGTGAAAAAGACATAAGAAATCGTCTAAAATCTAGACTCTAGATATGCACTGTCCAATACAGTAGCCACTAGCCACATGTGGCTATTTAGATGTAAATTAATTAAGAGTAAATAAAATTTAAAAACTCATTTTCACAGTCACACTACCTACATTTCAAGAGCTCAATAGCCACATGTGGCTGATAGCTACTATATTGGAATTGGACAGCATATATATATATATATACACACACACATATATACATATATGCATGTATATATACATATAAATACATGTATATATATATATATATATACACACGTATATGTATAAAAAATATATATATGTATAAAACATTCTATCATTGCAGAAGGTACTATTGGATGGTGCTGGTCTAGACTAACTCCCTCATTTTACAGATGAGGACAATGAAACCCAGAATCCCTAGACGTTATTTTGGAAAACTTCATTTTAAGCTGTTAAAAATCCAAGTATTTGAGGTCTGGTTTGATAAAATCAACATGTACCTTGTTCCAAAGATTTTCCTGGTTGAATCCAAAATGGAGGGAAGACAGGCAGGAGATGGTATTTGGGGGGGTACACCTAAAAGATCCTGTTGTGGCCTGAGATTCTTTGGTACATTAAGTTGACTTTCCTGGAGCAGGACAGAATCCTTGATGTATCCTGAAGAGTAGGTCAGGAGTTATTGGTAGAAGTAATGGTTGCCAGTCTAGACGTCTTGGTGATAACTACAGGGTTCCCCACTTGCATTAGTCTTAGTTTTGGACATTGCCCATTAAGGAAGACAATTAGAAGATGTGAGAGATTAAAAAGTCAGATAGAAGCCGTAGAGGGTTCTCTGTCTAGTGTCTTGGGTGCCTCTGGTCCTGTGCCACATATATACTTCTTCCGCTCCACCATTCCCAGGAATTGGGTCCCCCTCGTGGAAGAAACATGGCTGCTTCTTTGGGGTTGGCTAAAAGGCACCTCCTGCCTTGGAAGGAAATCTAAAGGTTTCTCCTGGATATATCCTGCTTGCTTCTGCAACCCCCATGATTTTCAATCCATTCTATAAGTATTTATTGAGGGCTTATCAATGGTCCCACCTCTCTACTGGGCAGTAGGGTGGATACAGAGAAACCAGACATGGGTCCTTTTTAAAGGCACTAATAGTCTGTTGGAGAGACAAAGCTGTCCTCTGCTCTATGCGTGTGGTCCCAAGTGTCAGTGTTATATAAGGCCAGAAAATGAGGAGCTCAACATTGCTGGATTTGTCAGAGAAGCCTTTGTAGAAGATGTGTGCCTGAAGGGTGGCGAGGATTTATCATAGGAGTGGAAAGATGGGAACATACCAGCATCACAAAGGTGGTGAGCTCTGAGATGTGAAGGAAGGGGGTGGCAGAGTCCATTAGGCCAATGATCTCAAATCCCAGTATTGTCTTTGCTCCTCCAGCTTGAGAGTCTCACCCTCAAGAAGGCCTTTGATGAGGAATTATGGCAAGAGGCCCAAGAACGCACGTACACATGGACCTTTCCTTAAACCACACATTGTAGCTACATGACTTTCACAGAAGGGTCTGAGACATTTTTTGATGTTAAGAGGGGCTCTCCTCCTTGAAGACGTTGGGCTTGGGCCATGGGGCAGTGGCCTGCTCTGCCCTCCGCCCCACCCAACAATAAACATATCTCTGGTTAAGAGGCTCTTTCTCAAGTGTTAGATAAATGGAACTGCCTGGAACCGTGGGTCCACCGTGAGGGGCAAACCAATTACTGGACAAACCCACATCTCTCATTTTCCTTCAAGTCATCACTTACTGGGGAGAGAGCTGTTTTCTCTCCTTTCCCGAAGTAAACCTGTAAAGCAAGAAGAAAGGCAGTTTTCCTCTGGTCCCGTCTGTTCGTTGGTGCTGAAGAGGTGGCAGCTAGCTGAGTAGCCACTGGCAAATCCTACTGCTCTCCCCTCTCTTCCCCAGTAGGTTTGCCAAATAAAATATGGGATGTCCAGTTAAAATTGAATTTCAGATAAACAATGAATACTTTTTTAGTAGGAATATGTACCAAATATTACAAGTGTAACTTTTTTGTGCGTGCCTCTGTGTGTATGTGCACGTGTGTAGGCACTAAATCTGGCAACTCTAATTCCCAGCCATTGCCTGTTTTTATTTTGAAGCCATTACAGAGTGTGTTTGGGGTCTCTGTTCAGCAGCAGGGTGTCCGTCTCACTCCTGGGTGGGTTGTGCTGGAGAGCCACCTTCTTTGAGGAGGAGGCCTAACATTTCTACGTCCTGGGGGATCTGAGGTCCCTCTGAAGGGGAAGTAGGGGATATTGGGAAGAGGGTGGCACCTGGGGTGTGGGGAGGATCTGGCTTCTGGTTTCTGCTTTTGGCTGAATGACCTTGGACAAATTACTTTGCCCCTCTGGGCCTCTTTCTCCTTCCCTTGTAAAAGATTGGGATTGCACTGGAGGATCTGGAGTCTCTGCATGGGGAAGCTTGGGATACACTTTCTGCTTGGGATGCAGAGCGTGAGACCGTTGAGAGGCAGTAGAGGGAAGGCAAGACTTCAGGCTGCACTCCCTCCGCACACGTGGGGGAAGCTGACGGGTGAAAGGTGCGACGGCACAATTAACACAGAATTGGACCTGAAATTCTGCTGTTTCAGACCTTGATGGAAAACACACTCTCACACCAGAATGCGAGGCGGGGAGGCTCAAGGTGCACCTCCTCCCACGTCCCCACTGACCTGCACATTGGAGCCTGTACATGGTGTCAGGGGGCCACGTCCGCAGGAGGCCATGGAGGTATCTCCTGGCTGAATACCCAGGCTGGATCCGCCGTAGGCCCTGGCTCTCTGGTTGGCTTCGGAAGTGGAGGTATGGCTGCCAGGCCCTGTCCTGTTCTCTCTGTGGGGACACCAGTCAGGAAACAGCATGGCTGCTGAGCTGGGAGCCTCCCAGTGATACAGACTGGCTAGCACAATCCTCATCAGTAATCCGGGAGACTCCCGGAAGGTGCTGGAAGGCACCAGAAACGGATGCCTCGGCCAACAGACATAAACCAAGAACCCACCAAGCAAAGCTCTGAAAGGCCCCTGTGGATTTGCAGTTGGAAGGAGAAGGAGAAATGAGAAATACCAGATCCCATCTTGAGATAGAACACCAGAAAAGGATAAAGAGCCTCAAAAGAAAACACATCATTTAGTTCAGCCTGTGGAAATCATCTTAGTATCTTAAAAAGTGGCCCCGTATAAGAAAACCAGGTCGACAAATCAGCATCAGCATTCAATGTTTGCAATATGAATAATGGGACAGACAAACTCTGTCCGTGTTCACGAGGAGCATGGCATTTTGAAAACATCTGGCTCTGCTGCATTTCATTTCAGCCAGGGAGAAGTTTCTGGGAATCTACCTGCCAAAGTCACTATGCAAGACATCATGGGAAATAAATGTGAATAATAACATCTTACACTTGGCTAGGGCTTTATCTTATACAAATAATTTTCACCTCATTATAATCCTTTAAGGTGGACAAGTTAATATCATAACCACTTAAATGAGGTAGAAATTCTCTAAGGATAATCAGTTAAGCACAAGAATAGCAAACACGTGGTCCTTGTGTTGACATCTCTCCTCATCCCTGTTGTCCATGGCAGACATCACCAATCAATCACAGCACTCTTGACTGAAGAACTGATTGTGATCTGAGTCTTTGCTTTTTCTCTGGAGAAAAAGTGACAAATAAGGCAGATTGATAACTAATATATAAATTGACTAAAGGTTAAAAAAAAAAGCATGGCTTATTATTCAATTGGCTCTACTGTCTCAGAATTTGTTAATTAAATGAATGCTTGGAATCCAAGCACAGAGCATCATCTGGTCCTTGATGTCTGGACAGTTTATGTGGCAAGTACTTCAAGTACAAAAAGAGCATGAAAAACTCAGCCCCACATAAATCTTGAGGCTTTTTCCAGAGGACATGAGAGAGGGAGTTGTAGGGAGGGCAGTGGACACAAAATGACTTAAGTTCTTTCACTCACTCCATTTTTTCATTTGGTCATGCAATAAAAATTTGTTGAGCACCTTCTACGTGCCAGGCACTGTGTTAAGCCCTGGTCTATGGAGCCACTAGATCCAAGGCTTTTTCTGGATGAACTGGAACTTCATTTCCTCCTGTAAATCTTTGCTTCCAATGACTTCCCTCTAAATGTGATAAAACCAAGCCTCCTCTGAGATGCTGTGGCCCTGGTGCAGATGGCATGACGCCCTGTCTGATCTGGATAAGAGCCCCTTGGTTTTCAGTAGGGGGCACTTCTGAAGCACCTGCTTGGTTCTGTAGCTTTGCTCGGCCACTTGCTCAATGTGGCAGGGAGTTGCCGAGAAGAATTAGGGAATCCCTTATCCTGGAATTTGGCACATCTAGATACATTTTTGCCTTGAGTTTGAAAGCTGATCTTGGCCTCTGTATTAGTTTCTTATTGCTGTTTAACAGATTACCATACACTTAGTGGCTTTTTATTATTATTATTTTTTTCGGCCGCGCTGCGTGGCTTGCGCAATATTAGTTCCCCGACCAGGGATTGAACCTGGGCCCCTGGAGTGAAAGTGCTGAGTCCTAACCACTGGGCCACCAGAGAAATCCCCACTTAGTGGATTTTTTTAAAAAAATACATTTATTTATTTATTTATTTATGGCTGCGTTGGGTCTTCGTTGCTGTGCACGGGCTTTCTCTAGTTGCAGCAAGGGGGGGCTACTCTTTGTTGCGGTGTGCGGGCTTCTCATTGCGGTGGCTTCTCTTTTTTGCGGAGCACAGCCTCCAGGCACGCAGGCTTCAGTAGTTGTGGCTTGCGGGCTCTAGAGTGCAGGCTCATTAGTTGTGGTGCACGAGTTTTGTTGCTCCGTGGCATGTGGGATCTTCCCAAACTGGGGTCGAACCCATGTCCCCTGCATTGGCAGGTGGATTCTTAACCACTGCGCCACCAGGGAAGTGCCCTTAGTGGCTTTAAATGATACAAATTTGTTATTTTACAGTGCCGGAGGTCAGAAGTTTGAAATGGGTCTCACAGGGCTAAAATCAAGGTGTTACAGGGCTTTCTGGAGGCTCTAGGGAAGAATCTGTTCCTTTGCTTTTTCCAGTTTCTAGAGGCTGCCTGCGTTCCTTGGCCTGTGACCCCTTCCTCCATCTTGAAAGCCAGCAACATTGGGCTGAGTCCTTCTCATGCTGCCATCTCTCTGGTTCTCTCTTTTGATTCCGTCTTCCCCTTTTAAGGATCCCTGCGATTATACTGGGCCTGCCCTGATAATCCAGGATAACCGCCTTGTTTTAAGGCCATCTGGTTAGTAATCTTAATTCCACCTGCAACCTTAATTTCCCTTTGCCATATAACCTAGTATATTCATAAGTTCCAGCAATTAGGTTGTAGACATCTTTGGGGGGCCATTATTCTGCCTACCACAGCTTCTTTAAGTTTTTTTTTCTAGTTTTCTGGTTCCTGTTCGTAATTTCTCAAATTATGCCTGTGAAGTTGGTTCATAAATTTCACATCTCATTGGATTAACTGAAGTACTGTGGGAGGCCGCAGGCCTGCTTAGGTTACCAAAAAGCTCACTCAGGGTTAAATCTATTCACTCATTTCCAACATGTAGAATAATAAGTTAAGTGGAAAAAAGCAAGGTATTAGAAAGAATGTATAGTACAACTACAATCCCATTAAAGTTTATTTTATAAATGTATAATCATGGTGGAAAGACTGGAAGAAAATACATTAAAATTCTAATAACAACAGTATTAGGGTGTTGGGCATAAGATTACAGATAGTTTTTTCTTCTCTCTTTTTTTATGGAATCAAAATTTCAGTAAAATAGATTATATTATAAATGGAAACACGTTAAAAATTAATGTATTTTATTGCACCCACCGCCCTTGCATACATTCTCCATATTTTTCTATTCCTTCTCCAACATTATTCTGAACCTCTAACCACCAAAATTACTCTAAAACATAAAAGGAGGCAGAAGGGAGCCAGGAAGGGAGTTTCTGGAACAGGGAAATAAACGATAGCAGGAGGTTGGCTGCCGATGGTTCCAGACTTCTCAGGCCTGCCTTGGCTTTGCTAATCAACCCCAGCTTTTGGTTCTTCTGAAATGAGTAATTAGTGTGCACAGAGGGGTCTCTTATCCACACTCCACCGGGAATGCTTCCTCTAACGAGGGACTAGCTCTGGCCCGCCAGCTCCCTGGTGCTCCCCCGGCCTCCATGTGCAGAGGGGCAAAGGGGCGCCCATGCATCTGTCCGCAGCCCCACACTGGCTGTCATGGCCACCCCACCTCGGTCCTGGCAGGCAAGGGTTTTCAGAAGGTGGAAGGAGCCCATGTGTGCAGTACTCCTGCCCAGCAGATACGCGGTGGCAGGATGCCAGTGTCCCCAGGAAGACAAGAAATGCCCAGATCGCCAGCTGTCATCGTTCCACAGAGGGTGGGCACCCTTTGTGTGCAGGAGTCAACAGAGAGGTAAAGAGAGAAATCCAGCTCTCCCAGGGCTGGCAGGCAAAGCCCTCTGTAGTTTGACCCCACCCACTTCTCCAGGTAAGAGCCACACCTGTCTAATTACTCTGACTTTGCCCACTCTCCCCCCTGGGCTTTCACTGACCTACGCCTAGAGGGCCACGCTCCATTTATTTTTTACCACAAGACTCAGCTCAGATTCTACCTCCTCCACGACGCCACTCTAGATTTTCCTAGTAGGAAGCAATCTCAGTCTCTAGCATCTTTATACTTTGACAGCATATTAATAAATTATAGTCTAGTTCCTCTCATGGGCTGCCTTGTATCAGGTATCACAGGAGCACAAATCTGCCTACCTGACCACACTGTACACCCAGCCCTACTGGGTAGAGGTTATGACCTCCCACCGCCACACCCTGGCAACTAATATGTTCATCTAACAACCATCTGTTGAGAATTTGCCATGTGTCAGTCAATGTTCAAGGCACTGAGTATTTAATAACTATTCAAGATGTTAGCTTAATGGAATAGAAATCCCCCAAATGTCTGTACTTTCCTGCTGACCACCTGTACCTTGAGCTGCCCACTCCAGTCAGAAGTCCTTCTCTCCGGAGGAGCATAGCTGGTGTCTCTTGCCCCTTGTTCAGGCTTTCCAGAGTTAGTGTGCCCTGGCAAAGGCCAAGCCTTATTAGAGCAGAGGGTAACCACCATTGTTGTTGCACCTGTGCAGGTGTGCCTGGAGCCAGACTTGGGGCTGCCAGGTGAGTGCAACCAGAGTGGAGGTGAGGGTGAGGTGGGAGGGGAGAGATGTGTGTCCACTTGCAGCTGTGCCTGAAAAGTCTTCTCAGCCCCAGCCTGACTTTAATCAGCCTCGTGTAAACACTGCCGCTTTCAGCTAGCCCTTTTCTCTGCAGGTTTAATTTCTGAGAGTCTGTACAAATGATACTATCTCTCCCACATATCTTTGGTGGCCATATGTTCCTGAGTATCAAGCCATTAAGAAGAGAATCATAAAGTGGTCTGAATTTTCCCATAGTTGCAATGTTGTTACAGGGTTTGATTCTCAACCAAACCATTTAGCATCAAAGATTTGACCAGCCATATGTCACAAAAGCAAAGAAGATACAACAACTAGAAATGAAAACAGAAAAAATTAAGCTTCAGTTTCTTTAAGAGCTCAGTCTGCTTCAGTCTGAATCCTGGCTCCATTACTTACTAGCTGTGTGGCTTTGGGGAAATTACTTGACCCATCTGTGCCTCAGTTTCTTTATCTGTCAAATAAGGATGATAAAAGTACATACCCTGCCTGCAAAAATAAATGAAGTTGGATCCTTACCTTGCATCATAGACAAAAGTTAACTCAAAGTAGAATAGACTTAAGAGCTAAAACTATAAAACTCTTAGAAGAAGACGCAGGGGAAAAGCTTCACAACATTGGATTTGGTGATGATTTCTTGGATATGACACCAAAAGAATAGGCAACAGAAGAAAAAATAGATAAGTTGGACTTCATGAAAATGTAAAGCTTGGGACTTCCCTGGCAGTCAGTGGTTAAGACTCCGTGCTTCCACTGCAGGGGACACGGATTCAATCCCTGGTGGGGGAAGTAAGATCCTGCATGCCACGTGGCCAAAAAAAGAAAGAAAGAAAGAAAGAAAATGTAAAACTTTTGTGCATCAAAGGACACTAGCAGGAGTGAAAAGGCAACCCACAGAATGGGAGAAATTATTTGCAAATCATATATATCTGATAAGGGATTAATATGCAGAATGTATAAAGAACCCTTACAACTCAAAAACAAAAAAACAAAACCTGATTTTAAAATGGGCAAAGGACTCGGATAGACAGTTTTCCAAAGAAGAGACACAAATGGCCAATAAGCACATGAAAAGATGCTAAATATTACTTGTTACTAAGGTATGCAAATCAAAACCACAATGAGATACTGCTTCACACCCATTAAGATAGCTATTATTAAAAAAAACCCACAGAAAATACAAGTGTTGTTGAAAATTTGTAGAAATTGAAACCCTTGGGCATTGCTAATGGGAATGTAAAATGATGCAGCGACTATGGAAAACAGTACAGCGCTTCCTCAAAAAACAAAAAATAGAATTACATATGATCCAGCAATTCTACTTTGGGTATATACTCAAAAGAATTAAAAGCAGGGACATGGACAGGTATTTGTACATCCAGGTTTATAGCAGCATTATTCACAATAGCCAAAACGTGGAAGCAATTTGTGTCCATCAACTGATGAATGAATAAACAAAATGTGGTATATATACGTAGTGAATCATTATTCAGCTTTAAAAAGAAAGGAAATTCTGACACATGCTACAATATGAACGAACCTTGAAGACATTATGCTAAATGAAATAAACCAATTACAAAATACTGAAAGGATAACTATTATTTCACTCATATGAGGTACTTACAGTGGTCAAATTCATAGACACAAAAAGTAGAATGATGGAAAATAGGGAATTACTGTTTAATGTGTAGAGAGTTTCAGTTTTGCTAGATGAAAAAGTTTTAGAGATGGATGTTGGTAATGGTTGTGTAACAATGTGAATGTACTTAACTGTCACTCAACTATATACTTAAAATTGATTAAAATGGTAAATTTTATGTATATTTTACAACAATAAAAAGTACACATAAAGTTGTTGTGAGGATTAAATGAGATAGTAAGTATAAAGTGCTTAGAATGGTGATGGGTACAATAGTATTACTTAAGTGTTAGACTATTACTTAAGTGTTAGCCGTTATTATAAATATTCTCTATCTAGTGGTTATACAAGGGAACCAATGGATGAAATACATAAAGCCAAGCCTACTGGATCATATATATGGCTTACTTGAACATGTTACCTAACAACCCAGATTGGTTTTAATGAAAATCTGATTTGTGTAATAAAGGATTTTAAGGGATGTGTTGGAAGACCAAGATCCCTTTAAAAAAATACTGTTAAAGCAGGAGAGATGTTTCTTTTCCCTGGAGCATGTGGAATCTTCAAAATTAGGCCCTCTAGGGACTAAAAGTGGGGCTTTGGACTCAATTGTCCAGGCTCCAATTCTAGCTCCACCACTTAGATGTATAATTTGGGGGAAGTTAATTAATTTCAAACCCCCATTTTTCCTACTACAAAATGGAAGTAATGGTGGCACCCAGCTCATTAGCTTGTGCAGATTGGGTGTGGTTATAGAGATTAAATGCCTGGCCCACACCAAGCGCTCACAAGTGTTAGCTATGACTGACAATACCTTTGACCTCATCATTACGGATGACCATGATTCTCTCCCGATCTTTCCTACTTCTAGGTTTATTAAAGGCTCTAAGTACAACTGCTCAGGAGCTGCTCAAATGGAGCACACTTGGCAGAATGAGTGCAGTCAAGCCACTCTTTCTCCCCTTGCTGCTTTGGTACCTCCTAGAACCTTGCTGACAGCCATCAGAGCACTTCGTAGGGACACCATCAAACCAGTAGCAGGTAATTGATTAGGACTTGCAAAGGGAACTTTGTCTTACTGATCTTTGGCTGAAAGGATAATTTATTATTCTTCCTATTTTTTATATATCTTTCTATTTTGTATAATGAGCTGATGTTATGATTAGAGTGGAAAAATAAACTTTATTCTAAAAACATAACTTATCACAATATTACTTGATAAAATAGTAGTCTGAAAGTGCCTTCATGGGTTGTATATTGACTGAAAACACCAACTAAAGAGTTAAGCACCTTGAGTACTGAGATGTGGGGAGAGATTAGGCAGTATGGAATCAGTGGAACAAGGTTGGCAATACTCTTAAATGTAATCACACTTATAAGGGAGATGGCAGATGCAATACAATCTCGGTTGAAACCAGCTATTGTAAACTGAATCCTGTTCATGCTTCAATGGGATAAAGAAATGGGATGCTCTGTGAACTGAATTTTTAAAACATATTATTTCGAATACATTACTTAATCAATGTACCTTGTTGGACATGTAAAAAATATCACCGGATTTGCAAAATTTTAAAAATATAAGAATAAGGAATACGAAAACAATGTGAGAATTGTTTAAAATTTCCAATGATTTGAGAGGTACTTGAGGTTTCTGCTATGCTTCAAAAGCATCATTATGAGTATCATTTAGATACTACCCCAAATTATGGTTATTTAGATTTTATAGCTATTTGATTTTTAAATATGTGATGGGAAGCTGGACGAATTAGAGGCCTCAAGAAGAATGGTTTTAATTTTGGGAATGTTTGTACCGTATTTCCTTCTGTTTAAAAAAAAAACAAACAAGCAACACATCTGTGTGTATCTAGAAGTGTAAGAACTCCGACATCTAATCTCTCGATTTAGCGCATTTATCTTTGCTCATTAGGAAGTTAGGCCATCAAGAAAGTTAAAGAGTAGGTGTGTATTGAGCTATAAAATGAAACCCAGATGGATTGCCACATGCATGTCATTAGATCCATATGTAGAACTGGAGATGGTGTGAGATGTTTTAAAAATTTAATTCACCTTCCTGCGACAGCCTTGATTGTCACGGGTCTGAGTGGAGCCAGCGTTGTGTAGGTTTCCTGATTCACAGTTTAGCCAGGAGAGATCCTTCTGTGAGCAGCGCTACTCTATTGGTTACCCAACCTCCCTTTTATTCCCCTCCTCACTTTGGCTCTTTTACTTTGAGTGTGGTGTTTTTAACTCTTGGACTATACTATTTGGATGAAGAAATCCTGATCCCGAGGAACAGATGGTGTGGTTCTTGCGGGGCTCAGTTTACAGCTCTATTCTGTTTCCCACCTGGCTCTCTAGGGTTAACCTGGCCTTCCCTTTCATTGTCTACCTCCTTCAAAGTCATAGTTCTGTTTTGTTTTTCTGGTTTTTTTGGATAGGTAAGACGTGGATTTACTTAGAGAGAAACACTCCATAGACAGAGTGTGGGCCATCTCAGAAGGCGATAGGCACGGAAATATGGCATGGTTAGTTTTTATGGGCTGGGTAATTTCATAGGCTGATGAGGGGAAGGATTCTTCAACTATCAATATTTTGGGGAAGGGGCGGAGATTTCTAGGAATGGGGCCACCACCCACTCTTTGATATTTGATGGTTGGCCTCAGAACTGTCATGGTGCTGGTGGGTATGTCACTTAGACAAATTTTTTATTTTAAAAATTCCATGACTTGAAAAAAATAATGTTTGGTGAAAAGATATGTATGAATAAAAATATGACTTATAGTCCCATCACCCATGGTTAAATTTTGATGTGTATCCTCCTTCTTGTATAACTAATTTTTAAAACTTGGGATTATATTCGAGAGGTGATGTTTTGTACACTGTCTAGTTTCGAATGCTGGTGTAATTGTCTATGTGGCTGTATAAATCTTGAGTGAATTACTTGAACTCTCCTTAATTACTTGAACTCTCTGCTTTAATTTCCTTACCTTTAAAATGGAATAATAATAGTACCTACCCCTACAATTGATAGAAAGCATATTGAGTTATGCAATGGAAAGCACTTAGAACAGTGGCAGGAACATAGTAAATACTCAAAAAATGTTAATGAACTTTGCTATTTTTAATATGAATACTATTTTACAACCTGCCTTAAAAAAATACACTATATTTTCTCATGTAATTCATGAGTAATACATGATTTTATTGCCTGACCCCAAATCCGTTGTATGACTGTACTTTATTTAATCACTGTCCCATTGTTGGACATTTATTATTTTCAATGTTTTGTATGGTAATAAATAACCCTGTAGTAAACATTCTTGTGTGTAAATCTTTGGCCACATCTCTGATTATTTCCTAAGGCAACTTCCTAAAAGTAGAATGCTAAAGTAGTATTAGCCCTTTTTAGGTTTTTGCCAAAATGCCCTCCAGAAATGTCATGTGAATTTGTACTCCTAATGTATGAGACATCTCATTTCCCCATAGCCGTCCCAGCACTGGATATTATGATTTTAAAAGTTTCTTGCCAGGCTATAGTTTTCATAATCAGATGGTGCTCTGTAGTTTCCAAAGCTCTCCTCTTCTGAGGTGTTCATTGTCTTTTTTTTATAAATTTATTTATTTATTATTTTTGGCTGTGTTGGGTCTTTGTTGCTGCGTGCGGGCTTTTTCTAGTTGTGGCGAGTGGGGTCTACTCTGTCGTGGTGCGTGGGCTTCTCACTGCGGTGGCTTCTCTTGTTGTGGAGCACGGGCTCTAGGCATGCAGGCTTCAGTAGCTGTGGCACGCAGGCTCAGTAGTTGTGGCTCGCAGGCTCTAGAGCGCAGGCTCAGTAGTTGTGGCGCACGGGTTTAGCTGCTCCGCGGCATGTGGGATCTTCCCAGACCAGGGCTCGAACCCATGTCCCCTGCATTGGTAGGCAGATTCTTAACCACTGTGCCACCAGGGAAGCCCGTGTTCATTGTATTTAATTCCAAATCCCTCTTGAGTTTTTTTCCTCCTATTTTAATGTACCACATCCTCTAATCTTAAAGTCCTGCCTTATTACTATTCCAGACTTTTTCTTTCCTTTCTGATTTCCTCACACCATTTACCTTCTACTCATTTGGAGTGAGACTACAGTGTTCTGTTTGTACAGTTACATGTTGTAAATCTGGTAGCTAGATACCTCAGGAAGACAGGAACTTTTTTTTCATGGAGCCCAAGTCTAACTAAAATTGAAGCCATCCCCAAACAGACTCATCTACTTTATAAAGTAATAAGATCACTGTTGCCTGGAATATTGAAGCCCTATAGACAAGCATCTGAAAGCTGTGGAGGGTATTCTTGCTCTGGGCAGTAAATCAGCCTACATTATCAGCGTACAGACCGGAAAACAGAAACCACTCTAAATATTTAAGCATAGAAGGAATTTAATTCAGGTAATCGGTTACACAAGTGAATAGAGAGCTCAGAAGCCAAAAAGATGTTGAGGCAACACTGAGATTAGTAACATCAGGAAGCCAGTCTGACCCCTAGGTGAAAGGGCAGAGTGAGGAGCTGGCAGGGTCACCTGGAGGAACCTAGAGCTACAACGGCCCTGCTTGTCTGTTGGGAGCTGGGCCACAGAGGTGATACGGGTGCTTCTCACCACTACAGGTAGAATGGGAGGGGAGAAATACCCGGGCATTTTTCTTCTCCCTCTCCAATCTCCTTCCAGTGTCTTCCAATGGCAAATTCAATTAGAAGCCAGTTGACACAGATGTTTGTGGAATTACATGCAGCCTGTGGTCAACCCCACCGTAATGCAGAGTAGAGTAAGGTAAGGGTGAGGAGTGGATGTGAGGGCAAACACGCCAAGGCCTTCCAAGTCCACGGACAATAGGGTGGAGTGCAAAGCATGCTGGCCCTGGAGAGTAGGCAGTCTTGGGTTTGAATCCTGGCTCTGTCATTAACTAGCTCTGAGACCCTGGCCAAACCACTTAACTCCTCCGAGCCTCATTTTCCTCATCTACAAAAGGGGGCAAGAAAAACTATATCTCACAGGTCATTGTGAAGATTTAATGAAATAATAGCTGTAATATAATGCTAAGCATTCAACAACAATTGGTTTCCTTTCATCCAAGAATTTATGATTTTTAATACAAAGAGCAATTGGGCATTTGGTCAAGGTCATTAAGCTTCTTTGTATTTTGAAAGAAGGAAAAGGAGCAGAGGAACTTTCCTTTTGGAAACTCTGCCTTGGTGGGGTAGGTGATAAATTGCTCAATAATGATACTGGGGGATGATCTAAAAAACATTGACGGTATCATGCATGATCGATTCATTCATTTCACAAACATTTATGGGTACTCACTTTTTTCTGGAAACTAAGATTTAGATGTGGTTCCTGCCCTCAACCATTGACAAAGAGATGAATTGCAATGTATGATGGTATGGGAATGCTCACAGAGGAGGGAGTGATGGGATAGCTCTGTCTAGGGAAGTGGGAGAAGCTTCAGTGGGCGATGACATTGGAGTTGTGTTTTGAAGGATGAATAGGAGTTTTCCAGATGTAGAAGCATGTGCAAAAGTGTAGAGTCACAAAAGGGCATGGGATGTTAGTGGAACGGTAAGCTCTTCACATGGGTGGGGGCTTGAGGGGTCCATAGTCATGGCGGTGGCTAGAACAAGTTGCAGATATGGCTAGAAATGGAAGAGAAAGCCAGTGCTTGAAGCGCTTGGTACAAGAAGTTAACGACTTTATCCTGTGGGGAATGAGAAGCCAGCAGAGACTTTTAAACTAGGGAGTCACCCACCATCTATAAGCTAGAATTTCACGAAGTGACGCATTGTCCCAGCCTCTCTCATGGCCTCAACCATAGGGCTGATGCATGTCATTATATAAAGCAGGGGCCATGTACACATCTCATAAGACATTAGAGCATATGAATCAGAGAAATGAGAACAGGGGTTTCCCCTTAATATTAAATTCAGAGTGGAAAAAGTCATTAACTTATCCTGCAGATGCTGAAGGGCTCAAGGTAAATATTTTAAACGTTCTCCTCATTTCCACAAAGCCAAGAACATCAGAGGTGTGATGATGATGCTTGTGGCTATGAGACAGAACTTCAAGGATTCCGATGAAATGTGTGCTAGCCCAGATCTGTCTGAATGCTGAAAAGGACTTTGTGTCATTCTAATGGAAAGGAAAACACAAAATGATAATAATATAGCCCTTTATGCTTTTCAGAGCCCTTTCACATAGATTATTTCATTTAAGCCTCATGACAATTGTGTACTGTGAGTACAATCCCATTTTAGAGATGAAGAAATGGAAGTCTGAGGGTTTCATACCTTCCTAGGGTCTGCAAAGAAGTTATATCCAAAGCTGCAACTGGATTTCTAGAGACACAGACCAGGGCCTTCCCTGAACCCTGGACAGTGCTCTGCCTACCTGTCTCCTTCCGTACGCCAGGATGGCTTCTTTGAGGTCCTGAAGTGTGTGCAGTTCAAGATCCAGCCTCTTCCTGTGGCCTTTGGGGCAGTAGGGGCCTTTACTCCTCTCTTTGGGGGTCAGTGCTGATATGGCTAAGCCTTCCGAGTAGAGGATCAGGGCGCCCTTTCTAGTGCTGAATGTTTTAGGAAGAAAGAGGCTCCACATGTGCTGGTCGGCATTGCCCTCATCCTGCGGTTTGCTGACCAGGATATAATCTTCTGGGGACTTCCAGTTCAAGTAATCCTGCAATGGAAAGAAACCTCCTTGATTGGTCCACAGTAGAAGGCCCTTTTATAGGAAATACTGCTTGGGTAGGTGTTTGGCATGTTTTTAGTGACTGGTTTTCTCTGAATTGCTCACATGGTGTCACAGAATACATTCACGCTTCTTAGCAACTGTTTTTGTTCTCTCAGAGTTAGCAGAACCTAGGGCAAGATTCTATTTTACCCTATATAACTTTCAGGAGAGCCATTTATGCCTGGAGGCTTAAATAGGGTAGAGTGTAGCTTCCAGGCCAGTTAAAATTTCCTGGTATGCAAGTAAGTCGTCAGAATTACCAAGGGCAGCAGATAACTTTGAAATTAGACCTGGACCGGCTGGCAGTTTAAATAGGAGAAAACCATTCCAGCCCATCACTTCAGCTGTACACAGGGAGAATTTCCATACATTCTAGATGCTGTGTAACGTTACCTAATTTGGCTGTTTAAGAGCCTATAAAGTAGTTACATATCTTGTAAGTAAGTAAATGCCATTGGCCACAGAGGTCCTTTGAAAATTTATATGTCTTTTAATACAGTGAAAGTGAAATATCATGACAAACTACAAAAACAGAGGAAATCTCTGTGTGATCCAAAATTTTTCAAAGTACCCCCAGTGGATTTCTTATTCCTGGCAGGATTCAATGAAATAAAATTCCAGTACAACAAGGGACTTTTGCTACCTCTTTAAAATGTTCTAAACTGAAAAAATTTTTTGCCTATATTACATGTGAGTCCTGGGGGTTGAATTCCAGAAGGTTCAAGGAAGCCATTGAATTGGCACGAATATTTCAGCATTTCAACCACAGAGCATGATGTCTAAAAACCAAACAGCCATCAGCTTGCCTAGAACACAGGTGGAAATTCTGGTCTTGTACCAAACCACCCAATTTCTAGACAATCTGGAATCTCCTGCAGTCTAAAGCAAATGAGGCTGTAAGTCAGTGTGTGAGGGGGAGGACGAGGGCCCCAGTGGCAATCTCTGTGTGTCAAGCAAACTATCTTATTTTCTCGAATTTAAGAAAAGGAGGGACAATCTTCCAGTGACCCCCACCACTGGACCAACAAAACAAACCAAAACACACAGGGCTCAGCCCCAAATGAAAAAATAGAACATTCCTCCTCCACCCCCAAAATATGCTTTTATTCAGCTGTAAGACTCACCTCTGGTTCAAAATAGACTTCTAACTTCTGTTTGTTCTGGACCAACTTCCCGTGTCCCCGGCTCAGGAGAGAGAGGGTGAACATATTTTCCCTCTGACCACCCTTCTCAAGGGCAGTTCATCTTGGTTTTGAAGGCTGAAAACTGGTCACACCTCAAGATTTCCTGAGCTCAGCAGTGAGCCCAAGAAGACCACAAACACTGGGCCTTTTATTAAATACATTTTCCCCTCATACAGCAGCTTCTTAATAACAACCAGTCACACAGTTTAGACAGTGTGTGTCTTTGTCGGGAGAAAAAATAAACCGCAAACCCAGACTCCTCAAGCCCTGGATTGTCTACTCTCTGGGCAACCTCTCTCTCCCCTTCGCCTGTGCCCTTGTTGTCCCCTGGTCCTGTTGCTCTGTTACCGGCCGTGCACCTCGGCAGATCTGGGCCACAGCACCGTCCTTCTCCTTGTGAGCGGAGGTTGTTTCCTGGTTGCTATGGCGCACAGGGAAGTGAAGTCCCTTAAGCCGGACTAGGCAAGTCAGGGACTTCGGAGGACAGGGTTCACACCCTGCGGGGAGGGAGGGTCAAATGGACATCGAAGAGACCAGGCTCAGATTTCAAGTCCTGATTTCGGGATTGGGAGGGTGGGTATGTTGGGATATTTTTTCTGTTATATTATAGTATTGGTCTTGCTTTTAGAGAGCGTCTCCCCCTTCTCCTGATACGCGAGCCTTTCACTGTCAAGTGATCATTAACAGACTCAGAGGAATCGTCTAGGTCACCTAAGGCGACCTGTGATGTTTTCCTTGGCTGAGTTCCAGGGTCTCCTCAGCTGGACAGGAGTCCTCTTTCTGGTGGTCGCTGCTTTGCAGGAGTGAGTGCAGGACACTGGGAATCTCCAGATTCCTTTGCATACCTGGATCTCACTTGGGCACCTCCCATCTCTAGAGGGAGGGGGTACTTGGGAGATGCGGGTGGGGACATTTTTGTTGTCACAATGACTGTCCGCTGTCCTGCATAATGAAGAATAGTCTCACTCCGAATGTCAATGGCATCCTCTTTGAGAACCACTGCTGTGGCCTAGGCTGCTTGGTTCTCCTTGATACTGACACTGTCAGGAGGACAGAACTGGGGGAAGAGGGTCAGAAAACAGAGACATTTTTGCTTATCTAGGACTCTGCTTTGGTCTGGAAAAGCGACCTGCCTTGTCATCTGTCATCAGAGCCTTCAGGGCAGTCCCATGGGAGCGCCCCCTGCTGACCTGGATGAAGAAGTGCAGCTGGCCCCAGGTCCACTTACCTTTAGATCCCCCTCTGTGGCTGTCACTTTTCTCGGAGGCAGGCTCAAGTCTCATGAGGAAGAAATAGAGGTCATCGTGTATAATTAGATTGGGCTTATCATGGGGAATCAAGTCAGTGAATGCAGAGGCTCGAAACAGAATTTAGTCAAAACCACAGTGGATACCACTTCAACACCCATTAGAATTGACTGTTAAAAAAAAATAAAAACAAGCACAAAAAGCCCAGAAAATAACAATTGTTGCTGAAGACGTGGAGAAATTGGGATCCTTGTGCACTGTTAGTGGGAATATCAAGTGGTGCAACAGCTATGGAAAATAGTATGGTAGGAATTCGCTGGTGGTCCAGTGGTTAGGACTCTGAGCTTTCATTGCCAAGGGCCCTGGTTCAATCCCTGGTAGGGGAACTAACATCCCATAAGCTGCGTGGCCCAGCCTAGAACAACAACAACAAGAACAACAAAAACCAGTATGGCAGATCCGCAAAAAATTAAACATAGAATTACCGTACGATCCAGCGATTCCACTTTTGGGTATATGACCCCAAAGAGGTGAAAGCAAGGACTCAAGCAGATATTTGAGCACCCATGTTTATAGCACCATTATTCACAATAGCCAAAATGTGGAAAAAATTCAGGTGTCCACTTTTTTTTTTTTTGCCATGCCGCATGGCATGTGGGCTCTTAGTTCCCCAACCAGGGATCCAACCCGAGCCCCCCACAGTGGAAGCATGGAGTCTTAACCACTGGACCTTCAGGGAAGTGCCCAGGTGTCCACTTGACAGATGATAGATGAATGGAAAAACAAAATGTAACAAACATATACAATGGAATATTATTCAGCCTTGAAATGGAAAGAATTTGGATACATGCTACAATATGGTTGAACCTTGAAGACATTATGCTGAATGAAATTAGCCAGTCACAAAGGGACAAATATTGATATTGTATGATTCCAGTTATATGAGGTACTTTGAGTAGTCGAATTCATAGAGACAAAGTAGAGTGGTGTTTCCCAGGGGATGTGGTGAAAGGGAATGGAAAGTTAGTGTTGAATGGGTACAGAGTTTCAGTTTTGGAAGATGAAAAATTTCTGGAGATAGGTGATAGTGATAATTGTACAACAATGTAAAAGTACTTAATGCCAATGAATGGGACATTTTAAAATTATTAAAATGATAAATTTTATGTTATGCATATTTTAGATTTTGAGTTAAAATCTAAAACAAATGTAGAGCAAAGAAAACAGAAAACTGAATTTAGCACTTTATAATGTGAAAGCCAATTGGTCAGCATAATTGTAGGGTGAATTCCTCACAACAGATGAGACAAAATTCTACAAACTGAGGGTTCCAAATAGTTTCCCGGGTCTTAAGCTACAGCTGCTCTCTCCCATCCCCTTCTCCATCCCTTCAAAGTGCCAAAAGGACCCTTCAACAAAGCTCTACTGGGAGATTACTATATGTGAGATGTGGTCTCTGCCCTCAAGAAGCTCCCAGCAGGGTGAGAAGACAGGTGCGTGTGAGCCAGTATCTGAAAGATGATGTGACAAGGTGATATGGAGGTGGAAATGAGTAGGTGCCCTAGGAAAGAAGAGGGAGTGGTGGTGGGATGATGCATGGTGGTGGGCCTTGTAGAAGGTCATGAAGATGAGGGATATTAGAGGTGGGCTTTAATGGACAATAGTGGATGGTGAGGAGGGAAGATGAGAGAGCATATTGCAGGAGGCATGGAAAGGAAAGTCTAAGATCTCTGGGGAAGGGACAACTTCTTTGGTGTAGCCACAGCCTCGGGTACCGTGGACAGAGATGGAGCTGGAGAGACAGGCCAGCTGGCCAAGGCCATGAAGGCCACATGTCCCTGTGAAGGCACCTTGGACTCTATTCTTCAGGTAGGGTTTTTAAAATGGGGGGCGATGTGATCCTACCTGGATTTTAGAAAGATAACTCTGAGAACAGTATAAAGGATGGATAGAATGAGGGATGTTAGCTTATTTCATAAAAGTGAACTTTTAGGACCTTGCATCCCAGGCCAACCTTCCCTTGGGTGTGAATGAATTTGTCAAATAGGCCAGGAATAGTCACTTGCTAAATGGCCTTTGAGAGAGACACAGAAGGGGAAACTCCATACCAACTGCAATGAAATATAAATGTTGCCATTTTGAAAATGCCATTACTCAGGGAAGAGAAGTAAGGTAGCATAAGAGAAAAGTGACGGAGTGACTGGGACAGGAATGAGAGCCATTGTTGTCATCCAAGGAATAACTCCAAGTTTTTCCATCGGAAATTCTTCCTCTGAGCTCACCTGACTTGGAAATGTTAACTCATCTATAAATGGTGAAGTAGGTCCCCAGGAAGTGATCTTTCTGAGTCTAGGTTGAATGAGCATCTCACCTGGGAAAATAGCCAGGTGCCCATCTGGCCCTCTCAATGCTGTACAGCAAGGCTGCTAGGCCCCTCTGGGGTTGGAGCCTGGGAGCAGCCAGACCAGAGCCCGAAGTGGGCCTCTCCTAAACTGTCGTGTTTACATCCATGCTGTTTAATATGGACAATGAACAGATGTACAGATCAATTAATAGACATTTAAAAGCATTTACTCCATCCCCACAGCAGTTTATGGAAAGTGCATTTAGAAAGCAATCGAAGTTATTGCTATTCTAAAGTGGTAGGGGATCGCAGATGAAAGGCCCTTGTAACTGGAAAGTATTTATAACTCAAGAAGAAACCCTCCACACCCATGTTATATAACACCAACACCATCTCCTGGCATGCCTGACCTGTCAGCCCATGCAGCATGTCTGTTTAAATTACTCTGTAAATTCTGTAGGGTGGAGACCTTGTTTTTACGGTTTGTAAAGCATCACGAATAACCGTGGTGCTCTGTAAGTAAATAGAAACCACATGAAACAAAGAAGAGATACGTTATTCAATGGCCGTGTCCCCAGAGCATCCAGGAATTTGTCCCTTGCTCCAAAGTGCTTTGGGGTAAATGGATGCCACGTTGGGGAAGTAGCCTGTGGGATGGTGCCAGGGTCCTCATCTCCCTTTAAAGGGCAGTGTGAGAGTGTGGTCTAGGAATTGTAGTCACCTGCATGGGCAGCCTACAAGAGGAGCTGTTGCTGTTGTCCTTGTTACTCCAAGAGGAAGGACCAGGGCAAGAGAAATGAAATGATTTGCACAAATGCAAATGATTCGTTCATCCACGGATGAAACAGAGGCGAAACGAGACCTTGTCCAAATCTGGTCCTAATCCAAGCCTATTGTTCATCCCACTTCTGCAACAGAGCAGCAGCTATTCATAAGTAGCTACATTACATCATGGCTAATATCCACCCGTCAGGAAGCTGCTGACTGAGGCCATCACAGCACCCTCTTACGCCATGAAGCTGGTGACTGGACCCTGGATCTGTGTCCAGCTACTGTGACCACCTCAGAACACTCATATCTCCCCAACCTTGTTTCTCCTCACTTGAGTTTGCAAATCTAGTTGCAGGGGAATCTAGGAAATCACATTTTAAGCTTTCCAGCCTCCTACACTGGAGGGAAGGTGGAATGAAGGTTGGTAGAGCCATCTGCGGTTATCTGCCATAAGCACCAAAGACGAGTTGTGTGAAAAAGTCCAAACAAAGGATTTTTTAAAATATGGGCTGTGTATATGACAGTCAGCATGGCCTTGCATTATTAAAACTCTTTCTATTTGCTTGTGTTTTATACTCCCAACTAGACTGTAAGTCTTTGGAAGGAAGGGACCACATCTTATAATTCTTAATACTTCCCATAGCACCCCTTACATATAGTAACAACTGAATAAATATTTGTTGCTTGCTTTTAACATGTGCAGCGAGATGTGTAATGATCTTGAGCCAGTATGAGCGGTATATGAAAAGAAGAGAATTAGGTCAAAGCCTGTTTCAGTGATTAGTAGTTTGCCTGTAGTACAAAGCTCAGAGTCCTAGGTCAGAGTCACTGACCAACGAAAACTTGGTATTTAGAGGCTGAAGGGCACCAAGAGAATCAGTGTGGAAGACACAGAGCTCTCAGCTTGTTGGAAGGAGCACAGACTTGCTGAGGATAAGCTCCTTGGCTTGTTCAGAGGGTAGGGTTAATTTCTCATGTAGCCCAGGTCAGGTTTGAAAGAAGAAAATGCAAAAGGCAATCAAGAATACTCTAGGGGCTTCCCTGGTGGCACAGTGTTTGGGAGTCCACTTGCCGATGCGGGGGACACAGGTTCGTGCCCCGGTCCGGGAGGATCCCACGTGCCGCAGAGCGGCTGGGCCCGTGAGCCATGGCCGCTGAGCCTGCGCGTCTGGAGCCTGTGCTCCGCAGCGGGAGAGGCCACAACAGTGAGGGCCTGCGTACGGCAAAAAAAAAAAAAAAAAAAAAAGACTACTCTAGAATCATAGCAGGGGAGAAAGTGTCAGCGATGACTCTGCTCCCTTCCTCTCCTTATGGAAAAATTATGACCACGTGGTCCGCCTAGTTGAGTAGTGAGAGGGCTGGGGATCTATTTACTTTAGATTTTTCTGAAGAGTTTGCTTTGGGAGTCTAAAGTATTTAGTTATGCTTTTGCTCAGGGCTTATTTTATTAGTAGGAGTGCTCACAGTAATTTCAAGCTTTTAAATTTATGGTGGAGAGATAGTAAGTTTAGAGAAGAAATAAAAATCACACGTTCTTCGTTCTTTCGTAACATGGGGGAAATCAGTCATTATTCTGGCTAGCGGCTCAGTCACTAGGGGCAAATGGAACAGACCTTCATAGGAGCCAACTTGGGAAGGGTGATGAAAACAGTGGCAATTTCAGTTCTAAGTGGAGAATCTCAGAGCAGATGCCATTCATCAAAAGTACACGGATTCTGATAACTTAGAACCGTTGACTCTTAGTGTAAGAAGGTAAAGTGCTTTACTTATGAGGTTAGTACGGTGGTGGATAAATTTTTTCTTTTGATTTTTGTTAAATATTGGTACAGTGATGCTTATTTAATTAATAAATAAGATTTATGTAAGGCACTGAGTGTAGTGCCTGGCCCATAGTATGTACTCAATAAATAGAAATATATATATATATATATATGTTTTTTTATTGGAGTATAACTGCTTTACAACATAGTGCTAGTTTCTGCTGTACTGTGAAGTGAATCAGCTCTATGTATACATATGTCCCCTCCCTCTTGGACCTCCCCCCACCCATTCCACCCGTCTAGGTCATCACAGAGCACTGAGCTGAGCTCTCTGTGCTATACAGCAGGTTCTCACTAGCTATGTATTTTACACATGATAGTGTATATATGTCAATCCTAATCTCCCAGTTTGTCCCACCCTCCCCTTACCCCCTGTGTCCACATGTCTGTTCTCTACATCTGCATCTCTATTCCTGCCCTGCAAATAGGTTCATCTGTACCATTTTTCTAGATTCCACGTATATGCATTAATATATAATATTTGTTTTTTCTTTCTGACTTACGTAATTCTGTATGACAGACATAATTGCATCACACAATTGAGAATACACATGAATTCTCTCCCTGCACACAGTAGTGAAGTTTTGTTGTGCAAAATGATGCTCTGAAAGCCATTTTCTCACACTAGGGACTCTCATGTGTAGTAGACAGTAAGTCGCTGGGCTGTACAACTAGATACTTCTTTGCCATCTGGCTTCCAGTTCACTGTAAACTCTCTGATGAGAATGGTTTTTACACTTTCTAACTACTACAGAGTAAAAATTGTCAGCTGTCTGCTAATCATTTTAGAGAAATGTTAATTTGGTAACATGTATCTTTTCAGGGACATTGTATTACATAACGCAAGGTACACAAATACCTCCCCACTGTTTGCCCACATTAGTGAGGTTCTGATGTACAAATCCAAGTCCTCACTCTCAGCCTAGGAGGAGAGCAGCCAGGGAGCTGGAGCTGACAATCTGAGGAAGAGGAAGGGGCATCAGGGAGCCTGGGTTCTGGGAGAACTTCCCCTCAAGGCCCACATTGCTAGAGTTCACTTTGTGAACCCAGGAGCCCCTAGCCCACAGGTATACTGATTACCTGTTACTCAACCTTTATAGTTTCCTCTGGGAAAGCATTCACATCTTCCTGAGAACTGAGTTAAGATGCAAGTCCCTCTGCAGAGATTGAATTAACCATGCTGTGCAGGAATGGGACCCAGAGTGGATCCCTGGGTTTGGGATTGATGAGGGAGAAATGAGGGAGAGGAAGAGGTGGGGCAAGATGGAGGATGGTTTCCCTTGGGATGTAGGTCAGAAGGCCCGTCCACAGAGGCTTTGCCTGTTTCCCCATTTTCCCAGAGAGCCAGCCTGTGTCCGTGCTCCTCCAGGCAACAATCTTAAAATGGGGCAGGGGTTGCTAACCTCGGGCTGGCCCCAGGAAGTTCTGTAAGTATATGTTTAAGGAAGGAGGGGAGCATTTCCTTCTTATCTTGCAGAGCAGACCCACCTAGGGCAGCAGAGTCCCTTCTCAGAGGCCAAAGACCAGATATAACTCTACTCACTAGTGTTATCACAAGTGTGATCAGATATGAGCAGTGCCCTTTGCAGAACCTCATGCTCCTAGCCAGCCCTTGTTCATGCCCACCTCTGATGCCAACCTGCTCTACAGCAGGTGTCCGGCCAGTTATTAGTCAAGCAGGGAGAACATCTTTGAAAGGGTACATTCCAGTGAGATAGGCGGATAGCAGGGGTAGCTTTTCAGATTTTACCATAATCCTCCTCTTGATTCGCTGTCTAGATGTAGTTAGGTGCACAAAGGGTTAACAGGTCTCGTAGGACTCGGCTGCCAAGTACACTTAATGCTCAGTCCAGCACTCCCGGCTTGTATTCTTACGCTGCTGGAGTGGCCTGTTCATGGCATCTGGTTCCCTGGCAACAGCTTTCATTGGCTCAATCAAAGCCCTTTCTTCTTAAGAAAGCTCCTACTGAGACGCCCACCACCACCACTAATCACCATCTTAACTCAGGGCTTAGGATGCAGCTGGTATGAAAAATAGCATTTGTGGATGTGTGAAGATAAAGCAATGGACTGGGTTGGATACACCTGCCTTGTGTGATCCTTGTACTGCTTTTCTGTAGGACCAGTTGGAAATTACCTGCTTTTCCACTGGGACAGGGAGAAAGCCTGGGCCAGAAAGTTTCCCAGAGCTGGATTTCTTTGTTCTGCAGAAACCCATGAGCCTCTGTGATTCATGACTAGCTGTTTCCTGGGCTGATCTGTGTTATAACTGCGGGCTCTGTGCTCTGACAAGGGGCGTTGCTGAGCTGAGGGAGTTCAGACAACGAAATCCATATTGTGGAAGGCTTGTCCCCAGTCAGCCACAAGCTGGGGGAAGAAGTCTGCCTCCAATAGAACCCGGGGAGTCTGGCGGCTGCTCCACCCGCCCCAAGAAGTCTCAGCAGCTCCAGATTTGCTAAGAATAGCAGGAAAAAGTAGCTCTTCGTGCAGCATTTGGGGGAAAAAAAAGTTGATGAGATTCTCTAATAAAGATGGGCATTTTTAGGGGAATTCTTTAATCGTATGGAGAATCGCTTTGAGTTTTCTTGTTTTGTCTAGGGAATGGATAAAATGAAAGCAATAAAGTAGAGATGAGGACAAAGACAAGCTGTTCTCACTTTTGGTTCACCCATACCGATCCATTTAATTCATTTTATCTTTTTTTAAAATTAAATTTCATCCCATGTACTTATTATACTCACTGAAATCTAAACACATAGCATCATTCAGGAATTAAAGTGTTCAGAATTCACGGTAGTATTTACGAAAGATGTTGACTTTTGGCCTGGCCATCCATCCTAATATCTGTGCTGCCCTCACCTTCTGGTTCCTCAAGGGAAAACAGTCATCCTGGTCGTGGTGCCAAAATGTAATGGGACAGTTGACAATTCAGAGACAGGGTTTGTGGCTGCTCTGCTTGGCAAGCGAAGGTCCTCTCCTGCAGCTGTGTGTGTGGATGAAAGGCTCTCTGTGTCTGATACCAGCCTGTCTGCAGCTTAGCGGGGTAAGGGCTCTGGGTGGTGCTACCTCACAAGCTGTTAAAATATGTTATTGAGGGCACTTAACAGAAACAACACACATTTGAGAGTTATTTGGGCACTAGGCTTGTTCCATCTCTTACTAGATGTGTGATGGAAAAATTCTTCACCCCTCTGAGCCTCAGTTTCCTCATCTGGAAAATGGGGATGATAGCATTTATCATGTGGGGCTATGGCAAGGACTAGGAGAAACAATGTGCCACCCCCATAGATTCTGATTAAATTATTCTGAAGTAGGGCCCTGACGCTAATCATTTTTAGGAGCTCCCCAGGTGATTCTAATATTGAGCCAGTGTTGAGAACCACAGATACAGTAGATGGAAGGCTCTCTTTGGTTATTTATTTATTTATTTATTTTTTTTGCGGTACGTGGGCCTCTCACTGTTGTGGCCTCTCCCGCTGCGGAGCACAGGCTCCGGACGCGTAGGCCCAGCGGCCACGGCCCACGGGCCCAGCCGCTCCGCGGCATGTGGGATCCTCCCAGACCGGGGCACGAACACGCGTCCCCTGCATCGGCAGGCAGACTCTCAACCACTGCGCCACCAGGGAAGCCCCTCTTTGGTTATTTTTTAGGCTGAGGAATTCCTTGAACATCAGGGATTCTTGGGGATGGAGATGAAGAGGAGGTAATAATAAAATTCCTTAACTCTTTCTTCAGATCCAGGAGTTACAACAGATTGGAACGGAGGTGTAGCCTGGTGCAGTGGAAGCATTTTCATTCTCTGTCTTTGAGCCTTTTCCGGATAGGTCTTAGTCAAATAGTTTTTACATTAAAAAAAAGAAAAAGGAAAAAAATTATTGAGCATCTACATGAAGGTTTCGATAAGAGATAGTGTAATAGGGATAAATAGATAAATATATAGTCCCTGGGTTCAGGAAGCTCACAGCCTAGCAATGGAAAAGAAGACATGCTACAGTGAGCCTGTATGTTACTGGGCTGGGCATGATTAAGTAATAAGACTCTGAGCTGCTTTTCCTTGGGGGAAGATTGATGGTGTGACACAGGAAGTTTCAAGACACTCTGAAGTGGGGAACACATTTTCAGCTTGGATTCTAAGCAGGAAGTGATTCTTATCCTTCCTAGCAAAGGATAGCACACTCTGATTAAAGACCAAGAGAATAAAGACACAGAACCCTTGGTTAGAGCGGTTGACTTTATGAAATACTACACTGCCATTTTCATTAGTTAGCAGAATAGACAGCAAGCAAGCATTTGTAGGGCATATTTTAAGGAAGAAAATCTTTCATATGCATCAGTTGAAAGATGCTTGGTGTTAAAGGCTGTATAAGAGTAAATATGTAAAGAAAGACAACTTTTTGTGATTACTAACAAGGTGAGGGCAGCCACAGCAACGTGGGGCACAAAGTCTAGAGATTCCAGAACCTGCAAGAAGATTCCAAGCTGATCCCCAAATGGTTCTTTTAGCCACACTATTGTGAGTTTTCACTTTTTTTTTTTTTTTTTTTTTGGCTGTGCCACGAGCCTTGTGGGGTCTTAGTTCCTCAACCAGGGATCAAACCTGTGCCCCCTGCAATGGAAGCATGGAGTCCTAACCACTGAACTGCCAGAGTACCCATCACTAATTCTTTAGGATGGAGAAAGAGGAGACTGGGGTTAGAACCCCTTGTATATTCTTTGGAGTTAATTCCATAAAAGAACATAGCACAGGGATGGCATATAGGTTTACTGTTATGTACCAAGTAGAATCAGTTGGTGGTGGTTCCCTAGAACACTTGACTGAGAATAATTCTGCAAGATCCTAGCCTAGCAAAATAGAGTTCCATAGTTGATTGTTATGTCTTCCATAGGCAAGGGAGGAAGAGTGAATTGTGATACCTATACTGAGCTTTGCCAATTCAGTGTTACAACTGTTGTTGTAAACTGTCATTACAGGGTGTGGATTTAATTATTCTTAACAAATCCTCTTGGCGTTAATGTAAAATCAAAAGTTAAAGAACTATTCTACTTATTAGTATGTTAAACCCATTTCCTCAATTCCAAGATGTCATATATTTTAAGATATCTTGCTAATTGAATAACAGGTTTTAAGGATAAAAACCTACCATAAATATGAACACTAAAGGTAACATTTATCCCGACATTTTATTTTCAGTACTTCACTCAACTTCTGAGAATAAATCTCTTTCAAATTCAGCCTAATGATTCTTCCTGAATCATTTTTGACCATTGGCAGCTGTGCATAGCATTATGGGGATTCTCTGCTTTTTATCACCTGGCTTAGAGATCTCGACCTCCTTAGCAAATGTAGGCTAGGCAGTCTGTCATACTGAAGACTACCAGGGCTTCATTTGTATTTCCTGTTTGGTTAAACTCATAGTTTTGTCCTACCCTTAATTAATTATTCCTTTCTGGAAGGTAAACAGCTTGTCTTGAAAGTCATCCAGAAGGTTCAGAAAACTCTTTGGCACCTGCAGGTGACTTTGAAATGAATGAGTTGATCATTCCAACCTCCTTTAACTTTAAAAATTCTATTTCTCCTGAGAGATCTGTCCATTTTTATTGTAAGTAATTACAGTGCCCATTGTGTAGACTGGCAATCCCCTTCCTGTGTCCTCTGAAGTGCTTGACTGTTGTTTTGCAAGAAAACATGAAAGTGTAGTCATGCCTTCAGCAATAAATATTGGCTTCACTTATTGTAAATATGCCTTGCTAAGCTCTCCCATGGGTAGACAACACCTCTGTCTCCACTCACTCTCCTGCCAGCAGGTGGCAAATTTCTTTGGACATGATATAAGCAGCATCCCAATTTTGGAATTGTTAAGATGTGAACAAATAAGAGTCTGAGAATGAAGGGAATGCAGAGGATATCTAAATGAGGTAAACTCTCAGCATTCAGCTCAAGATTCCAGTGCCCAGAGTTAGCAAATAAGGTAAGCAGCGTCCTCCCACACCTCAGTCCCCTTACAGAATCGTGTCTTTCAGGGGTTAGTTGTATCCGGGTGTGCTGCATATAACACACACAATACAAAATAGAAAGTATCACAACAAAGTAAAACAAGATAGAAACTTTTAAGTTGTGTAAGAGAGGAATGGAGAAAATGCTATGGGAATTCAGAGGGATAGAGTACCTCTGCTTGTATAAATCAGGGCAGAGGAGGAGGTGATATTCAAGTGGACATTGAAGAAATACGTACTGGATAGGGTCATGTGGAGAAAAGAGGCAGCTTGTGGTGGCCATGAAAAAGCACCTCTCGGGTGACCTCCCTGGCTGTCCAGTGGTTGACTCTGTGCTTCCACTGCAGGGGGCATGGGTTCCACCCCTGGTCGGGGAACTGAGATCCCACATGCAGGTGGCGAGGTCAAAAAAAACCCAAACACTTCTCAGATCTCCAACTTTGAGAAGCATAACTGACCGAGGGCCCACTTGTGCTCTCTGAAATCCATCACTGTGTTTGTGCTGAGGCCAAACTTCCCGCAGGCTGTTCCTAGCAGAGGACTGAGAATGAGAGAGGTGCTATCACAGGCAGGTATGCTCTCAGGAGGCACTGCCAACGGGGGCTCCTCAGGAGTGACTTTGGCTCAAGGACCCCCTGGTAGACTTGCTCCTTTAGAAATGCACAGAGTCTAAGATACTTACAATCCAAACTTTCTTCTCCCTTCTTCATGTGGTCAGACCTGTCCCTGGTAGTTCTCCTGGCTCCCGTCCCATTTTCCCTTACAGGTGTTTTTCATAATAAATCCCTTGCACACCTAATCCTGTCTTGATGTCCACTTCTTGGAGGACCTGGACAGACACCCAGTCTTGTGGAGGTGCCAGGTGGGTGTCTTCAATGCATTCCAAATCTGCTGTTGCAGTTGCTTTATTATTCTCACCTTTTTTTCCAGTTACCACTGTGTTTTAGAAGTTGGCATCATTGGTTACTCTCCAGGGTGAGACGTATTTTGGGTAGTAAGAAGTGCATATAGCAAAGTCTCCCGGAAAAAAGGATGATGAGAACGACATCCTAATTTTTTCTTATTATGCTAATTATTTCTTTAAATATAGTTCGTTTTTTAAATAAAGGTTTGTTTTGCTAGTCGGGACTCTTTTGGTTACAAATGACAGAAACCCAATGCAAACTAGACTAAGTAAAATGCTGAACTATTATGATGCTGCTGCTGAGTTCCTTCATCGCAGGAACAAGCAGAATCTGAGACTGGAATGGCATTAGGATGCTATTGCTGCCTCTCATTTCTGAGGCCCGTGAGATGGCCACTGATGGCTTTTGGACTTTACATCCTACAACCCAGGGACCCAAAGAGAGACTGATTTCCCCTTTTCAATGCCAGTTCTGATTCCCAGGGGAAAGCTCAACTTGGCCTAGCTTGGGTCAGATGCATACCCTTACCACGATCAACTGTGCTCATGGAGACTGGGTCAGGGAAGAGGCCGTGACTGGTCCATGTTATACCAGCAATGTGGGGCTCATGGTCACTATGTGCATGTTGGATGTTCTCAGAAGAAGGAAGGAGGGTTGCTGAGAAGACAAAATCACAGTCACGCTACACAGAATATGTTTGCAATGTATGTTTCTTCACTGCTGCTCAGCCATGCATAAGCACTCAGACCTCGCTCTTCTGCAGAGAGCTTGACAACCTCTCAGGAGGAGGCTGAGCAGGGGATGAACCCATGTCATGGCACACCGCTCTTGGACTTTATCAACTCCATAGGGACTGCAACCTCAAAGTTACTAGAAACCCTCTCGCAGCCACCCCAAATCATCAGATTTGCAGAGCTCTCCTTTCAAGTGCCTCTTATTTCCCTGACCAGAAGGAATCTTTATAACATAGCTAGAGAGCCTTAGCTTTAGAGTCAGGAGGCCTTATCCTGGTTATGCCTTTAACCAGCTATGTGCCACTTAGTCTCTGCACTGAAACTTCTTCAGTTGGGGATTTAGACAAGTGAAGATGACTCCCAACTCAAAGATCCTATGATTCAATACATTGTCAATCTGTTAAAAATCTGTTGGGCACTTCTTATGCTTAGCACTACCCTCTCACTTGAAACTAACCAACTAACTAACTAACTGGCTTCCTCCCTCCCCTCCTTCCTTGTTTCCCTCCTAACACATTTATTGAACAATTGGTATATACCAGGCACTATGATTTGGACATAAAAACAAAACCCAGTCCCAGCTCTTGGAGAACTTGGTGTCTACTGGGGTAGCAGACACATACACAGATAATTAAAATATTACATGATAATGCTTGATCATGAATGAGGATATTTCTATAACTAAGTTCTTCTTTCTTGCCCGTATCACGAGTTTTTTCTTTTCTGTAATCACATATTGGCATTTCTGCAGGAAATGGTGTCTTCCAGTTCTACTTGAAAAAGTATATTGGATATAATGCTTTGTGTTCTATAGCCATTCTGTCAAGAATAATAGAACAGTTTTTGGAGCTAGCACATTTGTTCATTTAACAAATATTTTTTTGGACATCTAGTATGTGCCAGGTACTAGGAGCCCAGATGGGGTGACAGACAATAAGTATACAAAGAAACAAAAAATATATAATTGCAAGTTGTTGTAATAAGTTCCAAAAAAAGAATTAAACAGTGAATGTGGATGGAGAATGATGGGGTGGGGAGGTACCTAATTAGGTAGTATAGTCGGTGAAATCCTCTCGAAGGACATTTCAGCTGAGGCCCTTAGAGAGGAAAGGAGCCTGCTGGGCTAAGGGTGGCACAGCATTCCCACACCAAGAGCCTCACGGTAAGACTGTTTCGTGGGTCCAACCAATGGAAAGGAGTATGGTGGGGGTCGGGGGGGAGCGGTGGGCAAGGGGGAGAGTAGTAAAGGACAAGGGTAAGGGAGGTAGAGGCCAGATCAAGCACGGCCTTGTGAGCCCACGTTAAGGGGTTTGGGATGGGAAGCCATTGAAGGTTTGAAGCCTCAGAGTGGCTTGCAATTTGTGCTTTAAAAGGTGGTTCTGGTGCTACCAGAATACTACTAGAGCTAATCAATGAATTTGGTAAAGTAGCAGGATACAAAATTAATGCACAGAAATCTCTGGCATTCCTATACACTAATGATGAAAAATCTGAAAGTGAAATTAAGAAAACACTCCCATTTACCACTGCAACAAAAAGAATAAAATATCTAGGAATAAACCTGCCTAAGGAGACAAAAGACCTGTATGCAGAAAATTATAAGATACTGATGAAAGAAATTAAAGATGATACAAATAGATGGAGAGATATACCATGTTCTTAGATTGGAAGAATCAGCACTGTGAAAATGACTCTACTACCCAAAGCAATCTACAGATTCAGTGCAATCCCTATCAAACTACCATTGGCATTTTTCACAGAACTAGAACAAAAAATTTCACAATTTGTATGGAAACACAAAAGACCCCGAAGAGCCAAAGCAATCTTGAGAACGAAAAATGGAGCTGGAGGAATCAGGCTCCCTGGCTTCAGACTATACTACAAAGCTACAGTAATCAAGACAGTATGGTACTGGCACAAAAACAGAAATATAGATCAATGGAACAGGATAGAAAGCCCAGAGGTAAACCCACTCACATATGGTCACCTTATCTTTGATAAAGGAGGCAAGAATATACAGTGGAGAAAAGACAGCTTCTTCAATAAGTGGTGCTGGGAAAACTGGACAGGTACATGTAAAAGTATGAAATTAGAACACTCCCTAACACCATACACGAAAATAAACTCAAAATGGATTAAAGACCCAAATGTAAGGCCAGACACTATCAAACTCTTAGAGGAAAACATAGGCAGAACACTCAATGACATAAATCACAGCAAGATCCTTTTTGACCCACCTCCTAGAGAAATGGAAATAAAAACAAAAATTAACAAATGGGACCTAATGAAACTTCAAAGCTTTTGCACAGCAAAGGAAACCATAAACAAGACCAAAAGACGACCCTCAGAATGGGAGAAAATATTTGCAAATGAAGCAATTGACAAAGGATTAATCTCCAAAATTTACAAGCAGCTCATTCAGCTCAATAACAAAAAAATAAACAACCCAATCCAAAAATGGGCAGAAGACCTAAATAGACATTTCTCCAAAGAAGATATACAGATTTCCAACAAACACATGAAAGAATGCTCAACATAATTAATCATTAGAGAAATGCAAATCAAAACTACAATGAGATATCATCTCATACCGATCAGAATGGCCATCATCAAAAAATCTAGAAACAATAAATGCTGGAGAGGGTGTGGAGAAAAGGGAACCCTCTTGCACTGTTGGTGGGAATGTAAATTGATACAGCCACTGTGGAGAACAGTATGGAGGTTCCTTAAAAAACTAGAAACAGAACTACCATATGACCCAGCAATCCCACTCCTGGACATATACCCTGAGAAAACCATAATCCAAAAAGAGTCATGTACCAATATGTTCATTGCAGCTCTATTTACAATAGCCAGGACATGGAAGCAACCTAAGTGTCCATTAACAGATGAATGGATAAAGAAGATGTGGCACATATATACAATGGAATATTACTCAGCCGTAAAAAGAAACGAAATTGAGTTATTTGTAGTGAGGTGGATCTACTTAGAATCTGTCATACAGAGTGAAGTAAGTCAGGAAGAGAAAGATAAATACCGTATGCTAACACATATATATGGAATCTAAGAAAAAAAAAAAAGAAAATGTCATGAAGAACCTAGGGGTAAGACAGGAATAAAGACACAGAGCTACTAGAGAATGGACTTGAGGATATGGAGAGGGGGAAGGGTAAGCTGTGACAAAGTGAGAGAGTGGCATGGACATATATACACTACCAAACGTAAAATAGATAGCTAGTGGGAAGCAGCCGCATAGCACAGGGAGATCAGCTCGGTGCTTTGTGACCACCTAGAGGGGTGGGATAGGGAGGATGGGAGAGAGGGAGATGCAAGAGGGAAGAGATATGGGAACAGATGTATACGTATAACTGATTCACTTTGTTATAAAGCAGAAACTAACACACCATTGTAAAGCAATTATACTCCAATAAAGATGTTAAAAAAAAATAAAAAGGTCGTTCTGGAGACTTCCCCTGTGGTCCAGTGGTTAAGACCCTAAGCATCCACTGCAGGGGACACGGGTTTGATCCCTGGTTGGTGTAGTTCTGCATGCTGCACAGTGTGGCCAAAAAAAAAAAAGATGGTTCTGACTATTGGGAGTATTCCACCTTCTGCGTGATGGAAGTGGGACCCTCTTGTATACCCATGTAGGAGAGTGTTTTTAGAGAGTTGTTTGGCAGATGCTAAGAGAGGCAGAGGAGGAAAGAGAAGATGCTCTTCCCCTGTCCTGGCTCGGCCTGGTCCAGTACATCCTTCGGCTTCGAGTGAACTGAGTGGGCCAGATGGAGAAATGGGGGAAGCTTTCTTATCTGCTTTGGCTGATGGCTGTCCATTTAATGGAAAGGTAAAAGCAACATAGAAAAAAAAGAGGAGACTGGGATATAAATGCATGGTCCCACCAAGGGGGGAAAGTGGTGAGGTGGTGGTGGTGGTGGTGGGATGAACTGGGAGATTGGGATTGACATATATACACCAATATGTATAAAATAGATAACTAATAAGAACCTGCTGTATAAAAAATAAATAAAATTCAAAATAAATAAATAAATAAATGCATGGTCCCCTCCAGAGAGGGTGAGAGGACATAGTGAATATTTCAGAGAGTGAAATATCACGTAACCTCATGTGTTGTCCCCAGTTGTCTCGGTCCAATTGTCTTGGCTAATCTGTAGGGAGTGGGGGAGAGTGTGGCCAGGCACCCCGGATGGCAGTGGACAGTGGACCATGGATATTGGAGTCAGACAGGTTTAAACTCAAATACCGGCTAAACTTTGCCAGAAGATCCAGGACCAGTTACTTAACCTCTGTCAACCTCATCTTCCATATCTGTAAAATTGGAATAACACCGTTAACCTTGCAACTTAAGGATGAACTGAGGCATAACGTGCCACAGGTGTGCCCAGTAAACGGCGCTGTTAGGATTGTGTCTAGAGCTGGTCACCTTCGAGACCTTCAGGATCAAACCAGGCTTTGAAATCCCCACTTCCTCTTTCAGGCCCCCAGTCGCTACCTTCCTTCTTACCTAAAACTCTCATAAAGAAAACGTCAGTTTACTAGAGCTTAGAGCAGTGAGGGACTTCAAAACATGCCTCTGCTTTCAAGTAGGTTACGGATTATTTTTATTTTGCACTTCATTAAATTCCTATGGAATGTACTCATTTTTAGCAGGCACCTGGCCACACTGTTTTTGGGCGTTTGGGAGCAGTGGGAGGAGAAAGATCTGGTGCTCTCCTCCCCCACTTCATTGCAGCTCCATTGGGCTGACTTAATGTTAGGATGTTAATGCTGTCTCCAAATCCTCACCGTTGTCTCCTGAAATCACAGCCTCTGGTGCCCTTAGTGCTTTGGACATGGGGAAGGTGAGATTTCAGAAATGCCCTCCATTACCTTGATGTCCCTGCTCAATGCTGAGCTCCTTGTCCAGGCCCTGGCACAGCTGCAGTGACTGCCACCTGGTGAGGCTGCCCGTGAAAACTGGTGTTTCCTTGGGAAGAGCTCAAGCCCCAGTGGCAGACTTGGGTTGCAGTGGTAAGTAGATTCCAAAGCTGCCCCTGGAATATGAACTTTTCCTGGAAACTTTCCATGCTGCCTCTTAGAGAACAGCAGATATCAAGGTATTCACACCAGGAGTCAATTAAAGAAACCCAAATTATTGCCATTCCTGGGGACTTCCCTGGTGGTGCAGTGGTTAGGAATCTGCCTGCCAATGCAGGGGACACAGGTTTGAGCCCTGGTCTGGGAGGATCCCACATGCCACGGAGCAACTAAGCCCGTGTGCCACAACTACTGAGCCTGCGCTCTAGAGCCCGCGAGACACAACTACTGAGACTATGTGCCACAACTACTGAAGCCCGTGTGTCTAGAGCCTGTGCTCTGCAACAAGAGAAGCCACTGCAGTGAGAAGCACTCACACCGCAATGAAGAGAAGCCCCCGCTCACCGCAACTAGAGAAAGCCCACACGCAGCAATGAAGACAAAGGCAGCCAAAAATAAATAAATTTACAAAATAGATAAATAAATTAATTAATTAAAAAAATTATTGCCATTCCAATAAACAATGATCTCTCTTCCTTTTCAGATAAACTTGTTAGGATGGCCTAAAAGCCAGGTCTAATTACATGATCAGATAGCTTAAATCTGATTAGTAGATTTTTGTCTGCTTTAATTAATCTTCTCCTGCAATCAGAGCTATTTTTAGTAAATGTTAAATATGTATTTGAACAACTTCAATGTATACCTCTTCTAAAACCTTCTCGGGTTACTTTTCATTCATCCTCTTTCCTTTTTGATGAGGCATGAATGTTCCTAGGCATGAATGTTTCCTGTGCAGAGAGGAAATGAGGAGAACACCATGTCTTCATAATTTAGCCTGGGATATAAATACATGTGTCCTAGGTACAAACGCATATATCATAGGTTTTTTTGGGGGGGGTCTTTTAAGTTTTGAGTTAAATATTTGATTCACTGGAGGGAAAGGAGAGGAAGTAAAATGGTGGGAATATTAGCAGTAGATCATAACTATGCCTTTCAAACTTGTCTGAAATAGGACTTCCCAAGGGCAATCATTCTTATCCATTATCCCTCTTCTGCTCCTGCAGCTCCCTCCCCTTCCCCACACACACATATAAGAAAATTTCCTCATCCCAAAGTGCATCTCTGTCTATCCAAGTCTGTGAGACCTACCATCCCAGTGGTTTAAATACTGATCTTATAGGAGTAGAATGTATGTCATTCACCTTTGTTTAGCACAGTGCCTGATACATGATAGGAAGTAGGGAAAGATGGAGGGAGGGAGGGAGGGAGGGAAGAAGGAAGGAAGGATGGAGAAAAGATGCTCATATTCTACATTGTTAGGATTCAATAATCTCTTTGAAAGATCATTCTTCTGATTGAAATGCATGACTGGTGAAATTTGGTAAAATGTATTTTGACCAAATGCAGAGCACTGGCTAATGTCATGTGTCAGGTACCCTTAGTATGTGGCATGAGGAGTGGGTAATTGTGGGTGAACACTTTTCCCTTTGTAGTGGGATTTCTAAAGGGTCTGAATTAAGATTCCATGTTATCTTCATGTTGATGAAAATTACTGCTGTTGTTTTAAGTTTCTCTTAGTTCACTGTGTCCTTGTCAATTCTGATGATGAAAAAAGCTCCCTTGAGTTTTTTTTAAACAAATTCCCATAGAACTTTTCCCATAGAAAAGTGATTGCTTTTCTTTTTCCTTTGTTTTTTGGAGTGTAAAAAAGTGTTAGTTTGAAACATTTGAGTTTAACCATAATTTACTAATTGTAGGAACTTATTATGTTTAATAAGTTCTAAAACTAATGATCCCTAAACCAATGGTCATCATGTTTTTCTCCTTTGTTCAAATTGTCCAAGAACAGCAGAAATAAAGGGGAAATTCTATGTAATCATTCCTCATAGGTGATAAAAAAAAATCGCAATCACCAAATATGAAATAACATTTATTTTCCTATTGATATATTTGAATAATTTGCATTGAACTTAACACACACAGGAAAGAAAGCATTCCCTAAAGATTATTGCTTTAATATGTATGCACAAAGAGATTTAGGGCTAACTGTTAGTAAAGGATGGAGCCTTTAAGTGAACGTAGTCAAATGAGCTGTTCGCATTGCTCAAGGGGAGGTGATAAGGTCCACTTATCAGAGTCCCCAACACCAGCCATAGGAGACCTCCTACACTCTCTGCCTTAGAGAAAGAACCCAATTTGGCCAAACAGTAGATAAGAAAGTGGACTCACCACTGGCTGGGTCAATGCTGGCAAGGCTGAAGTTTGATAATGTCTAATAATATCTCATGTTTATATAGGAACTTTTCCCTGGGGCAAAGTGCTTTACCAGCATTATCTCATTAACCTGTCCTCTGACCCCAAAAGCATCCACATTTTACTGGGGCTTGGTGTGAACAGAAGAGAGAAAGAACAAAATAATTAAATGGCAAAGCTGGATTTAGAATTCAGGTCTCTACATTTCCAGACTGGGTTGCTCTCCTGTAGCCTGTCTTCACTCTTCGATGAGCCACTGAAGCCCATTCAAACGATGGGGGCATTGTGATTTGGCAAGGCCTTTTAAAAAGGAGAAAAAACTCTGCTACCATTCTCTGTTTTCGGTGTGTCCAAAGAATCGGTGAAAAATCCTAAATATTCTACCTGTATTTTCCTTTTTTTTTTTTTTTTTTTTTGCGGTACGCGGGCCTCTCACTGCTGTGGCCTCTCCCGTTGCGGAGCACAGGCTCCGGACGCGCAGGCTCAGCGACCATGGCTCACGGGCTCAGCTGCTCCGTGGCACGTGGGATCTTCCCGGACCGGGGCACGAACCCGTGTGCCCTGTATCGGCAGGCGGACTCTCAACCACTGCGCCACCAGGGAAGCCTTCTACCTATATTTTCTGATTCAGGGGTTTTTAATCTTGGTTCAGTGGGTTTTGGGAGGTAGGAGGAAATTGTCTGCAGTCTTGGTCATATATGCATATGATCATATATGCATTTTTCTGAGGACTGAGCCAGTAGTTTCCATCAGATTTTCAAAATGGTCTATGATTCCTTGAAAAGAACCTCTGAGTTCTTAGTTTTGTTCTCTAGCTGTAGTGAGGTATTGTAGCTAGTCTATAGCAAAACTAGTACTTAGAGTTCCAACTATACGTTCAGCTCTAATCTAGTTATGGGGTCATGGGGCAGGAGAAAATGATTTTGCTTGATAACCTCTAAATCATATTTCTAAGGGTGCTAATACTTTATTTGGCTCCAAATAATTTTCCACATATGATTCAATCATTCGTTCTTTTATTTAGTTATCCAACAGATATTCACTGAGTGTACTAATTTCCTGGGCTGCTGTAACAAATTACCACAAACTAGGTGGCTTAAAACAACAGACATTTATTCTCTCACAGTTCTGGAGGTTAGAAGTCTGAAATAAGATGTCAACAAGACCACGCTCTCCCTGAAGCCTCCAGGGGAGGAATCGTCCTTGCTTCTTCTAGCTTCTGGTGGTTGCCAGCAATTCTTGGCATTCCTTGCCTTGTAGACACATCACTCCAATTTCTGCTTTTGTTATCACATGACGTTCTCTCCGTGTGTCTCTCTTCCTCTTCTTTGAAGGACAATAGTCATATTGGATTAAGGATCCACCCTACTCCAGTATGACCTCATCTTAACTCAGTTAACTACATCTGCAATGACCCTATTTCCAAATAAGGTCACATTCTGATGTTCCAGAAAGGACATGAATTTTGGAGGGACACTATCCAACCGAGTACACTGAGCATCTCCATGTGTTGGATATCACACTGGGCACCAGAAACTAAATATAAGACAGATCGCTGCCTAGGTACTAATACTACTTAATGACCTTGTTTAACTTTTTTTTTTTTTTTGACCAGTAGTGTCCTTTCTTCTTGGAATTCTTTTCGTTGTCCTGGGGTGATGTAGGAGTGTCCCAGGGTGATGATGGAGGTATTTAGGTCTCCACTTTGTTTTTCTTCTGTATCTACATTCCTGTCCATTTTTGTAGGGAGCAAGAGAGCTGGAGTGCATCCAATAAGGGGCATGATTCACTTTCAGCAGTCAAAATAGCTACAAATTCTCCCTTTCATCAAAACATGAATTTGTAATAGATAAGCAACAAGGATTTACTGCATAGCACAGGGAATTATATTCAATATCTTGTAATAATCCATAATAGAATATAACCTGAAAAAATATAACCGAATCACTTTGCTGTACACCTGAAACTAACACAATATTGTGAATCAACTATGCTTCAGTAATGAAAATAAAAAAGAATTCAAGTGAATCATGAGTATGTAGGGCAACTCTAAACAGATCAACATTACCAGAGTACTCTCTGCAGAGCATGAATGGTGGGAAATGAGGCTGGAGAGTTAGGCAGAGACCATGGAAGGCCTTGTATGCTGTGCTTAGGGTTTTCAACAAGGAAGAGACATAGTTATAGCTGCATTTACCATGTTTCCCTCTGGCATGGAGTGGGGATGACTTGGAAGAGGGACCACAATGAGGGCAGGGAGCTCAATTAGGGGGACATTACAGTGATCTAAGCAAGAGATGGTGGTCGTGGGGAAACCTGGAATCCAAGTTGGTTGGCTGATTGTAGGGGTTAAGGGAGAGGACAGAGCCAAGGATAAATTGCAGTTGCTGGCAGAGTAAAATATTGACTTTGTCATGGCAGGCCACGATGCCTCTTAAACACCAAGAGCCTGCAGGTCTGCAGGGGAAGACAGTGGAGAAAGCCAGCCTCCGACAACCATAGGGGGAGCGTGATGTTCCTTGTAACCGCCTTCTCTCCCCTGAGGCAAGTCCCATAGAGGAGTTACAATAACTAGTTCTCTGGTAGAGAGATGCCTGCTTGCCTTTATTCTGCCAACAGTGCTCTCTTACCCAGGATGCCTCTGGTAGAGAAAGGGGACATCTCAGGCTGTGGAGTGGCAGAGCCTAGGTTGGCTTTGAGACATTCTTTTGTCCTTTGACCATCGTTGCACCATGCACACAACAAATGAGCTGAAGTTATTTCCCCAAACTGAATAACAGCAGTGGATTTTTTTTAATGCTTAGAGGGAGCCATTAACTCATTTTCCCAAACAACTCCCAAACTCCTTAGGGAACCTGTCATTATTTCTCAAATCCTCATCTTCATGGGGAGTTTGGAGATTGGACTCAGAGTGAACACTTGGGGACCACACGCAGTCGTCATGCAGACTTGGATGTTGATCTTCTGGAATCACTTTGCCCAAGGGGGGCTCTTACTGGGCTCCCCTGCAACCACTTTTATGTAACAACACAATGAGATGAGCTCAATCCAAATCCACTTTGGCTCCACCAGTCACCAGCTCCCCCACTGGTGGCCATGATCCTCCTGTGATACCCTGCCATGTGGGGTAAAGTCATTAAGCATAGATAATGGAAAAACAGGGTCTAATACCCTGCTAACAAGTAACGCATGACTTGGAATAAATATATTTCACAATCCGAAGAAAAGCTAATCACAGTTTTAGAGTTATTTCAGAGAAACAGAGCCTATTCTATGGGTACCAACAATTCAGTAGTCAGGGTAGGAAAAAAAAGCAGAAAGAGGAATGCAGTACAGCATAGGAATCAAGGGGTCTTGGGCAAGTAACTTAACCTCTTGGTGACTCAGCTTTCCCTATCTTTAAATTGGGATAATAGTATCTATCTCAGAGAGTTGTTGAGAGAATCGAATGAGATAAGATGTGCTTAGTATACTCTGCATATGCATCTGGTGCATCAAAACCCTCAATTAATGTTACCATTCATCATAACTCTGGGGCACAGGGAATGACAGTAATGATCTCTCAACTATTTCAACTAATAGTTGTCAAAGGAATGATTGAATTGAGGTGTCAGTGGTTCAGAAGCAGGGCTGTGTTCAGAATTTTCTCTTGCTATCTTGCTCTCTCTCCTTCCTGGGTTTTCCCTTTGATTTTTTTTTAAACTCATTCCATCTTTGTGTTTCCTTTTTCTTGGTTCACAATAACAGGTAAGAAAGATCTCTAGGGTAAAAGAAGTGTCCCTGAGGAAAATGAGGCTTACTCAATTCTGCTTTTTCTTTAAGGCTGATCCTATGCAGAAGGCTAAACTTGGGTTAAGTTCTTTCATTTTTTAAATCGAATAGCCAGGATTAAGAGACACCATAATGTTTACCCTACACATGCAGTACCTGTCATGGAGGTGGAACCCATTGAGTATTTCTGTTTGTAAGCAGAGTCCAAACGGTATTCTGACTAGCAGAAAATTGTTTTATGATTTAAAAATAAGGAAAGGCAATCTAGGTAGATTCTGATTGGATAGTAGAGATCGAATTTAGATTTTTTCAGCCTCCACTTCAACTGATCAGACAGATTTGGGCAATGCTGAGAGACGAGCACAGTGCAGTTATAAATGCATAATAGTGGTGTGTGTGCTGAAAGGGGACTTAGTTATCTGGAGTAAACATTTTGTATAACCTGTAGACCAAAAACCACTTGGTGAATGGAAGAATTGTATGTCACCTTCCTCTCATCAGAGATGAACTAACTGAATTTCCTTGCTGTTTCACTTAACTCTTACAGTGAAATAGATTCCCACCTTAAAAGAAATATGAATCCACTTTTGTAGAGGGAGTTCCCCTAAGTGAACCCCGAAGGGAGAACTTGAAAGCTTAATTTTTAGCCTTCCTTTTTGTCAGCTACTTGTGCTAGCAGTAAAATAAAACATCTTTAGGACTTGAGAGGATGATTTGGTTTGAACACTTGTTCTTATTTTCTGGGGCTCTTCTGACTTTATCAAGCCTTTTGGCTTTTTTTTAAGAAAGCTATGGGCTTCCCTGGTGGCGCCGTGGTTGAGAGTCCGCCTGCCAATGCAGGGGACACAGGTTCGTGCCCCGGTCCGGGAGGATCCCACATGCCGCGGAGCGGCTGGGCCCGTGAGCCATGGCCGCTGAGCCTGCGCGTCTGGAGCCTGTGCTCGGCAACGGGAGAGGCCACGGCAGTGAGAGGCCCGCGTAGGGCAAAAAAAAAAAAAAAAAAAAAAGATAATGACAATATCAGCAAAGTACAAAGAGCCAGTCTTCACTGCCCTTGGCAAAGTGTTTGTGCAGTCATGCTCCCTTTCCCAAAGCTGGTCCGAATCACCCGTCACTCCCCTGTCCACCTTATGTCCCTCTCCTTCTGGCCACACCCCATCTTGAAGCTCAGATTCAGGGTCTTTGGGAATCCTGAGTGTATTCTTCATTATGGCCTGGCCCAGGATTACTCAAGACACTGAACAAGCTGCTTTTAGCCTCACTAGTTTCCCCATCTTCAGAATGTGATCAAGATACCAGTAACCACTTATTGTACTTTAGGACAGTGGCGAGAAAGATAGTTTGTAAACACCAGTGAAGGTATTTCTGGCCCACTCCCCACTTGAGAGGCTGGTGTGGGAAATAAGTGAGGTGAGAAGTATGTGCTTAGCTCTGGCGAAGACTCAGGATAACAATTTCCAGAAGTCAGTCTGCTAAACCCAGTGCCTGGCACAGCACCTGGCATGTCCTAGGTCCTCAAGAAATAATTTGTTGGCACTGAAGATAACTCATGATTTTTAGCTCAAGGG
Source organism: Tursiops truncatus (assembly GCF_011762595.2). Lineage (NCBI taxonomy): Eukaryota > Metazoa > Chordata > Mammalia > Artiodactyla > Delphinidae > Tursiops > Tursiops truncatus. Next base: position 33,409,383 of record NC_047040.1, read on the forward strand.
CTTATTCTGTACATCATCTGCTACAAAAAGCAACTCAGGGACCAGCTGCCATGCATCCCTCCTTCCAGCTAACCCAGATTTGGAAACTGGAACTAAATGCTACATGCCATTTGTTTTCCTTTGGAAATTAAAAAATATAACTGGTGCTAGGTTATGCCACACAAGTTTCATTGTTCGTTACTACATTTCCTATCCACCGTCCCACCATACTCTCCCCAAGATGCTTCTCCCTTTGAATGAATTGTCCTCCAGAATCTGCAAGGCCACGCTGAAGTTTGGGGATCACATTTTCTAAGGGTAGGTGGTATGAGGTGGTTGTCTTACCTAAATCAATTGAGCAGCTTGTTTTCATTTATGGACTCTGTGGCACTTTATCTCTTCACTTTTCCTCCCTTTGTTTCTGCCCCTAAATGCCCTTTCTTGCTTCTATTCTGATATGCCCATCTCTCGGAGACCACTTCTTGAACTCGAAGCTGAACTGATGTTAGGGAAATGCCACATAAACAGATTTGCAGGTGTGAAGCATTTTAAAGGAAGCTCAACAGCAAGAGGTGGCCTTGAGCTCCCCAAAAGGTCCTTCCAAAGTGAAGTAGACCCCCAGCCAAAGCACACTGGAATCCCTCATAGTAGTTTCAATATTCTTTTGTTAGTTTGAAGTCTTCTGAAAGAGGCTTTAAGGACAATGACCTAGAGAAGCATTTAAAATTTTGGCCGGTATAACTGTTCAGAACCAAAAACCTTTGTCCTATTATTTCAGCCACATAAAACGTTGATTTGGCTTTGAAATACCCAGCAATGAGAATTCCAGGATAAGGAGACTGCAGCCAACCTGGTTGTGATATGGACGTGGTCTTTGAGAGAAACCGAGAAGATCTGATGCAATAAACCCCTTTGGCATTGAGGAAGGCAGACTCCCAGTGGCAGAAAGCAATTGCTTATGAAGAGGAGTGAGGAGAAGATGGTAGCTAGTTGAAGAAACTAGACAGCCTCCCAAACTCATATTTTGGCTTCAGTGTACAGTAATACACTAATGATTTTACTTTTACTTTACTTTGAATTGCGCTTATAATGGCCGACGGAAAGTTCATTTTCCTTCACTGAGCACACAGTGGCTTGGTTTGCTGAGAGGTGGGACACACTGGCCTACAGGAGGAAAAAACAACCAGTCAGGGATTTCAAAATAGCCGCGGATGGTCCACAAATGGATGAGCCATATTTGTACTTCATACCAGCCGCTTGGAATCGCAGGATGCTGGAGGAGGGCCTTGGTCTCAGACGTCAACTTCACCAGTTGAGGAAAGCAAGGCCCATGAGATGAAGGAATTGATCTAAGAGCATGAAAGTTATGGTGAATCACATAATCTGAGTTCTTGGGAAATGTATTCTTGCCGGATACCCACCCTCTGCAATTAGATAGGTTATTCCCACGACTGAACCTCCCAGTACTTTTAGAGAGAGGCTGTGTGGCATGTTACAGGGAGTGCGATGAGCTCAGAATCTGAGGACGGGAGATGATTCTTTCCTCTTCCTGTGTCACTTCAACTCACTAAGCCTTTCAGCTTCTTCAGGAATTATTCCATGTTACGTGATTGTTACAATAATTTTGAGGATAAAGTCAAATAGTGAATGTGAAAGCAGCCTTTAAAACAGTAAATGCCGCCAAATGTCAAGTAATATTATTCTAAATAGCATTTGGGCCTCTGTGATGACGCTTGTCAAGTTCTTCCTGGAAAGATAATTAGTTGCTTATTCCTCCATGGGGGATGCTGTCCTCCCTCACCGTGAACTATGCTGCAAGTTACTTTAGGTGGAATGTGTCTTTCTTGCTTTTATCTGTAATCCTGTAATCCCTTTAGTACCTGTCATACTACCTTTTCTGTAGTGGTTGCTTGATCAGTGCTTCTTGGACTAGATCACTTATAATAAACTATTGTCTTGACTCAACTTCCCTTTCTCCACCACTGTGGTACTGAGAAAATTCCAATTAGAACTTTTTTTTTTCCAACCGGAGAGTAAGAGGCACAATGTGTATTTACCAAAGACCTGACATTTTAATGGTACCTTTTTAACTCGTTCACTTTTCTATGAAATGTGAGGAATACAGATCCAGAGGTAAGAAATATCGCTAATGGGAAAGTAAGAGTTGAAAAACCAAGTTTTATGAAATCACTTTAATGTTACTGACAGTGAAATAAGAGAAAAATAGAACAGATCTATGAAATATTTAAGTCCACGTTGGCGTGCTTCGGTCTCTACTAGAATTTCCTGGAGCCCTGTAGACTGTTATTCACCATCCACATATGCATATATAAAAATATACCATCTATAAATAGCCACCTGCCTTTTCAGTGAAATTAAAGATGGGAGAGTTAGAAGAGAATTTCTCAGTATAATTACAGGGCTCAAACCTACAGCTGTTACACTTCTATAGTTCTACCCAGAGAATTTCTGATATCACTATTTTCTATCAAGCACATTAAAAAAATCTACTTTTTCTTTAATGGTGAGATGTTGTCAACAGGACATTTATTTGTTTCTCACCAAGATTTCTCACAAACCTACTTTAAATGATTAGGTGTTGCAGAGGGTTATTGTATAGACTAATTTTGTTTTATAAACTGAAGAAAATGTTCACAAGTGTTTCTGCTCCTTAACTAGGGATTAACACCAAACTCCTGCCAATGTTTTTCCTAAACTCCACACATGCCCTTTCACAAGCACTCTCTCTCTCACCTATTTTCTGCAAAGATGCACCTCCTTAAGGATCCCCAAGCCTCTAAAATTCTTAGGTAAGAATCTATGACGTTAGGACGTACCACATTGTGAAAGGAATTAAACTGAACAGTTTTATCTTTGCTCGCAAAAAAGCAGCTAGTAATTTATTCATACACAGTCTTTGTTCCCTCGCTAAAGACAAGTGCTCTGCAATCTGAGCGCCCTGCAGGACGAGGCAGCACTGACAAGAGAGGAAGGGGACACATTTACAGGAGCAGTCACATAGCTCTCCCACAGAAGGGTCTAAGTGCCTTCAGCAGTTAATCTGTGAGCAAAAAACCCCATTGGGAGCCTTCCACCTACTCCAAAAGCAAACATTCTTAACAGGCAGTATTACTGTGGTGTTAAAAGAGGCATTCTTTAACCTAAAAGGTGTCATTTTATGAGCAAAAACGGGATAAACCTTAAGAGACTTGAAGTCGCTCTTTTTTTCCTTCCTCGATGCCAAAATCTTCACAGCTTAAGATGACCTCCCACCCATTGTGATGTTCAAAACCCAGGAGGATCTTAAAGCCGCTTTGCACACAGTGCAGCCGCAAGCCTTCCTCCTCTTGGTGAGGACTGTCACTGGTTTTCATTCCATGTGTTTGTAAAACACACCAGCCATGTGTGTGAGCCTATTAATTAAAACAAAAACAGAACTGTTTCTGTTGAGCTTTAGAAGTACAGAAACTTAGAGCCAAAGCAGGGAAGGAGAAACAGCAGCGTCCTGTCTGCTGCTGTGATGACTGCCAGAGAATGAGGGGACTCTATTATGAAAAGCCAGCAAATAGACACCTGAATTAAAGTGAAACAACAACAACAAAAAAAGCTAACGAGGCTTGTATTGGAAGTATTTAGAATGCCTTTATTATTTCCCTGAGGGACTGTTTAATATCAAAGTGCCTGGATAGCGAAGGCTTCTCGGTCTAATCTGATTCCAAAGTTAGCCTCTCTGACAAGAGGAAAGAATAGCTTCAGTGGCTTCTGAGGCCATCCTGGGGTCAGGCGTGGAGTCTATTCCTGCCGGAGCTGCTGAGTCACTGCCATCTTGGGGAATCACTTGACCTCTGGCTCAATTGACCTACAAGGTAGAGTGAAGCCTACAGCTGGGAAGGCTCCACGTGCAATGCCCCTGTTATGATCTCTGGAATCAACTACAGACTTTCCCAACCACCTGAACCCAAAGGATTTAAGTCCCTACACTTTAGATAAGGGACCTTAGCATACAAAAACACCAATCAGTGATTAAAAAAAAAAAAAAAATCTCAGAATTCTTCCCAAGGAAAACATCTCCAGAAAAGTGGACCAAAAATATCTAGTCCTCTTTCAAATATGGACTGTATGCCTGAAGGGTAGTAAAAACATGGATCACACAGCACCCCTCTAAAAGAGATGCTTATTCGGTACCTTCAGTAATTTATCCAGAGCAGGATGTGAAAAAGCTTAGTGGTGTGTGTGGTAGGGTGGTGTGGAGAGAGGCCGGAAGCAACAACAACAGAAAAAAAAAAAAAGGACAGTGAAGGCATTCATCACACTCTGTGTTTTAAAAGGCAAGAAAAAAAGACCTTAATATATATAACATCTTCCTCTATGAGGGACACATACAGTGGCATACCTCCATACCATCTTTCCATAATACAACATTCTATTCTTTGGCTTACATAGGAACCATAAACTAAGTATACGTTCACTTTGTATTTAAAAAAAAATTTATTTGTGATCTGTACAAGTGATAAAGTGGGGCTTCCTTGTAGATTTTTAAAGGCAAAACAAAACAAAAATCCAAAGTAAAAATGTATAAATACAATATATATTTTCTTACAAAAATGGGAGATTTACAAAATATACATACTGCACTTGTCTCTATTTTACAAATTTCACATGCAAGAGATACAACACAAAAGATGCCAAAAACTGTGTAGTGGGAGTTTTAAAAATCTGACAAATCAGACAGTTTTGGAGGTTTAAGGAACACAAGGTCAATGTTAACTTTAATATAAAAAGCAGCTCCACTCAACCTAACATTACATATATAAAGCAACTTGTACTCCTGACAGTACCCTCTATGATTTAAAAACTATTTAAAACAGCATTTAAAGACTGTTTTGAGAAATAGGATAGTGTTGGCAGATTGGAGGGTGGTGTCAAAGGTGGAGTAAAGGTTAGCTCCCATGATTCTCTGCTCAGCTTTAGCCCATTACGCAAAAGAATTGGAGTTCTATTATAGAAAAAAAAGTACATGATTTAAGATTAATAAATTTAAGTCATCCAGCACATTTCAAAGAACTCCAGAATTACTTTGAAGTTTACCTTCTTTTAATGACTTTCCTTAAAAATGGGGCCCATGGTTTGAACTGTCCGCTTCACTCACTGTCATTTCTGCAGGTCACCTTCCCACCCGGCCACACAAAGACAGGGTCAGCATACACATGATATTTTATAAATGGATTTATGGAACAAAGGAAACAGGACAAAATGCTTTTTTACTTTTTAAAAAATTTAACGTTCCTTTATTATGAGGCTAAAGGCATTATGCTTCTCCTTTTATCTTGAAGGATTCAAATTGGAGTGAAAAAAATAGAAAAAAAACCCTAAATGCAGGTTTATGGGAAGAAGAAAAAATGAAGTGGGAGATTTCCCTGAACGTTTTAACAGAGCCTGTTAGATCATGTGTTCTGAATTAAATTTACTTAAAACAAACACAACAAAACCCCTTGCATTTCCTTTAGCCAACTCAGAACCTCTGACGGAAAGGGGTATGGAAGCACACTGCCCTTCACTTTTCCTTAAAAAGGAATGTTTATCGCAACCAAATTAACATTCAAAGGGAAACTTCAGATTTGCGCTGCTTTGCCTATAAAAGTTGCTGTCTTCTTCACAGTTGTTCCTTTCCACAGGGAGACACTTGTTTCCTCTTTTGTCTCTTACAACAAAGACAGGGGGGAAAATGCATTCCTGTTTTGAAAAGCAACAAGTCATCACTTCTTTTCAGGGTATTAAACCAAATAAAACACCCTTCTTTCTTCCTCCTGCCTTCCCCAGAAAAGAAAAAAAGTAGTAGAAATACCTACTACTCGCCGTCTTTCCCTTGCTGCAAAATGTTAGCTTCATTTCTTTTGCATCCTCACATTAGGATTCTAGGAGGCAGGCCTCCCAAGACTTCAAAATGCTTACTTTACAAGACTTGAAAGGAGCAGAGGAGGAAAGACAGGCGGGAGGAGGCAGGCGAGGAGAGACTGTAATGTCTGACCCTGGAAATTAACCCATCTGGGCTCCAGTATGGCCCCAGTGAAAAGAGATTACGGTTTGACCACCGCTTAACAAGGACTCTGCAGGGAGTCCTCCCTTTTCCCAACAAAGCAGCCGCCGCAGACAGAGCTGTGCCTTTCACCCGGGCCTCACAGGAGTGAGGACAGGCCACTTGTCTTGCAGCAGGGGAATCGCTCACAGTCCCAGTTCGGCCCCAGAGCCGAGAAGAACTCACAGCAACCTTCTGATCTCAATCTTTTCGATTGACCCAGGTCGGTCCGTACCGTACAGGATTAACATGATGATGACCGTCATCATCCTGCAAGTCTTTGCCAGAAGTCTTTTCATCCAAACCGTCTTTCCACTCAGGCCTCTTTTCCAAACCCACGTATATCTCTACCTATATCTTCTCACTTCTAGGTCACTTCTCACTGGAGCGTAAGGTGACAGAAACAAGCCCCCCCCTACCCCGCAGTTCTTCCCCTACCGCGCCTTTCCCCCTGCTAGGGGGTGGGAGAAGGAAGGGTGGGGGAGGGGCCGGGGCTCATACCGCAGTCTCCCCCTTGCTGCTGTGGCTGAGTCTGTGGTAGAAGCGGCGCCACGACTGCAGCGTCTTGCCGGACCAGATCCAGAAGCCAGTGGTGATGCCTACGATCATGGTCATCAGGTACTTGATCATGAAGACAGTGAAGTCGGGGCTCATGGGCGGGAAGTGGCCGGGCGGGCAGGGCACCGCGTAGCTCTTGCACGTCTGCAGGAGCCAGGTGCGCTCCCAGTGTTCGCGAAAGGCCTGCTCGTAGAAGTAGCAGGCCAGAACGATGGTGGCCGGCACGGTGTAGAGCACGCTGAAGACGCCGATGCGCACCATGAGCTTCTCCAGCTTCTCGGTCTTGGTGCCGTCGTGCTTCATGATGGTGCGGATGCGGAACAGCGACACGAAGCCGGCCAGCAGGAAGGACGTGCCGATGAAGAGGTAGACGAACAGGGGCGCCAGCACGAAGCCCCGCAGCGCGTCCACGCTGGACAGGCCCACGTAGCACACCCCGCTGAGCAGGTCTCCGTCCACCTGGCCCATGGCCAGGATGGTGATAGTCTTGACAGCGGGCACCGCCCACGCGGCCAGGTGGAAGTACTGCGAGTTGGCCTCGATGGCCTCGTGGCCCCACTTCATGCCGGCCGCCAGGAACCAGGTGAGCGACAGGATGACCCACCAGATGGAACTGGCCATGCCGAAGAAGTAGAGCACCATGAAGAGGATGGTGCAACCTTCCTTCTTGGTGCCCTGCGCCACCGTGCGGTAGCCGTCGTCTGAGAAGCGCTCCACGCACACCGCGCGGTCCTCCAACAGGAAGCCGGCCACGTGCGCCACGGCCACCATGAAATAGCAGCCCGATAGGAAGATGATAGGCCGCTCTGGGTAGCTGAAGCGCCGCATGTCCACTAGGTAGGTAAGCACGGTGAAGAGCGTCGAGGCGCAGCACAGCACTGACCACACGCCCACCCAGAGGCGGGCGAAGCGCCTCTCTTCCTCCTTAAAGTACATGAGGCCGTTGGCGCGGCCCGGCTCGCAAGGGGCGCCGCAGTCGCGCTCCCCCAGGAAACGGTAGCCGAGGTAGGGGGGTACCTTGAGCTGGCGTGGGCACGAGAAGGGGAAGGCTGAGCGGCCCCTGCCGTCAGCGGCCCCCGGAGGCAGCGCGGTGAAGGGCAGGTCGGGCATGTAGGGCGCGGTGGGATAGGCGGTGGGGCCGCCTCCCGCGCTGCCGGAGCCGTCCGAAGTGTTCTGGCCCACGCAGATCTCTCCGGCGCCGTGCACAGGGAAGTTCTCGCAACGCAGCCGCTCAGGCCACTGGAAGCCGAACTTGTTCATGAGCGCCTCACAGCCCTGGCGGGCACGCTCGCACAGAGAGCGGCACGGCGGGATGGCCTTATCGAGCACGGTACACACGGGTGCGTACATGGAGCACAGGAAGAAGCGCAGCTCGGGAGAACACTGCACCTTCACCAGCGGGTAGAACTGGTGCACCTCGAGGCCCGCATCCTCTTGGTTCGTGTGACCCAGCAGGTTGGGCAGGATGGTCTGGTTGTAGGCGATGTCCGTGCACAGCGGGATGGAGATGGGCTGGCAGAAGCCGTGATCCGGCACTGAGATGCCCTTCTCGCCGTGATACTGCTGCGCCCCGGCGCCCGCGGGCAGTGCGCCCAGCAGCGCAATCACCAGAGTACACAGGCCCAGAGGCGAGCGCGACGGTGCCGCGCAGGGGCCCAGCATCGCCGGCCGCGGGTGCAGCGGCGTTCTCAGCCCGAGAATCGCGACAAGGCAGCCGGGAAAGGCTGGGATCCGGGGAGGCGCCGCCGCGCCGGGCGCATGAGAGTCTTCGCGGCGCCGGGGCTGGGCCGTGGGCGGTGCGCAGCCGAGGGCGCTGCAGCTGGGGTGCTCGCGCTGAGGGGGCGCCGCCGCCACCCCCGCCCGGCACTCGCGCAGCAGCCGGGGGCCCAAACTCGTCTGCCTGGGCCGGGGGCGCCGGCGGGGGCCGCCTTCTCCGCTCGCCGCGACGTAACGGTGAGGCTTTTTCTGCGGCGAGGAGCAACAAGCGTCTCCGGTTACCCTTCAAAGTTTGCCCAAGTCTCTTGACTCACAGCGCACAGTAACGCGCGCGCCCCCCACAACAAGTCCGGCCCCCGAGCAGGCGAGAGCCGGGCGCCGCCGCTTGCTAGCCAAAGCCGCCGCCTCTACGGTGCTGCTCCGCCTCCTCGCCTCGAGGCTCCGCTCGCCGCCGCCTCCTCCTCCTTCGCCTCCTTCTCCACTCCCCGCTCCTTCTTCAGCCCCAAAATCTTGGCCCCAAGTTTTAGCCAAACGGCTGATTCTCGCTGAGTCCGATCGGCTTCTTGGAGCCAAGAGCTCAGCGAGTTCTTTCAAGAAATCCAGTCACACTGCGTCCAAAGCTGCGAGATCCCGGTGCCCTTGGCCTGGGCCTGGCCTCTCCAGCCCCGCGCAACCCTGGCTGGTGAGTCCCAGCGCCCGCAGCCACCGCCGCCCGCCGGGAGGGAGCGCAGAGTAACGCCTCGGAGCCGCTCAACTCGCCAGAAGAAGCGTCGGGCTTGCAGGGTTCCGGGCCGCCCCGCCCCCTCCCCTCCCCCCATTGACAAACCACTCCGGGGGCGGGCCCTCGAGCTCCAGGGAGGCCCAATGGCAGCCTTTGTTTTCTGTGTGGCCGCCTTTGGATTGGGTGGAAGTCGGAAGGGGCGGGCTAGGGAACCGGAGAGGCACTGTCCGCAGCGCTCTGGGCGGATTCCTGAGGGGAGGGGCAGGGGGCTGGGAGGGAAAAGTTAAGAAAAACTTTTACCCTGAATTCGCTCGCCTGGGGAGGGGGGGAGCGCACCAGAAAGGGAATTTGCTTGAAAGATTTGTTCCTCTTCCGGATACACTAAAATACACATTCCTAAACCGAAGGGCGCACACCGGGCAAGGCTTTTGCAAGGAGAAGCTGAGAATAGAGCAGCGCCTCAGCGGAGAGAGACGTAATCCGGAGCCACTTTAGCTCTCCCCGGGCTGAAAATGCTGGGTTTGGCTGGGCGCTTTTAGGTAGCGGGATCCTAAATGTGGGGTTCGGTATGGGGCAAGAAAGGGGTGCGCCTCGCGGATTGCTTTTCTCTCCCGGGACTCAGACCACGTGAGGCCACAATCCCCTCTCACCCCCTCTCCCCGCGGTAAAAAGGAGGAGGGGCCGCGTCCAGGGAGAAATCGGAGTCGGGCGGAGGGGGCCGGCTTAAGGCCCAAGTAAGTGCAGACCCCTCTGAGGGGAGAGAGCCGGGGAGCGGCGGGCGCCGGGGACCCAGGCCCCAGCCCGCCTTGACCGAGCGCACGGCCCAGAGTCTAGGGATCTGGTATAGCTTTAGAGAAGTCATTAGAAAACTAAGACAGTGTTGGGGAAAATTACGGTAAAAAAACCTGCGGCCGAGTGTCCAGGAACACTGTACGGTTTAAAGCGAGTATTTGATTGCCTTGTTTTCCTTAGTTCTGCGACGCGTGGCCCTTCGGGATCCCACCTTCGTCGCAGAAGCAATGATTTTGATCCATAGAATTTCCGTAGAAAAGTTTTCATGCGTATTAGAAACCAAGGGCATTTGCTAATTAAAGAGTTTTCAAAACACAAAGAGTAGTTATCCTTGTTCTCGGGTAGCGTTTTCTGATTGGCGAGCGTCCTTTTGTTCCCGGTCAAATCTTCGCCCGGCTGAAGGCAGTGGGCGCGGGCGCGCTCTCTCTGGTTACTCCCGGCGAGATCAGAAGTTACGGGGGCGGGGGCGGGGGCGGGGGGGTGTTTCTCCTCTCTGGCTGGACTGCGAGGAATATCATGAATTCCTATGCAGGAAAGTGACATGTTGAGAAAGGAAAAATCTGCTTCTCTGTCACACACACACGCACACGCACAGCAATTCTATGCCTTAAAAAGTGTTAACTCCTGGCTGAGCCCTCACTCCTGCCAGCTCAGTTTCAGGCGCTAGAGCCCTGAGGGATTTCTGATCAGGATGCATGTTTGCAGAAGTTGCTGCCTCTGCTGCCCCCAGTGAGCCTCTTCTCCAGCAAGAAAACACTGATCCTGAAATCGAAGACAGTTAATTGGGTTCCCTTCTATGGGAGACTTTGGCTTCCTCTGTTTTCCTTTCTTTTCTATTACTGGTTTACGGGGAATCTGTCCTTCCACTTCACAGTTCTTTGTCCTTCTCCACTCTTGTTAATGGGTCTGGAGGGCTGAATCATTTAGGCCAAGGTAGGGTGTCAGACTGCTCCCATTCTCCGTCCGGCCCGCAACAGGAGTCCTCATCTTTTTCTTCCAAAGCATCAGTTTTCCCTTCACACCCAGGACTTTTTTTTTTCTTTCCTTCTTTCTTTCTTTTGGAGTGTCTGCCTCAAGGTAATAGGAAGGATTAATAATATTTTCTTTTAAAATGTTTCATTGCCTCCTTGTATTTTTTAAGGGCTCCTCATTTTCTTTCTAAATTATTATTCTTATCACCTAACCCTGGGGAGCCTTGATATTGATTGCCTTGAAAGATGTTGTTTAAAGACGGTGCTGCTTCTTTGCTTTGTCATTTAAAGTGTGTGTGGTGGGGGGTTGGAAATCCTTTTTTCTCTCTGCCAGCTCCAGGATGGTCTCCTTTTCTAAATCAAATGTTCGTGCTTATTCATCAGGCCACTGATCTAAGTCATCTTTGCTTATTGAGGGAGAAATTACAAGCACTGTCATCTAATAAAATGAAAACTGACAGGATAAAATACTATCTTAAATACCACTAAAACCAGTTTAGTTATGAGCTTCTTCTCCTCATATTATAGCCCCAGACAACTCCCTGCTGAGGTAATAGGAATCATTTTTGAAAAAGAGGGGAAAAAAAGAGAGCCCTTAAAAAATTCGAGGGACAGGGGCTTCCCTGGTGGCGCAGTGGTTAAGAATCCGCCTGCCAATGCAGGGGACACGGGTTCGAGCCCTTGTCCGGGAAGATCCCACATGCCGCGGAGCAACTAAGCCCGTGTGCCAGAACTACTGAGCCTGCGCTCTAGAGCCCGTGAGCCACAACTACTGAAGTCCACGCGCCTAGAGCCCGTGCTTCGCAGCAAGAGAAAGCCACCGCAATGAGAAGCCCTGGCTCAGCAACGAAGAGTAGCCCCCGCTCTCTGCAACTAGAGAAAGCCCACATGCAGCAACAAAGACCCAACTCAGCCAAAAATAAATAAAATAAATCTTTAAAAAAAAATACGAGGGACAAATGATATATTTTTAAAACAATCTACATGTAAAGTGAAGAAAACCCAGCCCTATTTATCTAGATGAAATGTATCACAGATGGGAGTCCTCTTTCTCTGACCCAGGCAGACAAGTGCAAAAAACAGAGACGCAAAGCCAATTTTGTGGAGAGTGTAGTGTTTTTTAGGATGATTTTTAAAAAACCACTGCAAAATTATTCTGAAAAATAAGAATTTGCTGTTTGTGAGAGGGGTGTGGTAGCTTTCTATGCCTTGCCTGATATAGAATGCTGATTTCAAGGAGCTAAGTAATAAAAGGGAGTAGTTCAGAAAAGTAAGCTCACAGTGTAGGGGCCTAAATAGTCTGTTTTAGGCTCTATGATAAATGTAGTAACATTGGTTCACATCTGTTCAGAATCAATTTAATTGTCTTTTCCAAGTAACAACTTCCACACCCAACTCCCAAAGCCATTAACTGGTATCTTCTTTGGAGAGCTAAGGGTGGAAAATTTTGTAACCGTCTGCTGCAAAACTTCCAATTGTCCCTGCCCTTTAAAACAACAAAGGCTTTTATTTCTTCACATCATAGTCGTATGGTTCCATAGAAAAGTGATGCTATTCATTGGCTTCAATTATTTAAATGTTACTTATCTTGGCCAAGTCCCAGGTTTATCTAGTTGAATTACATTCTGATGTCAGGCCAGATTTGAAAATGGCCACCTTCGTGGTGCCACAATCCCGTGGTTGTAGTGAAACTCCAGCTGCAAGAATTATTAATGCAAGACCCAAAAGGGCAGCTTTTAGCATATACTTTCCTTTCTGGCCTCTCTTTTACCAGACAGTTTGTGACTTTATAACATTGAGGACTTGGAATTTCCAATTGCAGGTTGCCATTAACTTCTTTTCATTTTAGTTTGGGGTGTTGGATCATTCAAAAAATGGGAACATTTTTATCCCTAAGTGTTATGAAAGTGAGAGATGTCTAGATTGAATGAGAGGAGTTAGAGGAGGGCCATGCTGATGTCCTGTTGGGTATGCTAGGCCCTCCCATGTAGAGGTGGCTTGTGTGGTAGAGCCAGTGATTGAGTCTACTTGACCATTTTCCTTGTTGGCTGAGGACTGTATTAGTTATCTGTAGCTGTATGACAGATTACCCCCAAACACAGCAGGTTCAAACAGCAAATATTTAATATCTCATAGTTTCTGTGTGTTAGCAATCTGGGTGTGCTTAGCTTGGTCTTCTAGCTTGGGGTCTCCCACAAGACAGCAATCAGGGTGTTGGTCAGGGCTGCAGTTACCTCAAGGCTCGATTGGAGGAGGATCCATTTCCAAGCTCATAACGTAGCTTTTGGCAGGCCACAGGTTCTTGCTAGCTGTTGGCCAGAGACATCTGTTCCTTGCTATGTGCAGCTCTCATGAGGCCACTTATAGCATGGCACCTTGCTCCCGAGAGATAGAAGTCATGGTCTTTTTGTAATCTAATTTGGAAGTGACATGCTGTCACTTTTGCCTTACTTTATTCCTTAGAAGCAAGAAACTAAGTCTACCCACAGTCAAGGGGCAGCAGAGTTACTCTAGAGTGTGAAAACCCATTGAAGGGTGAGCCCCTGTACAGGTGGTTCACCACAAGGGTTACTTATTCCTTCCCAAAGTGTTATGGAGATAAGGCCTCAGAGAGACACAACTCTTGGGTCTCTGCCCTTGCAGTGTCCAGAGAAAGGGTCACAAATAACAACCCATGTTGCTTGGTTATAATGCCAGTTGCATCTACTGGAGTCAGAACAAAACCCTAACTCTCTCTGGCCAACTGTCTTTTTCAAACACATGTCATTGGACTAGAGGGAGAAAGAATGTGGGAAAGTTGATTAACACCAGACCATCAACAACCCAGGGGAAAAACCTCCAAGTGCAGAAGGGAGCCGTTCTTGGGAGTCAGATTTGTACTCAAAGGACCAAGCATTTGGACCAAGTCTTTGACTATTGGCTATTTGGGTTATGAGGTAAAAACATCATTGGTAATCACTACCCGTGGCTTTATGCCAGTCTGGACAATAATGATGTGTAGGAAGTGTGGCAGAGGTGTTAGCACAGACTGGTTTAGTTCTGCTTTTCATCACTGATTTCCTGTCCTGCCTCAGGCAAGTCACTTAACATCTCTAGCTCTCCAGGGTGTTGTGGGAATTAATGAGATAATATTTACAAAATGCTTCGTGATCTGTGGGCAAAATATCATGTGGGCAGAATCCTGGTTTGGTTATATGGATGCAAATCATAGAGATAAATAAAAGACCAAGTTAGGTACGTATTTTATGGTGTTGGCTCTTTGCTGAGGTTATGATTTTTTACGGTGGTATGCTGGTAAATGTTTAATAACTAGGTCTCCAGGAAATAAGCCCTGACCTATACACTTGCCAATTTCCATGGTGTGAATACTGATACCATGGCCGATTTCCAGCTACATGATGTTACTGAACTTGGGGTTTGGAAAAGATGCACATAATCAGCTCTCACGAGCCCCTAAGGGCTGATTCTAGCACACCACTGGATTTATAAGGACTTACTCTTTTCAGATGATTTAGAGCACCCAAAACAGTTATATTTTTAATAGAATGACCACCATTTATAAGGTACCAGGTGCTTTAGGTACACGAACTCTAATTTTATAACAATCCTTCAAGGTTCCAGGTATAAGATCCTTTTTATAGTAGCAAAGCCAGGACTAAAACCTGATCTATATAACATTTTTCACTTCACATTGCACTGCTACTTGATGTCTTCATGGTAAATATCACTAATTTTGGTCCTTTTATATGTCGGATCAAAAGCCATTCTAAAATTTAGAGAAACCCCAGACTTTCTAGGCTTGGGCTATCAAGCCTAGATTGGTGATGACCCTCTGAATATTATATAGGTTTCAAACCCACTCGGTAATGACCACTATTTTTTTCTAATTTTCCAAGGAACAAGTTAATTCCCGTTACTGAAACTGCACCAGTGAGTTCTAGATTAGGAAATGTGGGCGCTCTGCTACAGCCACTAGGGCAGATGGGAAATTTGACAGGGTACCAGGCCCTCCCCACCTTGGCAGGCCAGGACAGTCAGCAGAGAGCTAGGAAAAGCTGCAGGAAGAAGACTCAAAGTAGTAATAAAATCCCCCAGAACCTTCTAGAAGAAAGAACATGGGTGCTAGAGCAGTGGATCTCAAACCTGATCGGTCATCAGCATCACCTAAGGAGTTTTTTCAGAAGTTTGGGCCCCACCTCAGACATGTTGAGTCAGAATCTCTGGCGTTGGACTTGGAGATTTAACTTTTAAAAGCTGACCGGGTGATTCTTTTGAATTAGTCAGGTTTGAGAACTGCTGACCCAGACTCGTATTACAAAGCTGTATTGTGTCACTGATGCCTCATAGAAGGTCTCTGGTCTTGCATAAAGTCCTCACTCTACTTGATAAGGTTTTGAACTGAAGGATGGAATAATGAGAACCATCAAGGAGGATGAGGGGTGTGTGCGTGTGTGTATGTGTAAGAGAGGATAAGAGAGAGAAAGGGGGGGTGGTTGGATGAACGTCTGGTTGCAGGGTGTAATGTTAGGTCTGAGACTTTCATTTATGAAGCTCAGTGAGTTCACAGTGGCTATTCTAAAAGGTAACAGCTGCTACTCCTACAGTTCATTCACAGCATTTCCTCAGACTAATGTTGCCATCCTTGCCCCCTGTACTCTATGAACCCTAACCCCAGATGATTGAGCCAATAGGCAAGCATCTGACCCAGCCATGAGGTTGTCTGGCATCAGACCTCTGTCCAACATGTGTGCCCACTGGATATACAGTGGCCACCCAATCAGATCCTTTCATTGGGGGAGTCTGAGTGTAAAATACATTGACAAGAAAAGCTGAGAAACATTCAATGAGAAAGGAACAAGCCGAAACCAGGAAGGAGTAGAAGCCTAGGGGAAGCAAGAGCCATGATGTAGTGAGGTGAGTGGGGAGAGCAATTAGATGGTGGTAACAGGAGCGCGGATGGAAAGACAGGATAGTAAAGACCTCTCACGGTGGAATACTATGGGAGAAGGGGAGGAAGGAAGAGAGGATGGATGGAAGGAAGGAAAGGAGGAAGGGAAAAAGGAAGGAAGGAAGGAAAGGAGGGAAGGAGGGAATAAAGGATGGATGGAAGAGGAGAAGGAACACCTGTTTTAAAAGAAGATGAGAAGACCACGTCACAAGAGCGTTTCCTAGCTCCTTCCCTTGGAATCCTACTATCCCCATTAATGAAGTCACCTGCCTGCCTGTCTGCTCTAGCAACTAGAGAGAACCTCACTAACCATAGTGCTGGGGTCTGCAAAAGGGTGAAAACACAGGTCTCTTCTGGCTTTCTCCTGGGGCATGGGCCCACGGCTGTGGAAGGCTGACCTCCGAGGCTCAGCACCAGCCCAGGAGAGGCAACCATTCAGGGTTGACTAACAAGGCTGACTTGCAGTCACCTTCCTCTTGCTCAATGGCCTGGATAAAGCATTTGAGAAGATACTTCCTAGGACTGCAGTTGACACTGAGTTGACTCAATTGAATGATTGCAAAAGTGTTGCAAGATAGGAATTATCTATAAAGACCCAAGAGAACTCTTTCTTCTGAGCTGTTATAAGAAAGAGAAATAAATGCTCTAAAGCATATATAAAGTCCTTAGCAAGGTGCAGAGGCTGCACATTGCCCCTCAATATATGTTTCCCCCTTCTTTCATGGTAGTGGAGCCCCCAGTCTTTAGCCAGACATATGACCACTTGGAATAAAGACTCCATATAAAAGCCTTCTATGTGTTCATCCGTTAAGTTCTGGCCAGTGGAGCATCAGCTGTGTTGTTGTATTCAACACAAAGGGGGTAGATGTGCTGCCCGCCTCCCCCCGATGGCTGGAAGTCTGGAGGCTGCTGTGAACCATGAGGTAACCTTGGAAAAAAGAAAGAGATAGGAGGAGCCTGGGTCCCTAGCACTGTGGTGCACCATACCAGCCTGTCATGGACTCCCTCTGGATTTCTCCAATATGAGATAAAAGTAAACTTATGACTTGTTTAAGCAACATTATTTTAGGTTTTCTTATGCCTCTCAGCCAAGCCTAATCCTAATTTGTCTCATGGGGCTTGGCACATAATAGGTACTCATCGAATGTCAGTTTTCTTCACCATCTTTCTTTGAAGGTGCTATAGCTCTTATGATATGACTTCTATTCTCTCTTCTATTTTAGTGCCTACCTTATCCTACCTATTCATCTCAAAGGTCCTTGAGAATAGGAACTGTGTCTTATTTTTCTCCTTTGCCTTTCACAAGTTTCCATTTGTTGAATCAAATTGAACAATTCAGATGGAGTTCAGTGAAAAAAATTTAAAAACCTAAAAGTTACAGAAATACAGAATGGTGAAAGACTAGCTAAGGACAAGATCT
This sequence comes from Tursiops truncatus, assembly GCF_011762595.2. Taxonomy (NCBI): domain Eukaryota; kingdom Metazoa; phylum Chordata; class Mammalia; order Artiodactyla; family Delphinidae; genus Tursiops; species Tursiops truncatus. The sequence goes on from NC_047040.1 coordinate 33,426,564, forward strand.
GGGAATCAGGATAGACCACAAGCTAAATGTGGGTTGACTGTGAAATGTTTTAAATTGAACATACATTGGGATACATGAACCAAATTAAGTGGCATGAAGGAACCAGTAGGAAGAGTGACTAACCCGAATAAATTAAAAAGTGATCTTCTGTGGTACATATATACAATGGGATATTACTCAGCCGTGAAAGGGAATGAAATGGTGTCATTTGCAGAGATGTGGATGGACCTAGAGACTGCCATGTGGAGTGAAGAAAGTCAGAAGGAGGAAAACAGGTGTTGTATGGTATCGTTTATATGTGGAATCTGGAAGGATGGTACGAACTTATTGGCAAAGCAGAGGTATAGTCACAGATGCAGAGAACAAGCTTATGGTTGCCAAGGTGGGGAGAGGGGGTGGGACGAATTGGGAGATTAGGATTGACATAGATACCCTACTGTGTATGAAGTGGATAACTAATGAGGACCTGCTTTTTAGCACAGGGAACCCTACTCAATGATCTGTGGTGACCTAAATGGGAAGGAAATCTGAAAAAGAGTGGATTGTGTATACGTACGGCTGATTCACTTTGCTGTGCAGCAGAAACTTAACACAACGTTGTAAAGCAACTATACTCCACTAAAAATTAATTTTAAAAAAAGGTGATCCTCAAAGGGGAGGTGGGGGTAGTGGTGGAGAAATTTAATAATAAAAAAATCTACTTAAGGGCTTCTGGTGGCGCAGTGGTTTAGAATCCGCCTGCCAATGCAGGGGACATGGGTTCGAGCCCTGGCCCGGGAAGATCCCACATGCCGCAGAGCAACTAAGTCCGTGCGCCACAACTACTGAGCCTGTGCTCTAGAGCCTGCGAGCCACAACTAGCGCTCTAGAGCCTGTGAGCCACAACTACTGAGCCCACATGCCTAGAGCCTGTGCTCCTCTACGAGAAGCCACCGCAATGAGAAACCTGCTCGCCACAACGAAGAGTAGCCCCCGCTCGCTGCAACTAGAGAAAGCCCGTGCGCGCAGCAAAAAATAAATAAATAAAGTCACTTTTAAAAATCTACTTAAGAAAAGAAAAGAAAAAAAAACTAGTTCCTGGGTCCTACCCAAGAGAATCTCCTTAAAATCTTACCATGTGCATCGAACGTGCAGCCAGGATCCCAAACAGCTGATGAGAAGACGAGGTGAAAATATTTGGTTGTTTCACTTGGAAAAATATAGGAAGTCATTTAACTGTCTTCCCGAGTAAGGGAAACTTGTTTTAAGATGGATGTGGTGCATTTCTTTCTCCAGAGGATCAAACAGAGGAAAGGCTTCAGTTACAGCTAAGGAAATGAGAAGAATTCTCGGGGTCTTGATCCAGCCACTAACCCCTTGGCCTTGGGTGAATCGGTTAACCTCTGTGGGCCTGTTTCTTCATCAGTAAGGCCAGGAAGCTGGGCTTTGTGATCTGTGATTGGCTTATTTGGGGGTTCCTCCCCTGGGCCAGGACTTCCCACAGTAGGGGCTTTGTCGAATGTTCTGTGGGAGTTACCCCCAAAGCTGAGCCAGTCTCTTCCCAGCTCCTGATGACTGGCCCGGAGCAGCCCCTTCGCTGACCGTCTATGCCCGACATGTGCCCAGAAGGCAAGCACACAGCCCCCTGAGAGCGTCCTCGAGGGCCACTTACCCATCGCTTTTCTTCTCGTTCACGTTTCCACTTAGTTCCTGCTCCCCCTCCCTGGCTCCCCCCTCCTATTGTAAAATAGTACTTTAAGCTCTAGAGCCAGGCTCTTCAACTAAGGTGTAGACAAAGTGGTTTGACTCCGCTTGATTAAAAACGCTGTGAATGGGACAAAACACAAACCTCAAAACATTTGCCTTTCAAAGCTGGGGCGGGGGGGGGGAGAGAGAGAAACTGTTATGGGATCTCGAATTTGCCAGATGTCAGTTTAAAGGGGCCTAAAGAATTCCTAAGCCTTTGTTTACCAAATCCTCTCTCTTCTCTGTCAGAAACTCTCTGAAGCCGGGGCCTATGGCTACCTTGCAGGAGAGGCCACCAAAAGGCCGAAACTGGTTGGCAAGGGGCCAGGAGGGTGGGGGAAGGCATTTGAATTTTGTTTTTTCCTGTTAATTATCTGGGGCTGCCCTTCGAGAAATGGCTCACTTTGCGTTGAGAAATTAACTCTTAATCTCCACAAATGAGGGCCATCAACCTATTTACTAAATAAACACAGATCCTTGCAGACCGGCTGCCCCTCTTTGTGATTTAATTTGACAATACCTTCACCTGCGGGAAGAGCTGAGGCGTGGCTGTGTCCGAGCAACCTGGCAGGGTCCCTAAAGGAAGGTGGCAGGTTGGAGAGAGGTGGTTAAGAGAGGGCGGAGGGAGCTTGGTTGAGACTAGAGAGGGCTTTGAGGTTTCTTTTTCATTTGCAAATCGGACTCTCTCCCTGGCTCGGGTCTTGCCTTCTGAATTCATGTGGGGCCTTCCGTTGTATGGTGTTAATTTTGGCTTTGAAAGTGTGAAGCTGGTAAAAGCAACTTTTATCAGGATGCTGGCTATCAGAAGTCTCTGGGAGGGGAACAGAGAAGCTCTTTATTTCTTAGCTAACTCTCTTATTCATATATTGAGGAATCCCTCCTTGCTTGTAATTCCCCTCCTCAGTCACCAGTTACTTTGATTTTAAGTAGTCACAGAAGTTTATTCAAGTCTTGGGTAGTTACACTGCAGTGGGATACCGCGCTAGGCACAGAGCGGTGCTCAATAAGTGATTGATTGATTGAATGAATGAGTAAGGCACATCTTAAGTTGAAATAAAATGCCATGGCCTTCATTTATTTTAAAAAATGTATATTTACAGATTACAGTGTGCTAGGCACTGCTGGGAATATAATGTATCCCTGCCATCAAGGAATTAATAATTTTTTAAAAATTGAAGTATAGTTGATTTACAATGTTGTGTTAATTACTGCTGTACAGCAAGGTGACTTAGTTATACATATATACATTCTTTTTTTAATATTCTTTTCCATTAGGGTTTATTACAGGATATTGAGTATAGTTCCCTGTGCTATACAGTAAGACCTTGTTGTTATCCATTCCCTATATAATAGTTTGCATCTACTAACCCCAAACTCCCAATCCGTCCCTCCCCCACAGAACCAAGTCTGTTGTCTATGTCTGTGAGTCTGTTTCTGTTTCGTAGATAAGTTTATTTGTGTCATATTTTAGATTCCATATATAAGTGATATCATATGGTATTTGTCTTTCTATTTCTGACTCACTTCACTTAGTATGATAATCTCTAGTTGCATCCATGTTGCTGCAAATGGCATTATTTTCTTTTATGGCTGAGTAATATTCCATTGTATATATTACCACATCTTCTTTATCCATTCATCTGTCGATGGACATTTAGGTTGTTTCCATGTCTTGGCTATTGTGAATAGTGCTGCTGTGAACATAAGGGTGCATGTATCTTTTTGAATTATAGTTTTGTCTGGATATACTTCCAGGGGTGGGATTGCTGGATCACATGGCAACTCTATTTTTAGCTTTTTGAGGAACCTCCATACTGTTTTCCATAGTGGCTACACCATCTTACATTCCTACCAACAGTGTAGGAGGGTTTGTCCCTTTTTCTCCATACCCTCTCCAGCATTTGTTATTTGTAAACTTTTTAATGATGGCCATTCTGACCAGTGTGAGGTGGTACCTCATTTGTAGTTCTGATTTGCATTTCTCTAGTGATTAGAGATGTTGAGCATCATTTCATGTGCCTGTTGGCCATCTGTATGTCTTCTTTGGAGAAATGTCTATTTGGTTCTTTGGAATTGATAATCCTGATGAACAAATGAATCTGGTGATGACATTGAGTTTGTATCAAAATTATAAGGGGAGTTTGGCACTGGGCTAGGAGCCAGCACATCCTGCGATTAAAAAGGAGGGGCCGAGTTGGAGAATGGTTTGGGGATTTATTTTTCAGAAAGGACATCAGAGTTCAGTAATTCTTCCCTTTCATATTATAGATGAGAAAACTGAAGCCCAAGATGGACTGAACTGTCCAAGGGATCACAGAATGATGGAACTAGCATTCACATTTTTGGGTTCCTCGGCCTGTACTTTAATCCAAGAGCTTTGCATGTAATGGCCTGACTTTATCTATCTATCTATCTATCTATCTATCTATCTATCTATCTATCTATCTATCTATCTATCTATCTCTGCTTCCTGTTCTCCTCACACTGGAAATGACTTGTGTGAGCTCCAGAGTGAAAGATTAGAGACGACTGGCTAAGTAAGGGGCCCCAGGTTGGCTTGTGCCGGGAGATGCACAGAGTGCTGGTGGCGTGGCTGCTCTGAGCTGAGCCCCTTCAGCTGTGCTTTGTCAGGGAGGCGCCGGAAGCGGGGCTGCAGAAACCACTGTGCGGCAGCCAGACCCGAGCCAGGGGAGGGCCTTGGGGCAGTTCCTGCTGGCTGTTTGAGCTGGGGAGGGGCTGTTGGCCTGTTCCTGTGGCCTCCAGCAGACTTGTGAAGAGCTGCTACCAAAACGGAGGAGTTTTGAAAACAGCCCAGGAGGCGGGAGAGGAAACATTTAGAGAAGAAATAAACAAAAGAGGCGACAGACTCCTCACTCTAGCAAAAGGGGCTTTGGTTTACCTGTGAAACTTCACTCCTCCTCTTCCCCTGGCCTAAAATTTATAAAGCTAGTCCACCGCTCCCAGAGATGGCTCGTTATTTTTAAAGCCTTAGTTCTGAGGACCATATTGGTCCTGCTGTGTCTTAGCACCCAGGGTTGATGATACCCTGACTTAAATTTCATTTGAACACGGTTAAGAGAAAGCCAGCTGACAGACTCTGGTGTCTGGTATTAGTCTTATCATTACTATTTTTATTAACAGCTAATGCTTATTGAGGGCTTACCGTGGTTAGGCACTGCGCTAAACCCTTAACCAGCACTATCTCCTTGAATCTTTATCCTCACAGCAGCCCTTTGAGGTGGCGACTATTTATTGGACCCATTTTATAGATGGGGAAACCAAAGTAAAGAGAGGTCTAAAATCACACAGGTAGTGGGTAAAAGAACAGGACTTTGAACCCAGTTCTCGCTTTGAAGAAGAAAACTGGTGGGAAGGAAAGAAGTATAGGGAAGAAGTTGAGTCTGCACCTAGGGGTGTGAACCACCTAAACATCTAAGTATGTCTGGCCTGGAGAAAGCCCCAGAGAGCAAACAGACAGGGTGAACATGTGTATTCTGTGGAAGCCTCCTTGAGGACGTGTTTCTGTCTTGCTCTTTTGTAGCCAGCTGTCCAAGAGGACATCACAAGACCAGGACATTCATGGGATGCTGGTTCACTGTGAGGTGTATAGGATGCTGGGCGTCCCCCAGGAGCCATATTACATTTTTCACTCTGCTAGGGGGAGTGTTAAAGTAGTTTTCCCATTAACTTTTTTTTTTTTTTTTTCTTTGTGGCATGTGGGATCTTAGTTCCCTGACTAGGGATCGAACACGTGCCCCTGTATTGGAAGGCAGAGTCTTAACCACTGGACCCCCGGGGGAGTCCTTCCCATTATCTATTTTGAATGTTCTCATTTTGGGTATAGTGGGGACTCCTATCCTCTTTCTTTGGAGATGCAGTTTGAGAGTAATGTTGAGAGCAGAGGTTTTGTAGATTTAAATCCTTGTTCAGCAGCTTGTTGGTTATGTGGCTTTGGACAATCTGCTTAACTGCCCTGGGCCTCAGTTTCCTCATCTGTAAAATGGTGATAATACTAACACCTGCCACACAGGATTATGAAGATCAAATGCGATAATGCAACGAACTTAGTATTTGGCATGTTGTAAATGCTCAATAAAGGGTAATTATGATTGTTCTTTAATGGTTTTAAAGAGTTGAGGCAGATGGGGGCTAAAGTTTCTGGTTTCTCAGAAGGCCACCAGCATCCTCTATGCTCAGTTGAGCATGCAAATACCGTAGAAATGGCAGGGCCAAGGGAAAGTCATGTTTCCAATTGAGTGTTTCCAATGAATTAATAAGCTGAAGAGCTGGATATTTGAAAGTTGCGGCAGAGCACAGGAGCTACCGAAGAGAAAGCTTTCTCTTCCAAATCTGGATGCCTTCCACCCATAGAAAAAAGATATTTTGGGCATTGCATGTTTATTTCTACCCATGTCCTTTTTAGGCAGAGGGCTTTCAGAACCAAGAACTGTGCTAAGTACAAATGAAAGAAAAAAAGTTATTTTTCCTTCCTAGGCAATATGTACATAGTTTATCAACATGATCACAATCTTTAGACAAGCTAAACTTTTAATGGAAAACGGAGAGAAAATTTTAAGTGGTATATTTTTTACCATGCTTTATATTATTGTCTTGTCCATTTCTGTTAGAATACAAACCAATTGAAAACGCCCTACAGAGCATTTTAAAATTTACAGAGCCTGTGGAACACTGCCCATTTTTGCAAATGGAAGGGTCAGAAACAGTTACTTGCTACCCGGCAAGCCGCAGGCAGGCACATCTGCATGTCGGCCATATTTGTATTTCCCAAGAAGCTTTGCACAAGGTGGGTGCTTAATAAATATTGGTTGAATAAATGAGTTGTTGTTTTCTACCTTTCTTTACCCTCCGCAATTCAATTTGTTGGCTTAAAAGAATTTTCCTCATCACAATTTCCGAAAGCTTAAACAGTAAGGTTTGTGTTACATATGTAGGTATGTAAAATAACAATTAATTACAAAATGCTGTTTTATGTTGTAGCTAGTGAAAAATGGTGGCCTCTCTTTTATGACTTCTATAAACCAGTAAGAACTTTGAGAACCCAAAGGCTTAGAACACTATCTTACTGTGTAAAGATTCTTTCGATAAACATTTAAAAGAGAGAAAGAAAGAAAAGAAACCCTCACAATTTCCCTGAAAGTCTAATGTGTTTTTATCTGCGTTTTTTAGAAAGGCTAAATAGCTTGCCCAAGATCATAGAGCGAGTAAGTTTTAGGGCAGGATATGAACCCAGGTAGTCTGGCTCAGGAACTGGAGGCACTGCCTGAGTACACAACCATGAAGTGTGTGTGTTGCTGTCAATTGGGCAGCTCTGGCTGGAGAGATCTCACCCCTGCCTGAACTCCAGGGAGAGAGGGGTCTCTTTAAAGGGTTCCTGTTCCATTTTTCCGACAGCTTTAATTGTTAAAAAGTCCTTCATTCTATTGAACTGAAATCTGCCTCTCCAAGGCTTCCATTGATCTTCACAGTATAAATTTAATCCCTCTTCCACACAACTGCCCCTCAGATATGTGCGTGCCACCCTTCCCCCACACCTCCTCCTCCTCTGGACTGTTTGTGGGAACATTGGAAATAGGCCCTCTCAAGATTCCAGGCCCCCAAAGCGGCTGGGGCTGAGGGGAGGCTGGACAGGGCTTATGTAGGAGGCGGAATATTAAATCAGGTATTGTAAATAGCTCTTAGTCAATGTTTAGAATAGTGGGCAGGGAATTCCCTAGGAACCAGCTAAGGCTGGCTCATCATCCCTGAATTATATACTTCCCTGTAACACAGACATTGCCATAAGATGTAATTGGTCCTGAAAGTGGTGAGCACAGTGGAATAGCAATGACTCGAGCCCTCTGATTTGTAGCTGAGTCTCTATTCCAGCCTAGATGGGGTTCAGTGGGAAAGGGAACCAGGCGCACAAAATTAGGGAGGATGAGACCAAAAAAAGACATCATAATGGGGCGGGGCCTGAATGGGGATGCAAAGTAGGTTCTGCAGCAGGAATGATTACGTGATGCCTGGTGGGTTTGAAATGGCAGTAAACCCTTGCTAAGTGCAAGGGATATATGAATACCCGGGCAAGAGAGCCAGAAATGCTGATTAAAAAAATTTCTGTCCCTTCCATTAATTACACTGTAGAAATATAAATGCCTATGTATGCTCTGGGGTAGGTATAGTATATAGTCTAAAGCAACTGGGGCCAGCTCCCCTGGGCCAGCTCGGTCCAGAGGAAGGAGAAGCACTTTTTGGCAGGCGAGTTTAGCTGTCTCCAACCCACACCCCCATCTGGCCTTAGGCTAGACTATGGTACCTGATGAATGGATGGCTTTTTCTTGTGTAATCACATGGCTGAATATCTCTAAATGGTCAGCAAAGATGTGATAGTACCAGAGCTTGGCAGAACCCCAATCCTGATCAGAACTGAGATCCTTTGAAGAGGCCGAAATGATAGCCAACTAAAAAGACACCTTCATTGTGTCCAAATGCATGTGGTCAATTCTTCCATCCAAAAGCATGTGTACTAGGTGCCGTGCTTGGCTCTACACGTAGAGTGATAAACAGGGCCAGCACAGTCCCTGCGTCATACCATTCAAGCTTCCTGGGTATCCAATGAGTACAAGGCTCTGTGCTAGCCTGAGTTGCTTTGCAGGCTGTTCCATCCTCCTTTTAGGGCTTTTGGGAAGAAGACATGGAGGATGAAAATCTTCTGCGCTGTTGGAATAATGATGTTTCTGGAAGCAAGAAGGCTGGACATTGGGACTGCCCAGCCTGGCTGTCTTCTCGGAGATGTGAGGTCTGCAGCCATGGAGAGCTCCTTGGAGGATGAATACTCACAGGATGCTCGTCAGCTTTTATGTCTGTCTTACTCTTGAAGACAAATTCCCCTTTGTCTAAATTTGGATATTGTTCTCTCTAATGGAGTGGAGTAAAAGTCTAGTCATGCCAGCTTCCCTTGGAATCTCAAGCCAAGCCTTTGAGCAGATAGGCATTCCTCATCCTCAGTCTCTCAGCATCTCCCGATGATTAACATAACATGCCACCAGACCATCAAGATAAGGATCCTAATCGCCACAATGGCTTCCCTTTCTTCCCTCAGCCCTTCTTTATTGCTCTGCACGTGAACGCTCACTTCCAGTGGGGAAGAGTTTATAAGCGTGGGGCTAGGCGAGCCCGTTCTGCTGGCAGCTCCCTGCAAGGCTTGTGCGAGGGCTCCAGGGACAGAGATGCATTTCCCTTTAATAAGCTTCTCACACTACATTAAAGATAAAAGGGGAAGGGAAATATTTATATTCTGACAAAGCAGCTCTTCCCTTCAGGCTCTTGTTTTATTTATTAACTTGCTCTGTCCCTCTCCCAGTCTTTCTCTCTGTTTCAGGGGCTAAGGCATTTCCTCTCCTTCTCCCCTTTAGTCATTAATGTTGCGGGTGAGTGACGGTGATGGAGGACTTTAGAATTGTTGTCAAAGAGATGAGGTTTGTATGTGGACGCCATTCCCAGGTGACACAAACAGCTGTTCCTCCGCCCTCCCGGGAGTGTTGCCCATTACCACCCGTATTATATAGCGCTTGGACGGCAGAATGCATCACGCTGGTTGTTATGTCCTTTGAAAGGAAGCCATCCAGCAAATTGTTCAGAGATACAGTAACCTGGACGCATGACTGCAAACACCAGGGACTTCTCCGACCTTTGGTTTATTACACGTTTTCTTCTCTCACTGAGGTGATCCCTTAAGGATGCTTATTTCCTCCAGCTAATCTGTCCAAAGCCAATAAAACACAGGTATGCTGTTTTGAATTTCGATTCAACCCTTTTGCAATGATTATCATTAAAGTCTCAGACCACCTATTGTTCCAAAGCCCCGTGCTAGTTTGTTAAGGAGTTAATCCTCTGAACACCCCCCTCTCCCTCTGAGGAGAAGTTGCCTAGATTAGTAGTCAGGAGAGCAGGATGTGTGTGAGGGGCTATTGTAGGCTCTGCTCTGTTGGCCTGTGTAATACCTGGGAGTATTCATCCTGTTTTCCAAGTATAAGCTCTTTCATAGTTCAGTAATGACTTAAAAAAATGATACATAATCATCAATTAAAAATTCAAAGTACAAGGACAGCCAAAAATGACCTACCTACCTACTTGTGGACAAGCAATATAGGGTGATAGTTAAGAGCACAGACTTTGGGGCCTGAAGCCCTGGGTTTGACTCTTAGCTCTCCCAGTTACTACCTGTGCCACCATAGGAAGCATCCCTATGCTTGTTTCCTCATCTGTAAAGTTGGGGCGATGATAGTATCTACACTTTAGGAATCTTATGAGTATTAAATATGTAGATGCATTAAATCACTTAAGATAGTGCTTGACACATAGTGTAGTAAAGATCACATGTAACAAGAATTACCTATTGCTACTATTATCATCCAAAAATAATGCATAACACACAGTAAGTATATTCCAGACTACTCAGGTGAACTTGATGAACTTCAAATATTATTAGTTCCTGAATGACAAGATATATTCATTCCTAAAAGATCAGTCCAAGGTTAAGAAAAAAAATTAGATGATGAAAATCAACTGTAAGTTTGGGTGGGTAGTTTTGATTGACTTCCCACCAGGTGATTAGATGTTTTAGTGCTCTCGTGCTTCTTCCCATCTCCCAATTTTTGGTGCTTCTATTATTATTATTTTTTTTTTTGCGGTACGCGGGCCTCTCACTGTTGTGGCCTCTCCTGTTGCGGAGCACAGGCTCCGGACGCGCAGGCTCAGCGACCATGGCTCACGGGCCTAGCCGCTCCGCGGCATGTGGGATCTTCCCGGACCGGGGTGTGAACCTGTGTCCCCTGCATCGGCAGGCGGACTCTCAACCACTGTGCCACCAGGGAAGCCCTAGAGTGAACACTTTTAAATCTGCAGATTCAAATGTTCCTGGAGTTTGGAGAAATTTTTCTGTATCATGTCCTCAAATATTTTTCCAGTTATCTTTTTTGGGGTGGGGAGGAGGCTTCTCTTTCAGATATAGACACCAATTTATCCTCCATTTCTATTCCTTTCTTTATTGTTGCTTTAACCTTTATCTTGTCTCCCTGTTTTTAACTTTTACTACCTCAAGTGTTTCCCAGATGTATTTGTTTCATTTTGGGGGGAGGGGGTGGTCTCTTTTGTGCTTTTATTTTTCTTATTTATAGAAGGTGCTGTTATTTTAGTTCTTAATTGTTTCTTTAGCTGCTCAACCTCTCCTTTTATCTCATTCTTTAGCCGAGTTTTTCCCCAACTTTAAGCTCACTGTACGCCAGTCCATGAAGTTTACCCAAGAGGCAGCTCCCACCCTGACACCAGTAGTATAAAGAGAACAAACAGAAAAAGTTAAATGGCAATCAAAACCCTCTATAAGCTCAAGATGAGTCATCAAGACATCGGAGGCTGTGGGTGTTCAGGAGTAGTTACTAAGAGTTGGTGGTTAGGATGTTCAAAGAACTGGGATAGAGGGCTGAGCAGCATTGCAGGGAAAGCTATGAGGGACAGGCGTGGTGCACAGTGAGCTCTCCAGTCTGAGAGGATGGGGCAGGAGGGGGCAGGTGGTGGACGGTGGGAATCGAAGTGTGGGCGTGAGCCACACTATGGAGGGTTCACCTAGCACAGTGGTCGGGTCCTCAGGCTTCAGAGTCATACAACCTGGGTAGACGTCTTCACTCTACTACCTGCTAGCTAGGTGACCTTAGGCAAGGCACTTGATCTCTCTGAGCCTCACTTTCCTCACCTGTAAAGTAGGAATAATAATATAAACGGTCTCGTAGCATTGTTAATGAAGATTGAGATAATTCATCTAAAGGCAAGGGGGTTAGCACATTGTCATAAATGCTCAGTAAATGGTGGCTATGATTGTGGAAGGCTTTGAGTCCCTAACTAGATTGTGAGGTCCTTGGGTTCCCAAGAGACTGTATGTCACTTCTCACTGCACGCCTAACACATGGTAGATGATCAATAAATGTATGATAATTTTATTGTATCAGTTAGGTTGTATATCACTGAAAGTAGCAAAAACCCTAATTCAAACTGGCTTAAGCTAGGGATTGGTGGACTAGGTCAGACCTAGGCTTCTGTCTGTTTTTGTACAGTCCGTGAGCTAAGAATGGCTTTTACGTTTTTAAATGTTTGGGAACAAAACAAAAGAAGAATATTAGGAGAAACCTGAAAATTATATGAAATTCGCTTTTCAATGTCTATAAATAAAGTTTTATGGGAACACAGACACAGTCATTCATTTATGAATTGTGTGTGGCAGGTATTGGCAAACTTTTTCTGTAAAGGGCAAGCGAGTAAATATTTGAGACTTTGGGAATGGTATGTCCTCTATCGTAATTATTCAACTCTGACATTGTAGTGTGAAAGCAGCCATAGGCAATAACCTTAGAAGAGGAGACCTAAGGACAGGAAACAGTGAAAAATCAGAAAGGCACCTAGACAGGAAGCCAGGTCTCCTGGGTTCTAGGCTTGACTCTCACCAACCAATGTTAGGATTTTGGTCAAGTCACTTAACTCCTCTGGGTCTGATCGTCTGCAAAACAAAAGGGTTGGACTAGATTTTGAAGACTTCTTTAACTCTGAAAGTTCTCTTTCTACTTTGGAATCCTAGTGTAATAACCTGAAGGTGTGTGTAGCAGGTAGACTACTTCAACTGCCAGCAAAAGAAACCAACTTCAATTCATTTAAGCACAAAAGATATTTATTGAGGATATGAAGGTAGGTCACAGAGCTAAAGGGAAAGCAGAAAACACAGGTTCGAAGAGGACAGGAGCCAGATCAGGTCCTGGGGTCCTGGCAGCAGGAACTAAGGAATCATCTCTTCAGAATACTGTAGTCACAGTTGAACTCTGATCATTCTGAAGAACATTCCAGACTGAAACTCTGATGTTATGTTTCTAGCCTAGCTTAGGTTTGTATAAAAGAACCACCATGATTGTCTCCTCTAAGGAGGGATTGTCCCTAAAGCCAAACAAAGGGGTATTCTATACTAGAAAAAGAAGGAATGGATACTGGGCAGAGGTCCATGATAGAGTGAAGGGCAGAGTTGTCTAAATGCTAAACATTGTAGCCTGAGGAGCCAACAAGTGATTCAAAGAAATCAAAATGGTAGCATGAGTCCTTTGCTCATTCTCTTAGCAAATACTTATTGAATTTGTGAATGGCGTTTTGGAGGACACCATAGAAATATAGTAATAACCTGTGAGACTGGTGAGAAAAGATGCTTGGATTTTACTCAAGATGATTTGGGAACAAAATTATATTCCCTTTTAATTTTAATCCCTAAAATATATCCAGGCATATGCAACTGCAGCTCATTATAGGAGAGATGTTAAGTAATTCTCTAATTGTATGTATTACACGGTAGGCACAGGATCCCGAGACAAGTGACTTACCTCACACGTCAAGGGGAAGAGCGAAAAGCAGGACTTGACTTCCCAACTTGAGTAACTGTTCTGAATACGCTGCCTAGCAACCATGGCCCCCATTCAGGAACTGCTACCATGTGAGGAGCCTTGGAGCCTGGCTCCCCCGCTAGACCCTGAACTTCTCAAGGGCAGGAACTACTGGGTCCTGTTCCTCTGTGATCCCCTGGGGCCTCTCGTGACACCGGACACGCAGAAGGCAGATACTCAATAAGCATCTGCCTTACAGCCTCCGTCGAGGTTGCTGAGCCTGTCTCTGCTTTGGATGCAGCCCTGAGCCGAAGAGTATTGAAAACAGCTCTGGCTGCTGTTAACAAAAGCTTGGTTGGGAGCACAGGAAGAAGGATTTATTTTAGAGCTGAAGGATTTCAGAGACTTTCCAACAGGAGGCTGAGCCGTAAGCTCGGCCGTGTCCGCGTTAGGTGGCTCATCCATCTCAACGTGTATAAAATTACTTGTGTCAAATAATGAAAAATTAGAACCTCATCAAGAAAACCCGAGTGTAGGGATATCCGTTCAGCTCTCTCCTTTTCCGTGGGAAAAAGCTGGCCTGTGCCTCGAGCTTAGCTCAGAAGGAAATGTTTATAGAAAATTGTCCTCCATCTAGTACATGTGCGCGTGTGTGCTCTTTGTTTGAGGAAACTCACTAACCAGCATGATTCACCTTCAGAGGCTCCTGTCTAGGCCTCTACCCAGCTGTCTTGAGTTCCACAGTGCCCTCGGCCTTGGCAGGTCCCTTCTCCAGGACCAGAGCTCAGCAGTACCAACCTCACAGCTGGATCTCAGAAGGGTGGATCTCTGAGGCCACAAAATCATGTATTAAATACAACTGCCTCTTCTTTTTCTGGTTAGTTACCTGAAAGAGGGGGGCAGGTTGGTTACTCCTTTTTCTTTCTTTTCTCCCTGAGGCAGTGAGTCTGTTTCTCTAGGCCCAGATTTGTGGGATGGCAGGAACTTCCAGCTTCAGGTTCACAACAACCTAGACTGTCTCCAATTATCAGAAGCCTGTTGAGAAATCCTCAAAGCTAAATTAACCTCGTTCACTGATGCTTCATAAATCGACGTCACTCTGCCCTGGGAGGAACAGAAGGGGGAGTGTTGGGAAATCAGAGGCTTTATAGATTGTCATATCTCCAAAAAGGTTGGTGCTCTTGGAGATTACTTGGGGCTGCTTCACCCCCACTTTTCTTACCTCTGTAAGAGGCAAAAATATGGTGTTGATTTGTTTAAAGAAAGATTTTTTTTTTCTGAATCTCAGCATCAACCAGCCCTTTACACTTGCTCCACTCTCCTTGTCTCATTGTATCCATGTAACCCTGGTTATTTCACCCCCGCTTTGCCTTCACCCCATTTTCCATTTCCATTGTCATGTCCATCCATCCCTCACCTTCTGTGTGTGACAGTGAATCTGAGGTATTTATTAATAAGGCCTATTTGGGCTGACTTCCTCCATGCCAGTTTCCCTGGCACCTCCAGTGGGTTACTTCAGAGAACCTTCTGATGGACCATCCTTAGCTACACCTCCCTTAAAATCCAAGAGATTCTCCAGAGATCCCAGCTCACTTCCTCAACTTCCTGGTTTTCTAATACTCGCTCAAAAACGAACTACAAGAAAATAATTTTACTTCTACTTCAGTTGGACTTCAGTTTTCTTCTTGTAGCCACAGAGACTTAGAATCACACAGATCTAGAATGATGCTGAAGGGTGTTACAAGAAAGGTCCAGACAGAAGGGTGGCAGCAATATCAACAGTCTTCATGGTCCCTGATGGGCTGTCCAGATGCCACTCACACTTGCCCTCCGGAGACCGCTGTTTGGTTTACGGTGTGGATCTGTTCTGAGATAACACAGGATCACCTATTTTTTAGACAGATAGTTCCCACATTTTCCCTCACCTTTTCCCCTTTCTCTCTCCAGTAAGTTTCCAAATTTTTTAACGTGAAACCCATTTTAGACAGTGATTCAAACACCACGAACATCCAAAGAATGTTTAAAGTTTCCATTCATCAAGTGGCTTTGAGTAAAGAGCAGAAGTTCAGGCAGGACACACCCAAGACTGTGGCTGGAATCTGCAACCAGAGCTGGGGGTTCAATGAACTCTTTAGCTGAGCGCTTCGGAGTGGGGTTTGAAATACGGGCCTGAGCGTTCTTCAGGGCGAAAGGTAAATGAAGGAGAAAGGAATAACAATAGAAAGGGCGTATTTGTAACTGATTCGAGCACAGGCTGATTTCCCTTTCTCTAGGCTGGATATTTCTTTCTCTGAAGTTGAGCCCACTGACACTCCATTGTCTGATGACTAACATTCTGTTTAATGGGAGATTTTGTTTAGGGTTTTTTCCTCTAGGGAAGTTGTGAGGGGGGTTGGAGAAAAGGGAAAAGTTTCAGCAGGGATGAACCTACAGAAGAGAGAGCTATGGAAAGCAGAGACATGCAGCACTTTTTTTTTTTTTTAATGGAATTATAGTTGATTTACAAAGTTGTGTTAGTTTCTGGTGTATAGCAAAATGATTCAGATATATATCAGATTCTTTTCCATTATAGGTTATTACAAGGTATTGAATATAGTTCCCTGGGCTATACAGTAGGATCTTGTTGTTTATCTATTTTATATATAGTAGTTTGTGTCTGCTAATCCCAAATTCCTAATTTATCCCTTCCCCCCTTTCCCCTTTGGTAACTATGAGTTTGTTTTCTATGTCTGTGAGCAGAACTATTCTTTATGCTGTGGTTTTTTTTTTTTTTTTTTTTTTGCCGTACGCAGGCCCTCACTGTTGTGGCCTCTCCCGTTGCGGAGCACAGGCTCTGGACGCGCAGGCTCAGCGGCCATGGCTCACGGGCCCAGCCGCTCCGTGGCATGTGGGATCTTCCCGGACCGGGGCACGAACCCGTGTCCCCTGCATCGGCAGGCGGACCCTTAACCACTGCGCCACCAGGGAAGCCCTATGTTGTGTTTCGTTGATCAAATAAAAACCTTGCCAGAGCCTGATTCCAATTTATCTTTGTTACATCAGAAGATAATCAGCTTCTATGTTATAAGAGAAGGAAAAAGAAAACAAAACAAATCTTGTTCCAAGGTTTGGCAATGACTATGTTCCTTCAGTTCCACCGAATTGATGGCCACCAAATATCTCTGTGAAAACTCTTAAAAATCTTTTAAAAACTGAAATACAGTCGACTTACAATATCATGTTAGTTTCAGGTGTATAACATAGTGATTTGATATTTGCACACATCATGAAATGATCACTCTGATAAGTCTAGTAACCATATGTCCCCGTATAAAATTATTACAATATTATTGACCACATTCTCTATGCTGTAATCTCCGTGAAAACTCTTAACTGTAGTGTCCAGAGCCCTGCTTGTAGGCAGACCAGTGAGATTATTAAAACTCACCCAAGGGCTGCAGACAATTAAAATAATGATGTGCAGCTTCACAAATTGACATGAGTAACTTGGGTGATACCAAAAAGGAAAGGAGGATTTTGAGCCCTCTCCAGTAAATCAGCTTTAATGAGGATGTTCTTTGCTTTCCTGCCATCCTTTCTAGTTATAAAATAAAGCTACCAAGATCTGTTGATGTCATCCCAAATGATGATGCTGCCCCGAGACAGGATGGCCCTCTGTCTGAAAGTCACATTCCCCATCCTTATTACCCCTATTCCTTTTGAATGGAAAAGGCCAGCTTGAATGAGATATTGCATGAAACATTTGCAATTTCCATTTGATCCTATAAGGAGGGAGGTTGGGGTGGGGGGGTGGATTAGGTTTGAGTTGTGAGAAAATTCAATGCTTTCTTCACGGCTCTCTCCTCCTGATCATGGGGTGGTATATCTTCCAACCCCTTGGGGAGACCAACTGATTAAACAAGGCTCATTCTGAGCTTGAATCAAACATGAGTTGAGGGCTGGAGAGGCCCCCAGCTGTTTGAAGAACCACCTGTTTGCAAAGAAACCTTAAAGAGTAAAAAGATTTTTTTGTGTGTGTTTTGGATAGAGATAGCTCAGGCAAGGCAACATCTTAAGGGAATAATCTGTAACAGAATTAAAAACAGGTGGATTGGACTTTCTTGAAAATATCCTTCATTAAAACAATTAGGGGGAAAGCCTTGGCATGATGCATTTCAGATTTGGTGCAAGTGAGACTGGAAACAGGGAGGTAATTCACTGAACCTGTGTACATATCAGTTAACTTTGATGTTATGGCCCATGCGTATACAATGCAGACATACTGTACATGTTACCAATAAAGCCATCCACTGGCTACTGTGTCTTAGCGATCTGCAAATAAATAAACTCCCTGTGTTTACACTTCTGTTTCTAAATCACTAGCTTGTTCTAAAGCACTACCACCACCACCACTGATAATAAAATCTCTGACTCTATCAATAATTATTTCTAAAAACAGAAGTTGAAAAACAAATTCTGTCTTATTATCTCACCTTTTAAATGTATATCATTTGACATGCTCACAGTTCCTAATAAGGAAAGTAAAGATTAGTTTATTAGGTTAGAAAAGGACATGTCAAGATTGGCCCACTCGGGACTTCCCTGGTGGCACAGTGGTTAAGAATCCGCCTGCCAATGCAGGGGACACGTGTTCGAGCCCTGGTCTGGGAAGATCCCACATGCCACAGAGCAACTAAGCCTGTGTGCCACAACTACTGAGCCTGCGCTCTAGAGCCCGTGAGCCACAACTATTGAGCCCGCATGCCACAACTATTGAAGCCTGCGTGCCTAGAGCCCGTGCTCCGCAACAAGAGAAGCCACTGCAATGAGAAGCCCATGCACAGCAATGAAGAGTAGCCCCCACTCACCGCAATTAAAGAAAGCCGGCGTGCAGCAACGAAGAACCAACACAGCCAAAAATAAATAAACTAATTGATTTTTAAAAATTGGCCATTACTATTTAAAAAAAAAAAAAGATTGGCCCACTCTACAAAAAAAATGTGACTCATTCTCAAGTTCACTAAGTAATCCAGGAATTTTCCCTGTAATTTCAGAACAGAGCCTTGTATACAGGAGGTGCGTCTTACTTAACTGCATTGTCCTGAGCATCTACCATAAGGGGTAGGGCAGATGAGCCTTGGAGTTAAGATTATCCTCTAAAAAGCTCTTCACTGGCTTATGAGAGAGAGTACAGGGACAGTGCTCACTGTGTTTTTATCCAGCAGTGGATCAGATTGCTCTTTTGTTTTGTTTGTCTGTTTTCGCTTGGAAACCAGATGAATCAGCTGGCTCTTATTTAGACGTCCTGATGTACCCCCAAAACGCTTAGCTTTCAAACCCTAGCCTTACACTCAGCCTGGCCTCTAAGAGGTACAAGGGAAGTAAAACCAGCCCAGCCAACATCAGGCCCGTCCCCTCATCTCGCTGAATCTGGGGTCTGTCCTTGAGTGAGTGGGTGGTTGGAACGTCCACACTGTTGAAAGTATTATTTTTCTTTCTCTTTCTTTTTGGTGGGGGAGAGACAGGCCAGTGTGCATAGTTGAATTTGTATTATATGATATGTTATGACCGTAGAGTAAAGGCTTATTGAATTAACAAATATTTGAGACGGTGGTAGTTATTTGGTTCAGTTGCTCTAACTCTTGTTTGACTATAGATTATTTTTCCCCACTGAAAAAAATTAACGGTTTAAATGTCTTTTAGAAAGAGCAAAGCACGTGCAAAAGACTAAAAGAAGAAATTACCGATCTCTTTAAAAAGGAAAAAAAACCAAAACCAAACCAAACCCCAGTCAGACTACTTAGATGAAGGCCTTGCCATAAATATGCCATCACATATTCTAAAGTTCTTAGTGGTACAATATATAGCAATACGGGCAATTTTAACACCATCACTAATCATTTGGAATACTCTGACATCCTTTCACTACAATATTTGTGTATTTGGTGGAAACTTTTTGAAAAGTCATTCCACTAGCCAACAAAAGTCATTTCATAGTTATGTAATTGTAAGGTAGTATTTCAGGGCTGTCAAGATCAAAGACTTGAAATATGACTTACCCAAAAAAAAAGTTCAGAAGAGACCCCTCCACACAACATTTTAAAGGAACTAACAAATAGTATCTCATCTTCTGTTCTCCTTTGGGTTTTAGAAATGGAATCAGACAAAAGATACATTCTCCAGAGGCACATGGATTAAAATTAAAGAGTGAAAATAAATAATCCTGGATGAAACTTCTTCCCCTGATTTAAACAGTGAGAAATATATATGTTCAATGTATTGGCAATAAAAAGAGGAAAACTGTACTCAAATTGGGAATTGGGCTCAAAATGAAAACCTGAAAATGAATGTCATGAAAACCACTTTATGAAAGACATTTATTTTATGCTTTGGGGGGGAGGTGTATGTCTAGTTTATCTTCTTGGGCCTTATAAGCCAAAACTAGAGATTATCTTTACGAATGAAAGTTCTTTCTGTACAATAAAAGCCAAAAGCAACATGTAAGTTTTTCTATATTTTTGCTTGCTAACCACTGTAAGCTCAGCTATAAACTATTGATCTGGTCTGAATGGACTGATTCCTGGGTGAATTCAGAAAGTTCTTTAGTCTTTCTGCTTGTCTAAGGTGATAAAGAAAGGAGACCTCAAATTGTAATTCTCGCTCGTAGCACTGTCTGACTGTCTCAAGCTAAAAAGAGGAAAGATGAAAACAAGCAAAAAATACGTGTTCGCGTGTAAAGCATTTTAAATGATGATAATTTTTTAAATCATGAGCTGCCAACCCTTTAAAAGAAAACTAAGGGAATGTAGGTATTTGCGACGCCTCCCTTCCTCCCTCTGGAACCTCAGCGTACAACTCCGACCCAGCACCTTTCATTCACCCTTCTTGACAGATTTGGCGGAAAGCACCTTAATTTTTTTGAAGACAGTGGAGCCCCAGGGGTGGAAGACTCAATGGAAGATCACATGTAAGTAAAAAAATCAACTCAGTGAGGTGTTTCCTCCAGAAAGATAGGACATTTGCTTTTGTCACTGAAAAATGCCACCTCCAATGAAAAACCCAAATTGGTACAATGTGACATGTCCCCACTCGAGTCTTAGACATGCCGCTTCCTCGAAGGGGTGTTCTCCCAAGTTTTCCCCATATTACTTGTCGCTAAAAGGCTTCCTCTCCCTCACTAATCACAAACCTGTTAATGACGCAGTCGTAGCAATAGTGATAATAGTAACGTGTAACCACCACAGCAATAGCAGCTGTCATGTGACAGGGTCCACTACCAAGCGTCTGGCACCAAAATTAAAAATCTGTACTTGTCAGCAGTTAGCAGATTGGGTTTATTATCACCATTTTTACAAACGAGGAAACTGAGCTCAGAGATGTTAAGTAGCTTAACGTCTCATAATAAGGAAGTAGCAGAGCAGCAATTTAAACCCATGTCTGACTTTAAACACACTCTGTCGTACTCTTGTTTTCTTTTTTTTAAATAAATTTATTTATTTATTTTATTTATTTACTTTTGGCTGCGTTGGGTCTTCGTTGCTGTGCACGGGCTTTCTCTAGTTGCGGTGAGCCGGGGCTACTCTTCATTGCGGTGCATGGGCTTCTCATTGCTGTGGCTTCTCTTGTTGCGGAGCGTGGGCTCTAGGTGTGCAGGCATCAGTAGTTGTGGCACGTGGGCTCAGTAGTTGTGGCTTGTGGGCTCTAGAGCGCAGGCTCAGTAGTTGTGGTGCACGGGCTTCGTTGCTCCGCGGCATGTGGGATCTTCCCGGGCCAGGGCTCGAACCCGTGTCCCCTGTATTGGCAGGTGGATTCATAACCACTGCATCACCAGGGAAGCCCTCGTACTCTTGTTTTCGAATACTCTAGCCAACTGCGATGGCTATTTCTCATGGTGGGGGTGAAGGGAGAGCCAAATACACGGGGAGAGGGCATCTGGGAATTTCTCAGGAAGATTGGAGAACAGATGACTAGCACTATCCTGAATGTTCCTCCGATAAACTTTGAAGGCCAGGTTCATTCGCTGTTGTATTCCGGTTGCAGGCACCTAGGAGATGAATCCATGTGAAATGGAGATAATAGGTGCTCATTAAATTTGTTCTGAATTGAATGTTAAAGCCACTGCCACTGCCACAGTCAGGGCTCCACAGTTTCTCCCCAGGAGGGGGCTAAGGAACAGCAGTCTGGTTGACAGGGGCACTAGGTGACTGTCTTGGAGCATATCTAGGGATGGATGGCTTTGGTAACAGTGATAGTAAATGGTAATGATGGGAAATCGGGGCACAGCAAAGTCCTCACAAGACTGTTCAGCATAGCGGCTGAATACCCTGCCCGGCCCAGGGATGGGTCAGTGGTCTCATGGCCAGCGAAGCACCTACCACCTACCACAGGCATCGAAGGGAGGCTGCTAAGGACAGGAGGGGTCGACCGGGTGCCCTGCCTCCTTGGTCAGCTCTGCGCCGCTGGCAGCGCTGCAGCTGGGCCGCTCGGGCTGTTTTCTGCAGCGCGATGACAGTGTGAAGGAAGAGCCATCGCCTCACAGCCATGCAGCCCTGCCAGGCTCCGGGAACACTCATTTGCCTCAGCTGCTCTCCTGAGAACCCACCCGGCCCGGTGGGGCTCACAGATGGAAGGGAGTGGAGGGCGCCTTTCCTAATGTAACATCTTAGCGCATTAATCAAAAGCAAAATAAAAGCAAATCTCCCCCCAAACGTAAGCCCGTGTGGATGACATATCTCTCTTCAGAACAGGGCTGTGTCTGGGTCCAGCTGGACGTGCACTCGCCAGCCCCCCACATCCATGGATGTAACCCAGAAGGATGCAGAGGATATAGGAGATAAAGTTTCTCTGTCAGGGAAGAGATTGGAAACCGACTTCAAAGGAAAGAGAGGGGCGTTATTGTTGAAGTTTGGGTCTCAGAGGAAGACGTCTTTCTAGCTGAAACACTTAACAAACCAAACCCACAGAATTGGAAATTCTAGACTCTTTGGTTGAGAGCACCTGGGGGCCCAAGTCTTACTGATCTCTCTTCTCTGGGCTGTGACACTTTTGATACGTCTCTCACAGTTTAGGCCTGTATTAAGCGAGGCCTTGTTCCATTCTCTTGAGGTTTCTTTCTTCTGCAATCTGACCTTCCTCGCCAGGCTCTAAGCATTTTAAATCCAGAGGCCATTTTCCCTCTCACTTGGCATCTGTCTGAGTCACGGCAGGTGAAAGCATCTTGTAAATGGGAATGTACTTTGCAAACATTAGTTCCCTTGAAGACTCCTTTATCCCTCTCAGAGCCCAGAACTGTGGCGGCCTGAAGCAGAAACTCAACAAAGACCCGTCCAATAAATGAAATAATTGACTGGAACGGCTCTCTTGTTGGCCATTTTGAAAACTGAAATCCCTACAGGCAGCTTCCTGTTTTGTTATACTGGCCTCATTTCTGGAAGCAAGGAAAGGTGAGGAGAAAGTCTGACAAGAAATGTCCGCGAAGGCAGGGTGTTGAATGTAATCTTTCCCCAAGAAAGAGAAGCAGCAGAACAGGAGAAATTTCTGCCTTTTCCTTCTCTCCTGGGCAGACTGGTTATTGTGTTTCTAGGGAGATGCTTCCCAGAGCAGCCAAAGGAAGAGAGTTCAGTAAAATCCAGGCCTCCAGGTGCTTTCAACCACAGAGCCACAGAGTCTATTGGACTTTTGACCTTCCAAATACTACCAAAAAAAAAAAAAAGTTTTTCGTGCCTTCCCTTCTCATTTATGAAGTATAACAAAGTGGGACAAACAGAAAATAAAATTAAGCCCATAAATTTAACAATCACGCTTGCTCTCAGAAGCCGCTAAGAATGTATGCCCGAGTTTCTATTTTAATCTGTAACTATAACTCTGTTTTCACTGGAAGGGGAAGTTCCTCCAGCAGAGGGTAATTTAATTTTGTCAGTAACCAGACACATTCTGTTTAGATTTGGAATCCTTTTAAAATGGGAGCTTTCTATCAATCACCCGCCCCAAGCGTGTTTGGATTATGGGCTCTTTAAGAAAGGGGCTCTCTGCCTATTGATGATGCGTGGTGACCAAAGGGGACTGACCACCTTATCAGCGGCAGCTTCCTAGAGAGAAATATTATCAATGTCCACGTGTTAATTAGCAGGATATGGCCTGGTCACAGCTCTCCCAGCCACGTGGCCTCCTGCTGCCCCAAAGGCCCAAGGCTGCCTTCTCTGCGAGTGGCCACCGTCACTGCTGAAGGGAGAGAAGAATTCCAGCAACAGCGAAAACATAACTTTCCACTCCAACCCAAGAAGCCAAACGCAGAAACCATAGTCAAAGAGTCCTTTGTCCACAAGATAACGTTTGAATCGGAAACTCGTTTAGCCAGATTCTCTTGTTACAATTTACTGCTGCATCAGATGGGGGCAGGGACAGGCACAATCTATCCTTTAAATAAAAGAGGATGAGTCCCACAGGAAGGTCTGCAACTCCGAATGTGTATTTAAAAAAATCTCTCATCTGCCCACATCTCAACCTCCAGTGTGGAAAACGTACCTCCAACTGCTGGAGGGTGTTCACTTGCGGGGAGGGCTTCGTGCACAAATAAACACACACAAGGGCATGGGATTTTCAAGTTGGAGAGGAAAAAGTAGCCGAGAGCAATCATATTTAGAATACCTTCCCTCTTAAGGATTAAAGGCAGGAGCAGAGATGGGAGGGATGGGGAGAGAGGAAAAGGATGGACAGACATCTCCGGCAGAACAGTCCTGGGAGAACAATCTCCTTTGTTCAAATCAGGCTGAGAGAGCTGCTTGCAAAGCGCCGGATCTGGAATCAGGGCAGGTTAGGGCCTGTGTGTACACGTGAGGTCTCCTGGTGACCAAGGGCCCAGGTGGGTGGGCCTGGAATGCTGATACTAGAGCTGGGCTAGGGGGTGTTTTGGCCCATTGTCTGCCCACCTCCACCCAGGGTTCTTACTGCTTTCCTCTTGAGCATTGGGGGTGGGGTGGGGATGGAGGATAATCACAGAATTCTTGCCTCCCTGGGGAGGGCCAGGTTGGCTGTGGGGGACAGACTGGGATTCTGACTGCCCGGTGCTCAGGCTCTGGTCCTGGATGGGCCACAATCCCCTGAGGAGTGAAAACAAAACAAAACACATTCTTGGCCCCCCTAAGATCTTTTGAATCCGAATCTCCATAGGGATTAGGCTTGAGAATTTGTGTTTCCAAAGCTCCCCAGATATTTCTCATGCTACTGGTGAGGAAACTTATGACTTGTAAGGTACCTTCTAGCATGAATACAGTCTTTGTTTTGTTTTAAACCTGCTAATGCATATGAACCAGTTGGGGATTCCAAATCCAAAAATTGGCCAGACTTCTAAGAGGCCAGGGCAGACTCCCTCAGCTAAAAATGTGTTCCTAAAATGGGTTTGGAGAGAGCCACTCACCTGGCCTCCTTTAGACTTCTGGTCTCCCTGGATGAGGACTTGTAGCATCTCAGACTTATGTTTTCCAGACCTGGTATCTTGGAAAAGTCAGACATGGCTGATCGCAGGTCCAGGCCAGCCATTGGGAAGTAGGAGAGAATGGAGCTAGGAAACCAGGGACATGCTTCTTAGGGCAGGACATTCTGTGCAGCATGGCCCCTTCAGCCTCCGTCTCATCCCTTATACCCCTCTTGGCCAAGCTCTTATTTACACACTATTCTCGTTTGTTTCAAATGGATCTTTTGGTTTCTATGCATTCTTGCAAAATAAATATTGTTGTCTTACTCATTGATTCACTCAAACGGGTATTTGTAGAGTACCTACTATGTGCCAGGCATTTGGGGATGCATTAGTGAAGAAAGCCATCAGGGATCCCTGCCCTTATGGAATACACATGCTAACAGGGAATGAAAGATAATAATCTATAAGCATAAAAATAAGAAAATTATCAGTATGTTAGAAGGCGGTAAGTGCTATGGAAAAAATAATCCAGAAGAGGGTTATCAGGAGTGATGACTAGAGGGGTTGGGCAAATTGCAGTGTTAAATTTTCTGAGCATCTATTTTTGGTTTATATAAATAGTATTACTACACATCTCATTTTAACTTTTATTTTATTTTTTACTGAGCATCAGGTTTTCAAGTGCTGCCTATTATTCTATGGTGTGTGTTTACCAGTCTTACGTATCTACTCTCCCAGATTGCTTCCAATTTCCCATCGCCATGAATAATGCCGCAATCAGCATTATACACTAGAAAACGTATTTGGGATTTATACCCAGGAGTGGATCTGCTGGGCTGTAAGGTCTGCCTATGCTCAATTTCATCAAATGTGCCAGATTCCTTCCCAGAGTTGCTGCAACAGCCCACACTCCCAGCAGCATGTACGAGGGCCCCTAAATCCCCATACCTCTGCCAGCACTTGGCATCCTCCAGCTTCCTGGATTTTTTGGCGGAGCATTCTGGCTTCTGTTATCAGCACTCTTGCTGAAATAATGTTTTGCCATTGCTCTCCATGCCCTGTCCTTCTCTGGCTCCCCTCAGCATTCATCTTTACATCACCCACCTTTCATTTCCTTCTGACCATGAGCACTTCTTGTCTGCCTTGCCGGGCTGTCTGTTTTTCTCACCTCAAGGCTCACGCCATTTGGACTTCATATCCTGAGGTCAGAAATCCCACTTCCTACTTGGCAAGATGGGAGCCTAAAGACTATCCTCCTCTTACCTGGTTTCACGGCTTTACTTCCATACTGTTTTCAGGATGTCTGACCCTATTTAGGGCCAGCAGTGGTCTCCTATGTCCTGCCTCATCTAATCTAAACTCTCCCATTGCCTTCAAGACCTTCCACCACCTTCACCTGCTCTTCCATCCCACTTGGATCTTTGCACATCTTCCTCCCTCAGCCAGAACCTCCCTGTCTCCCACTTTGCTTATCTTGCTGTGGCTCATGCTTAGATCTCAGCTTAGACTCCTTCCTCCTTCCCCCAGGTCTCAGGGAGGTGTCCCTCACACATGCCCATAACTCTGTGCTTTCTTTCCCTGTTGTGATGCTTCTCCAGCCTCTTGGTCGTGGACACCATGAGGCTTCACGCTCTTGTTCACCGTCACAGCCCCAGCACTTCCTGCTGTGTGCGGCACGCAGTAAGTGTTCAATCCATATTCATTGACTGAACGAAGGAATAAATGAGTGAGTAAAGGCTTTCCGTCTCTCATACATACGATGTTGGCAGCCTCAGGTTTTCATGCCCACTTGAAATACTTCTCTCTATCCATTCATCTGCTTCCTCCTTTTTAAAAAATAATTGATTCAACCCCAGCAATTTTACAAATCTTACCACGTCCCCAATCTAATCACTGTTCCTCCTTTTTTTTTTTTTGGACTCCTCTATTCTTTGTAACATACTGGAGCCAGTTGTTCAACTGGATCTAGGGGTTGTGAATGCCATGGGCCCACACTATAGAGGAAGCCGTCTCTGATGGGGTCCCCCTGCTCTTTCCTATCCACTGCCAAATTCTGTCCCAGAGGATCTCCCTTCAGCCCGTCCTCCCACAAGACTTGTAAGAACATCTGATCATTACACCTCCCTGGGTATCAAGCTCCTCTTGTGGAATGAGGGAGCTGGACAAGATCAGGACTGATACTGAACCAGTATGCACTAGCCCAGGCTGCCAGAAGCCTTCTGGCCTGACATTCCTGTTGTCAAATATCTTAAATCTGGAGCAGATAATTTCAATGTTCTTGTATATCTGTCATTCTGTGATTCTAGGCAGGGTGAATCTGATCTTTTTATAATCCCTGATATTCTGATCCACACACACCTTGTACAAAGTGTAAGATGAAGCAGCATGTTATATTAAAACCAACAAATGGGATATCCGTGCTCCCCATAAGTTATGTTTATCCTCACCAAGTTTCCTTTAGATCCCTCTTGCCTGGGAGTGTCTGATTTAGAAAAAAAAAAGGGAAAAAGGAGGTCTGGGCCTCAGCCTGGAGTGTGACCTCAGGCATCTAATTTGTCACAATGCTGTGGGTGGAAATGGCAAAGAGGATAACTCACAGTGACATCAGTGATCATGGGATGAGGCTTTTTTGGTTATTGTTTTATTTTTGCTTAGATTCTGAAATGTGGTGGATTTCCCCTTTTATGTGTCTAGAATTTTAAAATGATTTCTTCTTGAAAACAAGCGTTTTCCCATAGTTTTCATTGCTGGAAAAAAATCCCGTGGCCTTTGTTCCACAATTCCCTCAATAATTTTCATTGCCGTCTTCAAGGTTAGCAATATGCTATTCTAGACGAGTTAGATATTTCTAGGCCTACGTATCTCAAGGTAGCATACAGCATAAGAAAATCAGAAATGGAACTTCTAAAGAATGACTTTGTGTGGTCTAACCTCCTGGGCCGGCACCTGAGAAACATGCCCAGGGGAGTTTGATTCGGGTACATAACTAAACTCCACTTATTATCACAGTAAACGAATAGCCCATCACTGACAAACTGAGTAAAATTAAGAAAAGTGAAGAGACATGGAGTAGGGGTGGGGGTGGTGGTGGAAGAAATGGGTGAACAGTTTTTTATCTGTCTACCTATCTATCTATCATCTACCGATCAGTTTAAATAAACTGGATAGGAATTTTTAAAAAAGAAAGAAAAGTGAATATAAAAATAAAAAGCCCCCATGGAAATTTCTCTCAGCTCAAAGAGGCCTAGTTGACTTATTTGTTGAGAGATCTTTTTTTAAAAAGTAGCTTTGATGCATTCATTCCAACCTATTGGCAAATCCTGTTGGCTCTACCTTAAGAGTATGTCCAGTGTTTAACCCCTTCTTACCCTCCACTGATTCTGCCTTGGCCCAAGGCACTGTTATCTGTCACCTGGACTCTGCCATGATCTCCCATCTTCCATTCTCGCTCTTCTGCATTCATCCTCCATAATGTAGAATCACATCCCTGCTCACAGCCCTCCTGCTCTCAGTATAACCCCCACGGCCTCACCATGGCCTTCAAAACCCAGCCTGTTCTGGCCCTGGCAGCCTCTCCAAGGTCATCTCCTCTTATTCTTCACTTCCTCTCTTTCTTTGCTCCAACCACTGGCCTCCTTGCTGTTCTTCAGATATGCCGAGCATATCCCTGCCTCAGGGCCTTTGCCCTTGCTGTTCCTTCTGTGTGGAAGGCTCTTTCTCACATACATTTGCAGCTTCCTCCCTCACAGCATTCAAGTCTTCACTCAGATGGTTTCAGAGGTTCCCTCATGACTCTCAAATAGTAACCACCATTTCACTCTACCTTATCTAATTTATCTTCATAGCACACATTCCTATTTGATGCTATGTATTTATTTCTCTACTGCCCTCTTATGTCAGGAACTTTTATCTGTGTCATGCATGATAGTGTCCCTGAAAGCCTAGAATAGTGCCTGGTACATAGTAGGTGCTCAGTAAATAGCTGTTGAATGAATGAACGAATGTATTTATAAAATAAGTATTTGTTGCTCATTTACGAATAGGCTGGGCATTGGCCTTAGATTTTTAATGGATGCAACCAAACATTTCTTTAGATTGTAAAAGAAAAAACTCTCTGAAAACACATGTATCAAAAGATGCCAAAATCTGTTAAAAAAAAAATTTTTTTTTAGAGCTGTAGTCCGAGGTCTGGGCAGGCAAGTGGCCTTATCTAATAGCTTAAGTGGTGGTTAAGTATATTTTGGGATTTGTTAGTCTTAACCCTGGGGCATGGCGGCTCAGCCCAGTTGATGATAGCCGGGCTGTGCCTGAGGTCACAGGTTCCTGCCCCACGTGAGTCTGTCAGCTTTGTTCTTGCCACAGCTCCAGATCTGTAGCTCCTGCCCTGACCAGCCTCCCCTGGCCAAAGCTGACTGTGGCCTCCAAGGGCATCACTTGAGAAGAGATGAGTGGGTTTGCCCAGAACCATCACTGGGCCTGGAAACTCAGCTCAAAGTCATTTCAAAGCCAGCTGCTGTATCTGAAGACCATACAGTTGTGGTGGAGGGAGGGGTACGTATGATTGCATAGAGATGGGGTGCCGGTTGATGGCCTCATGGTGGCACACTTTGGTCTGTGAAGCCCCTTGGGTCCCAGAGATGGTACCTGGTAAAGGAAAATGTACTTTTACCAAATCCGTATAAAGGTCAATGGATGCCCAGGCAAATCTGAGCACAAACCAGAATCTTCTCTCCTTCATTTATCAAAGAAAAACAGCTTTAAAATATCCCTGAAATCCTCAAGTAGGGCTTTATCTTTATTGCCCAAATGCTTGCCCTGGTATTTCATGTGCTTCTTTATCATCCTAAAGAGCTAAGGAAGCCCATCCCCCTTTTTATAGGTGGAGAAAAATGAAGCAGAGACAGTCAC
This sequence comes from Tursiops truncatus, assembly GCF_011762595.2. NCBI lineage: Eukaryota > Metazoa > Chordata > Mammalia > Artiodactyla > Delphinidae > Tursiops > Tursiops truncatus. The sequence goes on from NC_047040.1 coordinate 33,456,003, forward strand.
ACTCACTTGCTTAGTCCTGCTTATCAGACTCTTGGCTGTCCGACAGAGAGGCTTTATCAGATAAAAACTGCCTTTAAATCCTTGAGCCCCACCTGGCAATACACTTCCCTGCCCTTGCCCAGTGGAAGAAATCAGGAAATCTAGAAGCAAGAACGTATAATTGGGAGGAACCTGAACAAACTTTCTAGGGCCTCTGTTTTTCCCTTGCATTTAGAGAGATGACTCTGTGTCGTGTGGAAGGAAAAAGGAAATTGTCAAGAAGCCCTGACTCTACCTGTGGCTGACAACTAACTGGTCACTTAGGTTGTCAATGAAGATAGCATTCCCCTGGCATTTTATAAGTGGGTTTCAGGGATCCCACAGGGATCATCATTTTTCACATGCAGTTCCTTTACCAGCTGTTGCAGGGAACAGGTTCTGTTCTGTTGAGGTTAAAAAAAAAAAAAAAAAAAAAATTGGATCATGCCCGATAAAATGCTAAGGCCTCCTCTATTCTGAACCTCAGGAACTCAGGCCAGGAGCCCATAGGTGATGAGATCAGCATCAGACACAAGTTGATAAATAGAAAAAAAAATTATTTATAAAAATTCAGCCTTAGGGGAATTCCCTGGCAGTCCAGTGGTTAGGACTCCATGCTTCCACTGCCTAGGGTGCAGGTTCAGTCCCTGGTTGGGGAATGAAGATCCTGCAAGCCACGAGGTGAGGCCAAAAAAAAAAAAAAATTCAGGTTTAGAATGAAAGCCTGCCATTGGCAACACTTTGGATGGACCTTGAGGGTATCATGCTAAGTGAGCTAAGTCAGACAGAGAAACAAATACTGTACAATCTCACTTATATGTGGAATCTAAAAAAGACAGAGAAACTCAGAGGAACAGAGTAGAGTGGTGGCGACCAGCAGTTGGGAGATGTGGGAAACAGGGAGATATTGGTTAAAGGGTACAAACTTGTAGGTATAAGATTAACAGTTTGGGAGATCTAATGTTCAGCATGGAGATTTTAGCTAATAATACTGTTTCATGTACTTGAATGTTGCTAAGAGTAGATCTTAAAATTTCTCACCACAAAGAAAAAATGGTAACTATGTGACAGGATGGAGATGGTAGCTAATAATGGTGGTAATCATTTTGTAATTTATAAATGTATCAAATCAAGATGTTGTATGCCTTAACATGGAAGCAACCTACGTGTCCACCCACAGAGGAATGGATAAAGAAGATGTGGTACATATATATAACGGAATATTACTCAGCCATAAAAAAGAACGAAATAGTGCCATTTGCAGAGATGTGGATGGACCTAGAGAATGTCATACAGAGTGAAGTAAGTCAGAAAGAGAAAAACAAATATCATAAGATATTGTTTGTATGTGGAATCTAGAAAAATGGTAGAGATGGACTTACTTGCAAAGCAGAAATAGAGACACAGATGTAGGGAACAAACTAATGGTTACCAAGGGGGGAAGGAGGGGGTGGGATGAATTGGGAAATTGGGACTGACATATATACACACCATGTATAAAATAGGTAACTAATGAGAACCTACTGTGTAGCACAGGGAACTCTAGTGAATGCTCTGTGGTGACCTAAATAAGAAGGAAATCTAAATAATTTGAGTGGATATATGTATATATATGACTGATTCACTTTGCTGTACAGCAAGAAACTAACAGAACGTTGTAAAGCAACTATACTCCAAAAAAAATTAATTAAAAAAAGAAAAACAGGTTGTACGCCTTAAATTTATACAAGGTTACGTGTCAAAACTTATACAAGGTTATGTGTCAATTATATCTCAGTAAAACCAGAAAAAAAATTCAGGTCCGAATGACCTGGGCCATGTGGTACCTGGTTATATGTATTAAAGTCTCCGAGCTGCTCCAACAGTCACGGGGGGCCCCAGGTTGCACTGGGCCTTGCTTTTACCCTGGGGGAAACTGAGGCAAAGAGTTACAGAGACCTCCACCAGAGGAGACTGCCAAGGAGTCAATTGGTGGCCAAGTCCCTTTCCTGTAGCCGCACTGACTCTCCCTCCTGGTGTGTTTATGGCAGCTCAGAAGGTACGCTCACGGGTCAGCACAAGCTTTCCCGAATACATGCATCTCATATCCTGGGAAGAGTAGGCAGCGGGGCTGAAGGTGAGACAGGAAATCTTTCTGGAGGCTGTGGAGCCATTCCACTTTTGGAGCTTTCCCAGCATCTCCCACAGAGTCGAGCCTTTGAAATCACCTTGTGGGGAGACTGGACTGAGAGCTGGGCTGCCTCCGTCTGCTCTCGCCTTTCTATGGGACCCTGTGAGGGGAACGGAGCGGCGCCCTGGGGAGGACGAGAGGAGAATGGGCTGATTGAGGGATGTGGGCTCGGGCTGGCGGGCTGCAGGGTGGCCTTTCTTCTGCGTTTGCTCGCAGAGCCAGGGAGGCTGGGTGCCAGGGGGAGAGTATTTCCTCCGTTCGGGAAAAGCGGTGTCCATCTGGCTTGCTCTGCAGCCTGTGGCCTCTCAACCCGGCAGTGTTCCTGTCAACGGGCACGGACCCCACAGGCCAGGTCTCTGCTGTGACCCACAGGAGATGCTGGCCCCGGGAGAGGCAGCAGGGAGTGGGCGTGTGTGTGTGCGCACGTGTGCACACACGTGAGTGGACCGACCAAGCCAGCAATGTGTCTACTCCCCAGACATTGGCCAAGGGTCTCCGCCACAGGAATGTGGGCTTGGCCTGTCGACGGAGCCCCAGGGAGAATCACTGTAATGGCGGTCCAGTATTAGGTTTGATACTAATATCAAACAGGTCATCCTGTGCAGCCCCTTTATTTCTTGCAAATGAGGAAACTAAGGCTCAAGGATCTGAAATAGCTTGCCCAAGGTCACACTGGAAACACGGGTTCAAGGCCTGGCTCCACCACTGACTTGTCGTGTGACCTTGAGCACGTGACTCGACCCTGCTGCACCTGTTTCCCAAACATGTAAAGGGGGATAAGAAACGTACCCAATCCACAAGGCTAATGCGGGTGTTGAATGAGGTAATCCAAGAGAAAGGCTTGTCATGGGCCTCTGCTTACGTCCATCTCAGAATCTGCATTGTCATCATTTTATTGTTGCCGTGCAGTTGGCACTGACCGCTGCAAATGCACGAAAACTTTGGAAGCCAGGGCTCTGCAGCCACGCATACGCTCAGCCGTTCACCAAGCACCTCCAAAATCGCCATCGCCTTCTGTCCTCCCCAATTTCCCATGAGGTAGAGAAGGCCAATCCCCTTTCTTCCATTTTCCTGATGAGACAACTTCAGTTAAAAATGGGCCTCAAAACGTGAGTCTTCTGCTTCCCAGCACCCCTTGCTCTTTTTGCCTCCACCTGCTAATTAGAATATTTCTACTGATTGAATATTACAGCTATTTTGGCACTAACTATGGGAAAGAAGGAAGACCCCCTGCCCCCCGCCCCCCAGCCTTTCCCAGATGAATGGAGATCACCTCAGCCTCTTAACCCTTTCTGTTTGTTCTTGAGTTCGTCCTGAGGGCCTGGGGCTTCTTCTGACTCTAGAGCTGTGTCTGAAGTAAGGACAGAATGTACTTCCCAGCGCCAGGACTGACAACTTTAACAGCAAACAGAGAATTGTCATCAATCGTGTTACAGTGGCTGAAGGGATTTATGGACTTTTTTGGAGAATCTATGGACACAGATCCAAACTGAACAGAACCCCGAGGAAACACAGTAGCCCTTGTTACACAGGAAGAATAGGTTTAATGTATACAGGGTGAAGGTAGGGGGGGTGATGAGGAGAAAACAGAAGGAAGGGGGGCCCCCTGCTATATATTTACAATTTGAGCCCTGAGCCCTGGATTTCCGAAGGTGGTGGCAGGAGGGTGATTTCTGTACTACATTCCTCCCTCTAAACCCACCTTGCTTGAGAAACTGCAGCGGACACAAAACACTGTTCATGAAAATAATCAGCAAGCTCCCCTAGCCACTGGGAGAATGGGGCTGGTGCTAACATGCTCCCTCCCCATCCCCCAAAAGCACACAACCCCCGAGGAAAACCCTGAAACCAGACCCGGAGGCTGAGAGAACAGAGGTCGTCCAGGCTGACGGGTCAGAGGGCACAGCCAGGGGAGGGGTCAGCTTTGTTTCCACTCAGTGTTGGTGAAAGCCAAACCTTTATGGAACTTTTCTAGCTGCATTTTGGGCTATTTAGCTTCAAAAACAAAAGATTTATTTTTCCCCTTTCTCCTTTTGGGTTTTGTCTTCCTCCGACAGCGATGACATATGCAGGTCTGGAGGCTGTTAAGACCGGGCCAGGTTTCCTCCCCCCACCCCCCAATCCTTAGGAAAAGAAAAGATAGGATCTTAATTAAAAGAGAAACAAACTTTCGCGAGGGCCACTGTTGCTTCTCTGATCTTTTCAAGATGGAAAGCAAGAAGGGTGGCGTGGTGAGGTGTGCCTTTCGTAATACACTGTTGGCATAACCTGTTACATTTTATAAAGCACTTCCACGTGCTACAGTATCCTGTGGAATCCATGCATCCATTCTGGGAGACGGGGTTATGGTCCCCTTTGGCAGATATCAAAACTGAGGCTTGCAAGTAGCTTTGCCAATGTCAATGAGAAATTGAAGGGGCAGAAGTTTCTGTCTCCGAACACAGAAACCTTCCTGATAGATATACTAAGTGCTGTGATTTAACTTCTTTGAGTCTCATTTTCCAAATCTAAAAGGAGTTTATTCTCTAGGTTCTATTCAGACCTTCTAAACTGTTCTTTCACTTTGCTCCTTCACAAGAAAAAGTCAATCAAAGGGGTGTCAGGAGCATGACAATACTAGGAGAAGAAATCAAGTTGTGTTTCTCAGTAGCTTCTGAGGTTTTATGTCAAGTCCCCTGTATGGTGATAAAGATGGGTTGTTGTTTCCATGCTGTTCTCAAGTATCAATCAGAACGGTTATCAAATCAATCTGGAGCATCTGCAGAAGGGCCTTCTGACATTTTGGATGTGGAAGCTGTCGCTAGCATTGTCAGGTGTCCAAAGTATGTGATTTTGGTAAAAAATACAGTCCTGTTTTTCAACACCATGATATTATTTGTAGAAACATGACTGAGAAGTATACTACTGGGCTTCTGTACACAGCCTATACTTTAGAGCCTGTGCTCATAGCAGGTATTTGGGGCAAGCATTTGTAATTAGGTCCTTTGTGAGTGACAGACGACGTAGGACATAGGAATGCCTAGGCTCAGAGCATTTCTTTTTTACTTCTTGGGTTGAAAGGTCCATCTTACTTTATGTAACTCAGATGCAAGTGTTCTGGTGACATTTTGGTGGCCCCAAGGATATGTATTTAGAGTCCTTAGATGTACTAAGGGAGTTGGCCAGCAGCCACGACAAAGTACTTGCCTAAGGAGTGGGCATGGGTGGAGAACTACGGGAATGACGTCTTCTGGTCTGAGTGTGAAAAGCCTGGTTGCCTTAGTTTGGTAGAGAAGTGAGCCCTTTGGTATTGAGGTCAACCCCCGCTGCTCTCTGTGCCTTTCATTTCTGGGCATCTGGAATTCATGGGCGGGAGAGACTAGAGGGCATCAGGGAACCAATCTGTTACTTCATTTCTCTAGATTCGAAACTGTTGGCGTGTGATAGCATTGAAGAGGAGGCCAGAGGTAAGCACTGTGGGAGAGTTTATTTCTTCTGTTTTCCCCTCGCCACTTCTATGATAACAATGATGAAGCAAGGGCAGCAGAGGTGGTATGGCGTTGAGATTAGCAGTTTGGGCTCCGGAGTTAGACTCCCTGGGGCCAGATCCTAGCTCTTCCATGCTGGGATCTTGGTAAATCATTTTACCTCAGTGTTGCTGTTTCTTTCTTTATAAAACAAGGCTAATAATAGTTCCCACCACATAGATTGCGGAGGGCGTTCAGCTAAATGGTTATGATGGCTCATAGCTCAGACCGGGCACCTGGTTGGTTAGTTATTCTTGCCAGCCTCCCTTTGGTTATGGTAGACGCGAGAGCTTCCCTTCTCCCCGACATCTGGTCAGGACCACAAACTCCTCTCTGGCTGTAGGATGTTGGGGAATTGGTCCAGGCTTTTTTTTTTTTTTCTTTTTCAGTTTTCTTCAGCAATGTGGGATAGTTTAGCAAATCTGAAAACTGCACAGACACACAAGGTCCTGCAACCCCCTCCTGCTGCTGGAGGAACTGAAGGGATGTGTGCTCCCCACCTGGCCTGGCCCTCTTTGGGTTCATTGCCAGACTCTGAAGCTCTGAGCAGAGCTGTGTGGTACACACTGGGCTGCTCACTTTAACAAGCTGGCTCTGAGCAGGCCACCAGGTGGAAGGACTCTCTGCTCCTCAGAGAAACCAAACTCCAGTCAACTCTGCCAGGAACAGCCGAGACAGGAAGCAGGCGCTGGAGTCCTACATCTTCTGGAACAGGGGGCTTAAGGGGGCCCAGAAGCCGGTCAGATCAAAATTGCAAGGAAGACTTTGTCCCTTTCACCAGATTCTTAAAGGGATCTGAAATCTTAAAAAAAGAAAGAGTCCTTGTCAGAGAGGAAGATGGGACAGCACAGCTGGAAGGGAGAGCCTGGGTGAATGTCCCAACACAGGATGGTCCTCGGGAATGAATCGGGGTCCCGCCCAGGGCTCAGTCGTAGAGGGTGGTCAAGTGTGAGATCACGATGGGGGCTGGTGTGTTCTCTGACCACGGGAAACACGGCCATGTTCTCTCCTGACAGGCAGCTGGGACAGTAAAGCCAGGAGTCTTCTGGTCAAAGAAGTGGTCTGGGTTGATAATATGATGCTAATTAATACATTGACTAATGGCTGTCCCCTTGAAGGACCCAAGGTGGAGATCATGACAGATGTGAGTTTCTGGGGAATGCTGTGGAAACTTCCCGAGAAGACAAAGGAACTGGTTTCTTTCTGGGGTCGGGGGATTTCCTTCATTCGATGGTTCACCTCGAGCCTCTTCACCATGCCTTTCCTTTCCCTTCACCTGCTCCGTCTCAGCAGTGGAAGCATCGCGAACAATGACAACCACACCATTTCCGTTTACAGGGGATGGGGATGGGCTGCATGCCAGGCACCTGTGCCGAGTGTGTTCTAGTTACTATCTAGGTTAATCCCAACAACACTCATCCAATGTAGGCATTATGATTATTTTGCAGACAAGGAAAGAGAGGCTCAGAGAGATGAACTCCCCTGCCACGTTCCGCAGCTAGTACACAGACGAGCCCAGATTCTCTCGGCCCCTCTCGCTCCAGTGTCTGCGTGCTGTCCCGCCCACCTCCTTCACCTTCCACTCTTGTCCTGCATCACAGTCTGGACCTAAGAGTGCTTCCCTGTGAGGGTCTGCCCTAGAGAAAAGGCAAAGAGGGAGGGGAGAGAGAACAGGACAGCATTGTCAGTGTCTGTGGGTATCGGGGTGTTGTGTAACCTTGGGGTGTTGTAGGCATGTTGGGGTATTGTGTGTGTTGGGTGGCATGTTTGTGGAGGGTATTGCTCGTGTTGGGGACTTGTGTGTGTTGATGTATTTGTAGTGCTGGGGGGCGCTGTGGTGGGGAACTGTGTAGTGTCGGCAGTGTTGTGTGTGTGTGTGCTGGGGTGTTGTGAGGGTGTGTGCTGGGGCTTGGCTGTGACAGGAGGAGAGCAGGACTCTGTCTCATGCTTGGTTGGTCACTCCTTGGCTGGGAACTTCACTTCTCCTGCCAAAGTCCCAACTGTCACTGCTCTCTGCCACCAACAACCCCCAGACTGAAGGAGATGGGGCCGCTAGCCCTCCGTCGATTTCCTCCGTGACCTTGACCTGGGGCTGGAACCGGCTACCAGCTCAGTGGCGGGAAGCAAGAGGACAGGCTCACAGCGAGGGCTTAGGGTGCAAGCATCTTGGCGTGGGCTGATGCATTTATAAAGGCTCTGCACTTGGGCCCACACTCTGTGCATATAAATATCTGAAGAATGAAGGATTTGCCCAAACCTGGCTTTGTACAGCCCATGGGAGCGATGTGTGCTTTTTATCTATTATCGCATGTTACTGCAATGATAATAATGAAGAATAGCTAATGTTTATATAATGCTTACAATGCATCAGGCACTGTTGTAATTGCTCTACGTGTACAATCTAATTTCATCCTTGTAACAACCCTAAGAGGTTGCTACTTTTTTTATCCCCACTTTATAAACGAGGAGCCTGAGTCACAGAGCTGTTAAGTAACTTACCTAAGCTAGCACAGGTAGAAAGAGGTTGAGGCAGGCTTTGTAAAGCAGGCACGTGCTTTAGAAACCCTGCACCCGTGCCCTTACCCACTAGATTGCCTGGCCCCATCATCATACCAGGCATAGCGATAGGCAACTCTGACTCCTGTGCCCAGGAATGCAGCTGCACCTCCACTTCTTACAGGTCCTGAGATCCTTGAGGCTGGTGAGGCTTCATGGTTAAGGTAATAAAGATTTTGCCTGGGTTTTCAGGTAGACCAGAGTTTCCATCTCAGGGTTGAACCATCCAGTTTTTGGCTTGCTGGTCTCCAGCATTTGCAACAAGAGCCTTTTCTATTGAAAGACTAAGGAAAGATGGTCCAGTTGAGCCCCAGACAGAAGACAAAGGAGGTATAAGGCAACATCTTTCCCGGCTAGCTTGGGAACAGTCATCTTTCTCCCCAGGACCCAGCTTCTTTGCATCTTGAATGTTGAAAGAAAAGACTTATGTCATTAAAAATAAAGTTTTTTAAAGGAAAAAAAAAAGTGCTATCTTTGTCTCTTTGTGCACCTCCACACCTTCTTAGATGTGTTTTCAGAAAACCTCACTTAAATGAGCGCATTCCTAGAGAGTGAAGGGATAAATGGAACAGTAACTGGACTGACTACTTGGTTATTTGTCAATCTGTTGGGGAGTAACTTAGGACAAGGCCCTGTGAGGATCTCAGAGATGCAAAAAAGGAAGATGTCAAACGGTAAAGGGATTCCTAGTTGGGGGTAGCAAGGGAGGAATGAAGGAAATGTATCTAATGAAATTATACCAGCCTACAAAGATCAGGAAAAAACAAACCAACATTATTAACTGCTGAGGAATTCACACTGAGCTCAGACAAGACAATGGATTTATTTACAGGTGCCCCGCGGTGCGTGTTGGGGCGAGTGGCAGAGCATGCTTTTTGCTCCAAGAATTTTCCTTGACTAGAAAGTGGATTTCTTGGCAGAACTGGAACCTGGCTAGTTTCAGATTCCTTAAGGACAGAAGAAATTCTGTGGGATGCATACAAAAGAGTCTGTTTCTGTCAGATAGTCAGGAGGAGCTGTCACTATATTTGTCTCAAGACAAGGGACACCTCACCTTTATGCTGGCCGATGCTCTGGGCCCCTCTGCTACTTCCTCAGGGCAACGGGAAACAGGAGGAGCCTGAGGGAGGCCATTAGGAATCCCCGTGGTCTAAGTCACAACCCATACCCAGTCTGAGCCTTTACGGATGTATTTAAGGCAAAGGAACTAAACTCTGAAACAGATGTAGAGGAAAATAAAAACAAACAAATCCCTTTAAAAAAAAAAAAAGAACACCTGAAGGCCTGGGCACATAGTAAACTAGATTCATGGGATTTCCCTGGTGGTCCAGTGGTTGAAACTCCGTGCTTCCACTACAGGGGTTGCAGGTTCGATCCCTGGTTGGGTAACTAAGATCCTGCAAGCTGCGTGGCCAAAACAAACAAACGAACAAACAAACACACAAACAAACAAACAAGATTCATACTAGAAGTGAGGGATGAGTGTCAAATGTGTCCCAAGTGGTTTGGAAGCTTCCCTCCTGCTCTCCTCTAATCCTCACCCCAAACCCTCCCCAACCAAGAACTGGATGGGGGAGAATATCTTCAGGGTCTTTGTAGAGCAGCCTGGACCCTAGCCTGCGTTTCGATGTATTCCTATCATCCTCAGATTGGGCTAGAGCCAGCTGCGTGTTGCAGAATGCCAAGAATTTGAAAAAAAACCTTTGAAACTTTCCTGCATGATTCCCAAACCCAACATGTCCCTTCTAATGTATCCCACTCTCTAAGAGCCGGGAAGTCTTCAGAGTTAGGGAGCTTTGTGTAACCTAGGCCATCTCATGCTACAGAGAACTGCAGAGAATTAATATATTCTCCAGTTGGGGATCTGATGGAGACCTCCTCCTAGTCTTCTCCCAATGCCAGTCTCTCTCCTACTGTCAGAGACAAGCCTGGCTGACAGTCACAGTGGGTGACGATGGGCACAGACTGTCACAGAGCCAGAATCATAGAGCTCTGAGGGACCCTAGATGAAATCTAGATGCTGGAGGCTTGAGATAACAAATTTTAAGTAAAACCAAAGTGAGCTTTCTTGACACCTCCCCAACATCCCCACTCTACCTCTCAGACTTTTCACATCCCTTATTCTGCTCCAGCCACCCTGACCTCCTAGTCGCTCCTTGAGCACACCAGCATGCTTCCAGCCTCAGGGCCTTTGCACTGGCTGTTTCCTTTGCCTGGAACTCTTCCAAAATGGTCATGTAGCCAACTCCCTCATCTCCTTGGAGTCTGTTCAAATGTCACATCCCCAGTGACATTTACCCTGACCACCCTGTCTAAAAATTCCAAACCCCTCTTCCTACCCTCTGAGGGTGTAGGGATCTTGCTTTGTTCACTGTCCCAAGCACTATTTCTTCATGGTCCCAAGTACCTAGAACAGTCCTGGCACAGAGTAAGCCCTCAATTCATATTTTTTGAGTGCCCAAATTTTGCCAGACATGCTTCTTGATGGAAGAAAGAGGGAACTCATAATTGGTGTATGGGGGCTCAGATGAGGTCACTAGCCAAGGTTACACAGTTAATAAAGGCTAGAGGCAGGGTTTGCATGCAGAGCAGTTGAAATCCTGATTCTCTGCCATCATTTAGCTCTGTGACCTAGGGCAACTTGCTTAACCTTGTTGAGTCTCCATTTTCCACCTGTAAAATGAGCATCAGTTAATCCCTCCTCACAGTTAATTGTAAGAATTAAGGGTTATAGCACCTCATAAACCTGGTCTTGTAGTTCAGATCTCAGCTCAGATGCCACCTCCTTAGAAAACCTTTCCTGGCTACTCAGTCTAAAGTTGCCCCCTGCTCCCTGACTTCAGACTATACTACAAAGCTACAGTAACCAAGACAGTATGGTACTGGCTCAAAAACAGAAATAGAGATCAGTGGAACAGGATAGAAAGCCCAGAGATAAACCCACACACGTATGGTCACCTTATCTTTGATAAAGGAGGCAAAAATATACAATGGAGAAAAGACAGCCTCTTTAATAAGTGGCACTGGGAAAACTGGACAGCTACATGTAAAAGAATGAAAGTAGAACACTCCCTAACACCATACACAAAAATAAACTCAGAATGGATTAAAGACTTAAATGTAGGGCCAGACACTATAAAGTACAGCTGATTCACTTTGTTATACAGCAGAAACTAACATAACAATGTAAAGCAATTATACTCCAATAAAGATGTTAAAAAAAAAAAAAATGTAGCCCCCTGGTCTCTACTTTCAGCCAGGCAGGACTAGATCCTAAACGAAGGTATGTGATGCTTTGCCCCTCTTGCCTTAGGGCCTTTGCCCTGCAGTTTTCCTTCTGTTTTACCCCTTTTCCCTCTATTTTACCCCTGCTTTTGTATATTCTTAAATATGAATGAATATTTTAAATAACTGCTGAAAGAAAGACAGACAGACAGACAGACAGAAAGAAAGAAAGAAAGACAGGAAAGGAGCTCCGTGGATAGTGCCTGGCATTCTTTAACAAATGACTCCCCCACTGAAAACCTATCCCTGTCCCACAGGGTAAATCCAAATTCCTTTTCAGGGTTGACAGGGTCCCATCTGGGCTCACCTCCTTGTCTGCTACCTCCAGGCCATTCCTCAGCCTGGAAAACCCTGAACCCCACGTTCACCTTCACACCACCACCCTCCATCTACATCTGGGGACCAAATCTGGCCCATGAGCTAAGAACGGTTTTTGTGTTTTTAAATGGTCAACAACAAAAAATCAAAACAAGAATGTTTTGTGACCCTGAACATTATATGAAACTTCAATTTCAGTGTCCATAAATAAAGTTTTATTGGAACACAGGCACACTCACTTGCTTCCGTATTGCCTGTGGCTGCTTTTGTTCTGTGGCAGAGCAAGAGTTACGACAGATGCCGTAGAGCCCACAAAGCTTAAAATATTTACAGTTGGGTTGTCTTACTATCACAGGGCTGTAGGAACCTTGACGGGAAAAGTTTGCAGAGCCCTGATCTAGATATTTCATTCTTACCCTTTAGGTCACATCTGATCCACTGCTTTCCGGTAAGACTTTGTTCATGCACCAACACTGGGTAGGGAGTCCTTCCGTATGTGCCCCCGATTTTCTGTTTGCTCTGCCATCTCCCCAAGGGCAAGGACAGGTCCATGCTGTTCTTCGATGCACCCCAATGTCAAGAACCATGCCTGGGACGTGGTAGGTGACCAGTAAACATTTGTTGCATGAATGAATGGCATTCAAGGCTCCACCTTCGCGGTCCAGAGTGCAGCCCAGAGCCAGGGCCCGAGGAGGTTTGAGCAGAGAGGCTCTGCTGAGGTCTGGAGTCCTTCAGAAAAGCCTGATGGAGGTGAGATGCTCTCCTCGTCCAGCTCACCTACATCCAGCCTGATGGAGGTGAGATGCTCTCCTCGTCCACCCCCCAGAATCTGGGGGCTGCAGGGACCTTTGGAAATTGGGTGGGGAATGTGAGGAGTCTGCACAGACGAGGGGGCTCAGAGTTGGGAACAGGGTGAAATAAATGCCTCACAGAGAGGCAGCATTTGTAACATCTTAACTGAACATTCACTTGATGGTGTTTGGAGGTTTGGGCACAAGCTTGGGCTTTATTCACATTCTTAATTACTTCATACTCAGGCAGAAAGCAGCAACCCCGGGAGGCCATCACTGTCCTCACTGTCTTATTCACAAGGCATTTCACTGTGAAAATTACCTCTAAGCCACCCATGGAGGAGTCTCTCTCGGCCTTGTTTCCTGTATGAAGAGACTGTGATTGCTTTGATAAAATCAGCTGGGACACTTAATGTCACTCTGAGACAAACTCAGAAAAGTTCCACCTGAAGTCTGGGTTACTGGCAGCGCTCTCAGTGCTGAGCTGGGAAAGGCCTTGTTGTTATTCCAAATTCAAAGACAGCGATTGATAAAGGCAGCTGGCTAAACCTTTCGTTGTAAGACTTTGACACCTACAGGTTGATCCAACTAGAGGGAACTGAAACTTTTTAAAAAAAATTCCAGTTTAGTCTAAGTCACCAAAAATTTGCAATAATCATGCAGGAGGCGTGGTTTGACCTCTGGGCTAATGTGACAGTGCAAGGATCTGTCCGTCTGAGAGCAAGACATGCCCAGAAACACAGCAAGAAGAAAGGCAGTCCATGCTGTAAAGAAGAATGGCACTCAGCCCGCTACTCGGCCTCCGTGAGAGCTTGGCCTTCGCTTTACAGATGGCCCTAGATGCTCTTGGAAGCTTGCTGTTTCTCACCGCAGGCAGTGGTGTGCTGGTAAATGTTTAACAACTGGCAGGGGAGAAGGTGGAGCTGATTCCTAGCATTTGTCAATTAACATGGCCTAAATACTCCCACCAGGGCTGATTTCAAGCCTGCTCTGTGACATCAAACATCTCACAAAATTCCTGAGAATTGAACACTCAGCTCCCTTGAGCCTGTATGATCTGGGGCGCTCTGTGGGTGTCAGGACTTGGAACTCTCAAAGCATGTGTTTGCCCAGGCCTACCACGCCAGCCTTAATTCCAAAGACCATTTTCTTATGGGCTGAACCTACGTCACTTATGCAAGGCCCTGGTGTGAGAGAGCCGGCCTGAGGCACCTCCAACCTCAGGCTTCTTGATTGGGTCTCCCAGGGCGGGCGGGATCCCTGGAATACGCAGGGGCTCCACTGCCCTGAATGCCTTGAAGGGGGTAAGCGCAGAGGGTCCACTCCTAGGTCTCCTGGAAAACCTCAGATTGGCTTGCTTTGTGCCTGATCTTTAGCTCCTTGTGCGTGAGAATGGGTCCATAGCAGGTGGCCTCTGGGTGGGTGTGAATAGCCGTAATTGTCATCTTCTCAAAAGGATGAGCCAGGAAACTCAATAGGACTGGAGGAGGGTGGGGGTGGGGTGCAGCTCTCGATGAATCAGGGCTTTTCTATTGATCCTATAAGGCTACGTAATAAGTCGCTTTTGCAGCCTCCTGCCTGCCCTGCCACAGCTCTGACCTTCCCCAGGGAGGAGGCGAGGGCTTCACCCCCTCCCCTGCTTAACGTGTGCTGCCTTTGTTTGCCTGTTGTTGCTCTGGGAAGGGGACCTGATTCAGGAGCAGGCTGTTAGGTGTTTGCTGGGAGAGGAAAGAAAAGTGTGTGGGGCCTTACTGCCTCTGATACCTTTGGTGAGGAGCTCAGTCTCCGCATCTGTAAAATGGGGCCATAATAATCCCAGCCTCACAAGGCTGTTGCCAGGATGGAGGGAAACCATGCCCACGACTGCCTGGTGTAGTCTCACTAAAACACTCAGCTGAGAGCAACCATCATTATTATTTTTCTGAATGCTGGCCAAAGCCCCAGCACAGACTACACTTAAACCGTGTGACTAAGTGTGCAGACCCCAGGCAAGCAACTCCTCCCTCCCTTCCCTCTACTGTCCCCCCTCCCTTCCCCCTCCGTGAAATGCTGGTAATCGCACCAGGCCCTCCCTGCCTCCCAGGGACGGGAGGATTAATGAGATAATGTGAGAAGCCGGCTGCTCTGGGGAAGAAAGGTGTTATGTACATGGAAGGTGTAATTATGATCCTGTAACTACATGAACGTTTATATTGTGCCTACCCCGGCACTTCCAGGGGCTTTGACAAGAGCCTTGTCTCAAGCTGGAGACAGGTTCAAGGGGTGGGGACATCAGAAAGCTTCTCTCTGCTTCCAACTCGGGCTCCCTGCAGCCTGCTAGAGGAGACCACGTACACGCCCCAGGCATCAGGAGCCCTGTGGGAGCCAGGAGAGCCCTGGGCACCTTACGGCTCCATCCTAAGGATCGTGGAAGGCCCCGGCGTGGCTGATCAGGGCATTCAAGTTGGAATGGAAGTCCAGTCATGAGCACAGCAATTTTGTGGCCGGCAAAGATTTTCGTATAGGGTTTAACAAATCATAGCCTTACTCAGTTTGTCCTGACCGGTCCCTAACGTTTCAGCCTCCGGCTCCCCTCCAGCTGTCATCACCACCAACACCGTCTCCATCATCACTTAAGAAGTTCCCGAGTGGGCAGGGCCACGTGCTGGGTGCTGGCTTTGGCTGCTTTAGAGTTTAGAGTTGAAAACAGCCTCTCCGGTACCCCTCCCCAGATTCTTCCCTCCAGAAATAGCGTGTCAGGCTGGGGGTGAGGAGGGCTTTGGGCAAAGAAATGGATGTGAGTCACCCCCCTGGCAGATGTGCGGGGTGGGAAGATCAGGGGTGAGAGAGAACAAGGAGAAGGTGTGGGAAAATGGGGTCCCAGAATGTTCTGCACCCAATCGGAAGTGCTGATGGGGATTAGGGATCAGACCTGGGGTTTACATCCTGGATCTGCCACTTGGCAGCCTCTTGACCTTGGAAAGATCAAGGTTACTTGTCCTCTGGGTAACTCAGGTTCTTCATCTGCAAAACCGGGGTGATTGTGGAGGGTCGGTGTGATGATCAAATGAAATGGTGCATATAAGGTGCCAGGGTCTGGAATTCTGGAAGGCAGTCAGGGCTCCAAACGTGTTAGTGATTTGTTCAAGCCGCCCGGACGTCCTCTACTCCTGCAGCGTTCTCCACATTGGTCTATAGAGTCGTCATCCCACTGAGACTGATTTCTTGAGTATTTAGCCTCTCCTTCCCAGCCTTTCACAGTCACCGGAGGTGGAGGCCAGTGCATGCCCGTGGCGGCTCCACTCAAGAGTAAGCACTCAGCATCTCATGGTCACGCCTGAAAGTGAGCCCATTCCCCTTCTCCCTTTAAAAGCCAGAGGAGTTTATAGGGACTCTACCGGGGAGGTGAGAAAACCCACTTTCCCAGAAAAGACCCTGAACAAAGTGACTTCTCAGCACAGAGCGGAATGCAGGCTCCCACATCATGGTGCTGCTGATGTCGAGGAAGATGACAACGGCAATAATTATGTACAGGCTTTAACTTTCTGAACTGTTCTTACAGTTTCCTCATTTGTAAGACGATAGGGTTGGATGAGATGAACTTTGAGGTCCCTTTTCTTCTTCCAACTTTCCCATTCTATAGTTCTAGCTCATAACTCACAAGAAAAGTTCTCAACTAGGGACAAGGTGGATCTCTCCCCACCACCCCCGTTCTCCCACTTTCCCCTCCACCCGCACCAAAGGCAGGTGGTTCCTTCAAACACATGTGGATAGATAACGCCTCAGCATAAGAGGATGTGCTCCTTGGGCACCTGTTCTGATAGGGTAGGAAGGAAGAAATCACAAATTTGGGGTCACCCTAGAGTTGTGAGGGTGGGAGAGGTTTGTGTTTGAGGCACTCATTTAAAACAGTCAGTGGGAGGGGCTTCCCTGGTGACGCAGTGGTTGAGAGTCCGCCTGCCGATGCAGCGGACACGGGTTCGTGCCCCGGTCTGGGAATATCCCACATGCCGCGGAGCAGCTGGGCCCGTGAGCCATGGCCGCTGAGCCTGCGCGTCCGGAGCCTGTGCTCCGCAACGGGAGAGGCCACAGCAGCGAGAGGCCCGCATACAGCAAAAAAAAACAACTAAAAAAACACTCAGTGGGAAACTCTCAGGCCACTTAACAAGAGTATTTGGATGCTGGTAAAATGTGAGTCATCAAGCTTGCACGATCTGATGGAAACATACCCTCCAGACAACTGAAGTGCTTTTTCCTATGGCTCCGTGCTAACCAGTGTTCTGGCTCCACATTGGGAAGGGGTTTTGATGTACCCAGTCTGTCCCACTTCAGGGATTGGCAACCTGACATTTTGGTGGATTTAAGTCTCTCAGGAATCAATTGCTTTTGGATGATTGCACCGTCATGGTCACAAGGGTGGAGAAATGGGATCCTTAACCCAGTATGACGTCTTCTCTGTGAGGTGTAAGAACCTGGAGACCCAGGGGAAATAGTCTGACCTCCTTAGCCGTTGGTAGCAGCCATCTGTTCCTATGGCCAGTCCTGGTTTTGGACAACACGCACCACATGGACAGGCATCCTGGGGGAAGTGCCCAGTGAGTTCAGAGAGACGCCTCAGAGGCTGCACATGCTGTGTCCATAGTGGGGTGGGCTGAGCCGTAGGGTTCATTATGCAGGGGAAGTGAGGTGGGAGATGGCAGAGGAGGATTGGGGAGGGAGATGGAATGCATTTTATAGAGTACCTTGTCCTCCTTGGGAAGTGAGTAAATTCAGGGATGTACT
Source organism: Tursiops truncatus (assembly GCF_011762595.2). NCBI lineage: Eukaryota > Metazoa > Chordata > Mammalia > Artiodactyla > Delphinidae > Tursiops > Tursiops truncatus. The sequence goes on from NC_047040.1 coordinate 33,473,408, forward strand.
AGGCAGAATAATGGCCTCCCAGTGATGTCCAGGTTCTAATTCCCAGAACCCAGGGGTATGTCATGTTACATGGCACCGGGAAGTTAAGGTTGCTAATCAGCTGACTTAAAGAGATAATCCTGGATTATCTGGGGGAGCCCAACGTAATCACAAGGGTCCTAGTAAGTAGTAGGGGGAGGCAGGGGGGTAGAGTTAGAGTGATACAATGTGAGCAAGTCCAGCCACCTCTGGCTTTGAAGATGGAAGAAGGGGCCGCGAGCCAAGCGATGTGGAAAGCTGGAAATGGATTCTCCCTGGCAGTCTCCAGAAAGGAATGCAGCCCTGCCCTTACTTCTGTTTTAGGCCAGTGAGACCTGTGTGATACTTCTGACTACAGAAGAGGGGAAGATCATAAAAGTGTGCTGTTTTAAGCCACTAGATGTGTGCTGACTTTTTGCAGTGGCAATAGGAAACTTATACAAGGGGCCTGGGATAAGGTCTCAGGAGTGAAAGGAGAGGAGAGTCGAAATGATTGTCCATGTTGCCATGGACTGGAGGAGGGTTACAATGCTGGCTCTTGACCTGGCTGGGTTGGGTTAAATGTCAATGAATTCCAGTGCCTTGGGCTAATATCTGGAAGTGGAGAGGGGGAGGGAGAAAGCCAGAGTGGCTGACAGGCAGAAAAGGGGGCCACTTGGGCAGCTCTGAAGCCTGTCCCTATTCAGAACCCCCCATACCGGCCCAGGGTAACTTTTCTTGTCTCTGCCCTTCCAAAGGCTTCCCCAGCGCCTGCAGCAGCCCTGCTAGAACGGTCTCTCTCCTTCACCTTCTGTTCCAGAACTTCACACCGTCTGCTCTGCACCGAGGCTTGTTTATCTCAGCACAGATCCCCACATACTATTTGTTCCGAGGTGAACCGTATGCATCTGTGGTCCTGTTGGCTGGAAGGAGACGGGGGGTTCTCTTCCATTAGGGGAAGTCAGGGGACTCAGAGGAGGCTCCACCACTGTGCAGGGAGGGGGCAAGGCGTCACGTTGCCCCCGGGACACTTGGGTGGAAAATGGCTCAGGACAGTAGGAGTGGGCCCAGGGCTGGGAGACGGGATTGGTTCCCTTCCTCCATCCCTCTGTCCTTCCCCAGGTTTCTCTGTTCCTCCTCTGAGTGCTGCCCAGAGGCGGGGGGGGGGGGGGGGGGGGGGGGGGCGGGCGGGCAGCTGGAGCAGTGACCATGGTTTGGGCCATTCTCAAAATAAAGTAGGAGGCAGTTGTATTAGTTTGCTAGGGCTGCCGTAACGAAATACCACAGGCTGGGTGGCTTAAACAACAGGTGTTTATTTTCTCACAGTTTTGGAGACTGGAAGTCCAAGATCAAGGTGTCTGCAGGTCTGGTTTCTTCTGAGGGCTCTCTGGCTTCTGTCCTCACATGGTCTTTTCTCTGTGCAGGCATATCCCTGGCATCTCTCCCACTTCTAATAAAGACACCAGTCAGATTGGACTAGAGCCTACCCTAGTGGCCTTATTTTAACTTAATTACCTAGTTGAAGTCCTATCTTCAAAAATAGTTACATTCTGAGGTACTGGGATACTGGGGATTAGAGCTTCAACATAAGAGTTTTGTGGGGGACAAATTCAGCCCATAACAGCAGTACTACCTGGTGATTGAAAGCAGTTGGTCTAAAGTTAAATCTTGGCTCCTCCGTTCCCTACCTGTGTGACCTTGGGCAAGTTGCTTAGCCTCTCTGAGCCTCTCCTAAGTTTCCTCCTAGATACGATGGGATTAATAATAACTACCTCAAAGAACTTTTATGAGGATTAAATGAGATGAGGATGTAATTGCTTGTACAATGCCTGGCACACAGTAAGTGCCTGATGCCTGGTAACTTGACTATGATTCCTGGACAGTCAGGGACTGTCTGACAGACCCAAACCCCCAGTGAAGGAGGGAATTGGGCAGGCAGAAACTCCCTGGACCCAGTGACAAAAAAAACAGCAATTTAGATTGGCACAGATTCACCCCGACACACCTCCCAACTCCTCAAGGCTAAGGTTGTTTGAATCATTTATGACAAACATGTATTACTTTGCAGTGAGAAACAATTCTATGGAGTAGACTGGGAGGGTACTGATAAGCCCATTTCGCAGATGTAGAAACACAGGCCCAGCACAGAGACTGAGCCCAAGATAACATGGATAGTGAGCATTGGAGTCAGGAAGACTCTGGTCCCAGGAACCCAATGCATGAGCATTCCACATCCGACCATCCTTGAACTCATGTGTGTGAGTTGCCAGCAGCGGCATTGCTTCTGAATGAATGGAAAGGTTGAGGTCACGCGTAAAGCATGGCCTTATGCCCCAAGTGTGTGTGTAGCGGGGATGCTGGGTAGAGAATTGAAGGAGAGAGTCTTGGAGGCTGGGCCTGGGGTCAGACTCAGTGTGTGGCAATGACAAAGGGACCAGGCTGATGACCTGCTGTTGGGTGGGGGTTTGGGTGGTGGGTGGCCATCTGGGACCCTTGGGTGTTGGGGTAGAAAAGGGCAGGTAGAGTGGATGGTCAAGGGTAGCCTTGGGCAGCTCTGCCGTCAGGCAATCAGCCTCATTTGCATGTTCAGAAGCTCCCGTCTGTTTAGATTAAGACCAAGACTCTCTCAGAAAACCCACACCCAGAGAGAGCTTTCTCCTTTCCAAAGCAGCTGTGCCAGGACACCTTGCAAAGGACGATTCCTTGGTCTTCAGACCTTTAAGGCCCTGGGCATGTGTAAACTAGGTCCTGGCATTTGTCTTTGGAAACCAAAGGTGGGATGGTCAGATATCCAGAGGCCATATCAGGCAGTGGGGAAATTCTAAAAGTAGACAGGGCCCTGCAAAGCCAGCAGGAAAGAGGATAATGGCAAAGTCGGCTGTTTTCATATTACTTTGGCTGACCTGGGGATGTGGGAATGGCCGGGGCTCCCTGGCTTTGTGTGGGCATGGCCTGGGTTTTGTAGCACAGTCGCTGGCAGTCCTGTTAAAACAAATGATTGTGATTAGGAGGGAAAAGTGGAGAGGAGCTGGAGTGAGGTCCCGTCCACCAGCCACGGGAAACAGGAGAGAAACGGAACGAGGCTTGGGCTGGCACTCGGCGTTAATGGGCAGACTGTTGTCATACTTGACTGGTGCAGCTAGTCAGCCAGAGGGAAGGAAATAAAATAAAGGCCCTGTCCTCACACTGGTTTGTGGGGCAGCCTTTGGGGCCCCGGGTTCCCCTCCGACCTTGGGGAGCTGGTTTTTTGTGGGCACAGGGGTGATGGCTGAGGGGCGGTGGGCTGCTGCTAGGGGCCTGGAGAGAGGCTGGGCCGAAACTGTCCTTCCCAGCTCAGCGAGAGTGCCCAGGACAAATGGCCCAAGGCAGCGCGCTGGCTCCCTTCCTTCCCTCCCCAGGACTCTGAAGACAGTCTTCTCCTTCTGTTTCCTCTTTCCCAAGCCTGGATCCTGGCCTCCATCTCCCGGTTGCCCAGAAGAAGCTCCGAGCCCATGCAGCTCTCCCTCACTCATGCCAGGAGGGACTAACAGACTGAGGATTTTCACACAACGAATACAACTCAACCATGAAAAAGATCGAGCTACCCCTCCATTCAACCACATAAGCCAGTGTCACAAGCAAACTGTTGAGTGAAAGAAGCCTGGCCCAAAAGAGTGTGTCCTGATTCCACGTTTATAGAATCCTAGAATTGGTAACACTATCTATGGTGACAGAAAACAGAGGAGTAGTTACTTCTGGAGCGTGAGGTTAACTTGGAGGGGGCTTGAGGGAACCTCCTGGAAAAGTTCTATAGCTTGATGTGGGTGGGGATAGATGTCTGTGTGAATCTGTAAAAATCCGTCAAGCTGTCTACTTAAGATCTGTGCACTTTAGGGCTTCCCTGGTGGCGCAGTGGTTGAGAGTCCGCCTGCCGATGCAGGGGACACGGGTTTGTGCCCCGGTTCAGGAAGATCCCACATGCCGCGGAGCGGCTAGGCCCGTGAGCCATGGCCGCTGAGCCTGCACGTCCGGAGCCTGTGCTCTGCAACGGGAGAGGCCACAACAGTGAGAGGCCCGCGTACCGAAAAAAAAAAAAAAAAAAAAAGATTTGTGCACTTTAATGTCTATATTCTACCTCAATAAAAAAAGTAAAAAGTGTAAACAAACAAACAATAAGTCATAAAACAGGGTGAGCGTTGCCCTCCACCGCAGTCTTGAATCGCTTGTCTTGATGCTCCTTGTGCGATTACGCTTTTTGAGTTCAGGATGCATAAGAGTGTATTTCAGAGATCACCCTGATTGGCAATCTATATAAATTCATTCTTCTTAAGAGTTCTGACTTTTCAAGGCAGCACTCTGGAGAGTGTAGGGCTTCCTACTCTGTAAAGAAGTCCCTTTGTACAGCTGGATGTATGAGGTGGGCGTACAGGAGAGAATCCAAGTGTGGCACACACAATCCTGTCCTCCAAACAGCCACTCTCTTCTCTGGTCTGGACGGGAAACTGTGGTGCAAGTAGAAGATTCATGGGTATCTCTTGGGATGGGGGACAGCTATGGGTCCTTGGTTACAAGAACAATTCTTTGTTGGGGGACGCTTGGGCATCCTCAGATACTTGATCCATTGATAATTCACAGATTTTCTCACTAAGTTTTTCATTTGGGAGCTGCCACGCGGGGCGCAAGCCATACTGACGGATGGGGTCCTCTCTCAGCCTTTAGTGGGACCAACAAGCGTGAAACAGACAGGAAGATACTGGAGTGGAGGATGGTCATAGAGAAGGTACAAGAGAGGCCCGAGTCACTCATTTCTGGGCAGTCCTTTCTCCCAAGTAATTGGGAGCTCCGTGATTGGCAGAGAGAGAGTGAACGCTGTCATTACCTTCTGTTTCTCAGTAACTGACCCTCTCAGTTTGCTCCAGAGATATTGGGAGGGCAGCTGAGTTTCAGGTTAGTTCCTGCCCACTGTTTCCTTGGATGATACTGTGGGACGGAAGAGTGTAACAACCTTTTCTTCAAAGCTAGAATCTAACTAACTCTGCCTCTGAAAAGTGCTGACACACAGCCTGGATACAATCAGACACATTTCTCCCATTCTCTGCTGCTCTCGGTGAAAGCTACTGGTGTTTGATGAGCAGAAACAAGCCGCCCCGCTGAGATTTCCTGCCAGTGCCGAGTGTTTCTGCCAAGATGCTGAGTCTCCGCCATGTTGCAAAGGCACCTTTGTGTGGACTGGCTCCTGTGGTGGCCTCCCCACACATCAGCGAGGCCGGTGGTATTTCCTGACTGCTGCATAGATCTGGGGCCGGAGCAGAGGCGTGTGTGCACGTGTGTGTGCACGTGTGTGTGCACGTGTGTGTACACGTGTGTGTGCAGGTATACACACACATTGTGAGCCCCAGGTCTTGTGTGGAGGGTAGTGTGTCTGACTCTTTCTATGGTACCCTAGAGCTTTGCTTGGAAATGCTTTCCTCACCTGTAACATATTTCGCCTGGAAAACCAAAGGCTTGGGTAAAGAATAATTCCCCTTTGAGCTGTGTCTTTCCTTTATTCCTTTATTTTCTTTTATTCCTGAAGAACCAACCCTTAAGACTCTTACAGCCACTTCTTCAGCACCCTTTCCTTTATCAATAATTCTGTGCAACTTTCTGTTGGGGACAAGAGGTGCTATTAGTTATCTTTACAATTCTGTGCACCACTGAGAGGCCTCCTGCTCTGTGGGGAAATGGAAACCTGAAGCAAAAGAGCCCATGGATGGGGTCGGACACCCCCTCCACTCCCACAGCTGGTGGAGTATTAATAACTGGGATAATGGCACCCATAATCATCCCAGCAATAGTAATTTCTCTGGCGCACCTGGGGCAAAGACTGCTAATGCGCTGACAAAATGCTGCACCATTAGGGCCTTCTCTGGGATCTTCAGGCTGGGTCTTTGCAACACCTCTTTTTGCCAGCCTCTGCCTCTCCTGCATACAGGCCTGCCTGTGTCCAAACTGCCCTGAACCCCACTGACTTTTTCGCTTTTTCCTCTGATCCACTTCTTTTGAATAGCCGTGAATGACTGTCCACAAAGCAGTGGAAAGAAGACCACATACCGTCTCCCCTTCATTCTATCAATATGGTATAATTTTCCGATGCTTTTACAATGCCCCACGAGAGGAACAGGGGAGAGCTCTGCCCATTGTCTTGGCATCACGGGAATTTCCCCAGATTTCCCCGTTGGACTTGGTTTACGCCAAAGCCCAGATGAAGACAAGAGGACAAAGGCTGAGCCACTCAGCAGCACCAAACTGCCCAGAAGTTACCATGGATAGAAGCTGGAATCCTCATTGGTTTTTCTTTTTAAAACACAACTTTTACTAAATGCTGTGAGCTGGTCACTGTTAAGACAATGGACCTGTCCAAGCATCTTGTCTAGGAATCAAGGGGAGAAAGACATTATGGGGCCCAGGAGCAGATGAATTGCTCCCAAGAATGGAGAACAAATGAGCTGAGGTACAAATGGACGGTAAAACAAAAGGACGAGATTCCCTGAACAATGCGGACTATTGAAGGGAAGGGGGCCGTGGACAGAGGCCCAGGTCGTGGGACCAGATGAGGAGTGGTGGGATAGGCTAGTTAACTGTCAGCACACAACGGAGGAGCCGTGTCTTCTCCCCCTTGCCCTGTGATCCATGAAAACGCTGTGCTCATCTCCTTTCCTGCGGCCCCCAGTCTCTGCCCTGCTGCTGGAAGTCCTGTGGCTCTAAGAGAAACATGCCACCCAGGTTTGCCTCCCACCCCTCCTGCTGCGGCTCCCCGCCCGGCTGGCTTCCATGATGCGTTCACAGTGGGTACAGCCCGTTACTTCCTTTCTGAGACTGGGCTGCTGTGAGGCCTGTGGCGAATTTCAGTGGAACATGTGGAATCCCGTGGCTCTTGACTCCATTGTCTCTGGGGACCTGTTTATAAGGGAGCAGGCGGGAGCCGGCGGGGAGCTTTCACCGAGAGCAGCGGAGAATGGGAGACATGTGTCTGATTGTATCCGGGCTGTGTGTCAGCACTTTTCAGAGGCAGAGTTAGTTAGATTCTAGCTTTGAAGAAAAGGTTGTTACGCTCTTCTGTCCCACAGTATCAGCCAAGGTCCTGGCCTCCCCAGCCCTCTGGTTAGGCCTGGCTGAGGACGTCTCTTTCTCTCTAGAATACATGATCACCTTGCCCTCGGGGCACATTCACAAAGGTCATTATGCGGGGACACATCCGTGAACAATGAGGCGCTGGGGTGTGCAGGGAGGAGCCTCTTCTACCTGGAAGCCACCAAGGCTCAGTCTTCTGGTGGAGAAGCAGATGAACTCGGATGGGGCAAGATTTGGGTGGGGAGGGGCGATCCCCTCCCTGCCACCACAGGACCTGCCCTGCCCCCCATTGCCCATCTGCAGAGTTTCTGGAAAGTTAGCCCAGCCTGTAGCTTCTTCCTCTTGTGGTGGCTGCGGCCTTGGGACTCTGGTTCTTCAGAAGGCATCACGGTAACTCAGACTCCCCAGGGAGACCCAGGCCTGGGACAGGAGCTCAGTTTGGGTGGTAAGGTCAAGGCTTATCACTCGGGGCCAGAATCATGGGAGGTCTGAGATGGAAGAAATGGCAGATGGCTCCTGTTCCAACACTTTACTTCATGTGAACACTGAAGTTCCCGAACAGAGGGTCAGTGAGCAGTCTGTGGTCAGACAAGTAGTGCAGCATCTGGGTTAGGGCCCAGGTCTCCCTTCTGGGGTACCGTGTAAATCCTCAGGGAACCTAGGGTGGCTTTGTTGAGGAGGCTGAGCTGGGCCCTGTCTGTAACGTGGATAGAGACAAATGGTTTTCTCTTGCTTAAGCGCATACCAAGTGACAAATGCCTTTTTAAGAAAGAAAGAACTGTTCATCCAGGGAAAAATGCAGACCTAGCCTCAGAGGGTTAGACTGGAACCTGACAGAAATAGAAAAAACTTGTCAAGGGGCAGAGTTGGGCACCAGCTATTTCCTACTGTAGGGCTGCAGTTAATGCCTGCCGTGTGGGGCTTCCCTTCTTCTTCCCTTAACAGGACTCATTGTCTCCTTGAGGGAAGAATGAGCTGCTCTTATTCTATCGCAAATCCTTTCTTCCGAGGCCTGTGCAGCCGAGCCATAGCTCCTGGAGCAGAGGCCTCCATATGCATTTTTCTTTTTTCATTTTCATTCCCTCTTCACAGAGAAGCCCACTGGGGCCCAGAGAGGTGACTTTCTCAAGGTCATAGCAAAGGGCAGTGTTAAAATTCAAACCCAGGTCTGTCTGACTCCATAACCCAGGTGCCCTGTGTGAGGTCTCTGCCTCGGGCTCTGGAGGGATTGTGAAGCCAGGAAGGGGATGGGGGCCTGAGGGAAGGAGTCCTAGAGTCCCTCATCCCAATGCCAAATGGCAACACACCGCAGCTTCCCTTTAACCCTCGGCCACCCCCAGTGTTTCTTCCAGGTCTGCTGGGATCCCCTCTCACTTCCGCTTGCGCCACATATGTTGTTCCTCTATGCAGGCCTCAAAGCTACTCTTAGGAGAAAACAACTTTTTGTTATAACCAAATGGATTAAGTTTGGTTCTGCAAGCTCATTATACCAGCTCATCCTCAAGTGACACAGCCCCCGGATCTTTAAAAATACACTCATGCACATGCACACGTGTGTGCACGCGCACACACACACACCCCCACCAGAATGACTTGTCCTGCCAAGAACCTATAGTTTCAAAATTCTGATCTAATCAGGTCGCTCTTATAGTGGCATCTCTTCATGGCTCCCTAGTATCAACAGAATAAAATCCCAATACATTAGCATTTGAAGTCCTCCATTATTTAACTATATCCTGTCATTCTAACCTTATCTTCAAAACACCATATACTCCATGCTTCAAGGCTGGTCACTGTGCCTTGAATCCTCCTGAATTTTTCTGACCCTAGATCTCTGCCCCTTGAAGGATCTCCACTCATAATACTCCACGCTTGGACTTCCCAGGTGGCACAGTGGTTAAGAATCCACCAGCCGATGCAGGGGACATGGGTTTGAGCCCTGGTCCAGGAAGATCCCACATGCCTCGGAGCAACTAAGCCCGTGCGCCACAACTACTGAGCCTGCGCTCTAGAGCCCGCCTGCCACAACTACTGAAGCCTGTGTGCCTAGAGCCCATGCTCTGCAACAAGAGAAAGCCACCACAATGAAAAGCCCGCGCACCGCAAGGAAGAGTATCCCCCACTGCCCGCAACTAGAGAAAAGGCCCGCGCACAGCAACGAAGACCCAGCTCAGCCAAAAATAAATAAATAAATTTATTTTTTTAAAAAAAAGGTACTGATGAACCTATTTGCAGGGCAGGAATAGAGACACAGCCGTAGAGAACAGACAGGTGGACAAGAGAAGGAAGGGGAGGGTGGGGTGAATTGGGAGACTAGGATTGACAAATAGGCACTACCATGTGTAAACTAGACAGCTAGTGGGAACCTGCTCTATAGCACAGGGAGCTCAGGTCAGTGCACTGAGCTGACCTAGGGGGGTGGCATGGTGGGTGGTGGGGTGGGAGGGAGGTCCAAGAGGGAGGGGATATATGTATACACAGAACTGATTCCCTTTGTGGTACAGCAGAAACTAACTCAATATTGTAAAGCAATTATACTCCAATTTTAAAAAAATTTAAAAAAACAAAAAACTTTCAGGTAGGCAGGACAAGTGAATGAGCCTTTGGCGGATGAGAACATGGGGCCCGGGAAGATGGAGTGACACGCAGCTCATATGGCTTGGAAGTGGTGGGACCGCATTGGAACCATAGATTTCCAAGTCTCTTTCACTCCAGACCATTACAGGGTTTCCCCTGGGGCTGGGCCTGCATGTCCCCTTTCCTGGAGAATGGATACCTAAAGGATATTGTGTTTCTGTTAGCGAGGAAGAAGGAGACAGATGGTGATGAATTGGCAGCTAACAGATGCCCACCACACATTGGGTCAATCCTGTCCTGAGAGACCTTCAGGTTGTTTCCAGTTTTTGGCCTGTGCACACAACACTGCAATCAGTAGCCTTGTACACATGTTATTTCCATCGGGTGTTTTCATTTCTGTAGATTAGATTTCCCAGAGTGGGAGTGCTGGAACCAAGCGCATGTGCATTTTAAGTTTTAATATGTACTGCCCGATTCTTGCCAAAAATCTTGTGACGTCCACATTCCCCAGCAATGGGTGGGAAAGCCCGTCTCCCCACATCCTCTGCAGCTTCCAGCCTGTTTTTTTCCCACTGTACTCTGCCGTCACCCATTTGGGAAGCATTTGCTGATTGCCAAGCAGACATACTTAGAGTGGCCCACTGAGTTAGATTAGTTAATTGCCTTCAGACACTTGACTTCTAAAAGACATCTGTTCTTGAAAGACAAATGAAGCCGCTCTGGGGTTAACAGGTTTCACCAAAGCTGCAACTGCTATGATCTCTGGAACCTGAGTTTTGATTCTTGAGCTGCTTCGTAGGTGATTCTTTCTCTTCATTTACTGGGCACACACTATAACGTGCCTCGTCCTGACTCTGTGCATTCACTGGTCCTCAGTCACCTCTTAAAACATTGCCCGTATTTCTTGTGTTTACTCTTGGAAGTTTTTTGTTTGTTTTCTTTTTGTTTTGTGTTTGGTTTTTGCCTTTGACCGATTCAGAGAGCCGTGTCACACTGGTTACCTGTCTGGGTGGGAGCAGCTGCTGTTTAACAGTGATTGCCTTGATGTTGGAGGAATTAACTTGAGAGAGAAGGCAGAGGTTTAGACGTGTATCCACTTCGCCAGTTCAACGCATTTCTTGCAGGGGTTGAGGGTCTTTTTCGGTGTGATGATACAGCTTCTGTATGTCCTTATGCCATTGTCCCACATGGCAGGGAGAATGACGACTGCCTGGTAAACCACAAGCCAGTCGAGATCCCAACAGCTCTCAGATATCCTCTGCCTCAGCACAAAAGCCTGCATTTGTATGCTTATGTTAACCGAGGTTTCTTTATCACTGGCTATCTTTTTCCAGGGATCAGTTTTTAGATACAGAAAACATCACATTTCCTGGGATTACATAAAGTATCTGAGCTTAAGAAACTTCTGATAAAATTTGCAAGGCTGTTTATTCCGAGCATTGATTTTGTTTTTAAATGGATGTAAATGCATCAACCCTTGGAAATTTTTGTCTGAATGAGCATAGATTACAATGTCATCAACATTTTAAAGTTTGATAATTCAAGTATAATAAAAATACTTTTTTCCCCAAATATGCATGCTTATGCCTTTCATCCGAAGTTCCCTCTTTTTAGCTCTCTCACTTTTGGAGCTCACTTCATGAACTTGAGCATCTTACATTTTATGCACAAGTCAGATTTTTGTAATTTAAATACTTCCTACATATACTTATTGAGTTCCTCCACTGTGTGAAGCACTAAATGGTTTTGAATGAATCACAAGAAATTTCTAGATACAAGACTACGGCCATTTTAATAAAGTAAAACCAACACCTTGGGGGCTAAAGTTGGCTGAGGGTAGTAATGCCTCCAACTGCATGACCTTGGGCAAATTCCTTTCCTTTTCTGTGCTTGGAGGTTATTGTAAAATGGGAATAATAGTTGTATAACCCTCAGGTTACGTGAGGATTAAGTGAGACAATCCACTCGAAGTGCTTGGAATAGAATAGTATCCAGCCTACAGTCAGGGTACAATACATATTATTACCCTTTTGGAAGAGAAAATAGTTTTGCATAGAGTGTATTTCTTCCTCTGGTTCAGCCGTGCTAATTGGTGGGGAGGAAGACCAGGAAAGAAGGCATGGTAGCGCCCAGAGACCTGTGTGTGGATGTGTGTGTTGAAATGTAGACGAAAGAGGGATATTAGACTGTGTGAGTTATCAAGGGTTAAGAAATGAGAAGACCCAGTGAGGATAATGACCTGGTTCAGGAGGAAGTGGGGATGTCGGCAGGTGAGGAAGATCTGGTTGAAGAGACTGCACCACACTCGAGGTCTTGGAGGGAGGAAGACCGTGAAACGTGGTCCAGCTGTGGCCACCATACTGTGGGACAGAGGTCACCAGGGTGGACGAGGGCACAGAAGAGGGTGGTCAGGGTACTGAATAGATGATTGACGTGAAGGTTGAGGTCACCGAGGATGCTAACAGGGAAAAGGGGAAAAAGTAAACCAGGAAGTGGCAGGGACCTGGAAAAGATGGCACGACCAAATGATAAGCACTTGAGTGGCATGACCAATTGGCAAGCCTTTGACTTGCTCTACCTTCCCCTTTGTCTTGGGGACCTGGGAGAAGGCAAGGCAGTGAGAGGCAGGATGGCGACTGGTGTGAGCAGGTTTGGGTTAAAGTGAGGGGAAAATTCAGAATAAATGGACCACGGGGTATTGTGAAAGGTGGGGAGTCAAGAGACCCCCTAAGAAATGAACTGAGAGAGCAGCATTGACATATATACACTACCAAATGTAAAAGGGATGGCTAGTGGGAAGCTGCTACACAGCACAAGGAGATCAACTTGATGCTTTGTGATGACCTAGAGGGGTGGGATAGGGAGGGTAGGAGGGAGACGCAAGAGGGAGGGGAAATGGGGATATATGTATACGTACAGCTGATTCACTTTGTTATACCGCAGAAACGAACACAGTATCGTGAAGCAATTATACTCCAATAAAGATGTGAAAAAAAACAACTGAAAAAAACCAAACAGAAACACCCCTAAGAAAAAGCAAGTGGAGATTAGGCACAGCTGGATAGGAATGAGGATTCCTGTGGGGTAGGGATGGGGGGTTCACACACATGCAGGTATAGACGGAGCTGAGACATAGAAAAGGAAGAGGTAATTTAAAAGAATCTCTCCTTGGAGAGTCTGTAGCTCTGCCATAGCAAGCAAAAATAGTAAAAAAAAAAAAAAAAAAAAAAGAGGAAATGAATCTCCTGGATTATTTTCCTCCAAAGAGGGGTGGAACATCTTGTTCCCTGGTAGTCTGAACAGCAGACCTGGTCTCTCCCTCCCAGTGGCCGTGAGCCCCATCCCCACCCCCCTTGCTTGGCTGTAGAGCCAGTGTGGTTGGTTGTTGGTTCCTGGAGGGCAGGGCCCATGTGTGGGTGGTGGTGTAACCTGGCCATCCCCAGACACGCAGCTGGGACCTACCTGCTGCAGGACACACATTCCGTGGTTTCTGCTGAAGGGAGCTGAATGGCTAATTCACTCCTGGCACCACTGGGGACCATGAGCTCATTGTATCATTAAAGGAAGAAGAATAAACAGGAATGCTCAGGAACCGAGCAAACCTCTGGCCCTCTCTGGAGAGACAAAAGGGCCAGGACGGCCCCCAGCTCCTGCTGCCACCCTCTCCAGCCTTTCTACCTCCACAGCCAGCTCTGTAGAAGCAGCCCTCCTGCCGGGCCTTCTTATGCATCTGAAATCTGTGATGCATCCAAGGGCCTCTCTCCAAAGATAAAACTTGCTTCTTGATCTTGGATTTTCACACTTTTCATTCCTGAGTCCTTTTTTCTCTGGCTCAGCTTAACTCCTGCTCTTCTAAGCCTGGGTCCAGAAAATAGATCCTCTGAAAACACGTTGCTTTCTCTCACCTCTGAGCCATCTCCTGTCCTGTTCCACCTGTGTGGAGTGTCCCCTTCCTTCTCTCTCTAAAGGGATGACAGAAAGTATAGCATCAATGGCTTAGAGGATCTGTTTCTGGTCCCCTCAAGACTGAATTCCTAACTCTTTGCTGCAGTCTTTTCAGAGACGCTCCCTTTCCTCTCCGTTATTTTTCATGCTTTCTGATTCCTCAGTGTTTCTGGGTTTCTCTGTACATGTCAGTGGGGAGTTATGCTCCCATCCCCAGGTTATGTTCTTAGTGAGGCATTCTACTTATTGTATAAATCAATCTATTTAAAATGTTAACCTCCCCTGACTTTCTATATCCTCCTGCCTTGGTTTATTCTTTATTTCTCATGGTTTCGTCTTATATTCTTTAATATTTAGTCAGGCCCTTTAATAGCAGTTCCCACCTTGCTCTAGCTTGAGCAGAGAGAAAGTGTGCTGATTGGTTCCTATCCTCCATAGCAGGTTTATCCCTGCCGTTTCATTAATCTCACAATAGTCCACAGTTTACACAGTGCATTGTTTGGACCCTTGTATTAGGGTCTTATGTTACTATGTATTTTCAGTTATTTGTTTATTATGTGTCTCCTCTATTGGAATGTAACCTCCATGAAGACAAAGATTTTGTCCATTTGGTTCACTGTAGTGTCCCAGTATCTAGAACAGTGCCTGGTTTTCAGCGTCTCTCACTGAATATTTGGATGATGGATGGATGGATGGATGAATACACGCATTTATCCCCTCTTCTAGGGCGGGGCCTTCATAGCTCTCTTATTCTTTGTCCACAGGGTCTCCCCTGGGGGTTGATAGGGTTAACGGGTTTGGCTCACTAACTAGCTGGTCAGCTGGGGATTTGGGGTAGAGAGGGGTCCAAGCCCCAAGAGCGACCCCTCTGAGAGATGGGGGAAACTAGCCCCAGAATTAGTTCAGGGCAGCAGCTGCTCTGAGAAACAAACACAGTGCTGCTAGGTGAGGCCATATCCTGGGACAAATTTCCTGATCTAAAGAGAACTATCACACCTGCCTGGAAAGTGTCCACTCTGCAAAACCAAGGCAAAGATTCTGGATTGAGGCTTGGAGAACCAATTTGTGGCTAATGTTTCTTTCCCCTCAAACAGCATGCCTGGGCGGTGGGGTGGAGCTTTCCTTTAGCCCTGATTCTGACCTGAGGTACCGTTTCCTATAGTCACTTGAAGAGGCTTAGTATTAGAGGATACCAAATAATTATTGTTTATTTTGTTGGGCATGAGAATAGTGTTGTGGTTATGTAAGAAAAGTCTTTATATTCTTTTGGAGATGCATATTGAAGCGTGTAAGGATAAAAGGGCATGCTATCTTGGATTTATTTAAATAAAACATTTCAGCAAATGTGAAAAAGGAAAAAGAAACAGGAAATGTGGCAAAATCCTGATAATTGTTGAATCTGGGTGAGGTGTTTATGGGGTTTGATTGTATTATTCTCTCTATTGTTTTGTATGTTTGATAGTTTTCATTGAAAAAAAAGTTACCATGGGGGCTTCTCTGATGGAGCAGTGGTTAAGAATCTGCCTGCCCATGCAGGGGACACGGGTTCGATCCCTGGTGCAGGAAGATCCCACATGCCACGGAGCAACTAAGCCCATGCAGCACAACTACTGAGCCTGCACTCTAGAGCCCGCAAGCCACAACTACTGGCCAACATGCCACAACTATTGAAGCCCACATGCCTAGAGCCTGTGCTCTGCAACGAAGAGCAGCCCCCGCTCACCGCAACTAGAGAAAACCCGCGCACAGCTATAAAGACCCAACGCAGCCAGAAATAAGTAAATAAATAAAAATAAATAAAAAATAAATAAACTCTACCTACTCCAATACAGAATAAAAAATTTTAAAAAATAAATAAAGTTAACATGAGGATCTAATGTAAAACAGTGAGTATAGTTGATAACACTATTGTATAATTGAAATTTGCTGAGAGTAGAACTTAAACGTCAACAAAAACAAGATGTATCTGTGAGGGTGACGTGGTGGATGTGTTAATTAACTAAATGGGGGGAATCCTTTCACAACGTACACGCATATCAAATCACCACAATGTACACTTTAAATATCTTCCAATTTTATTTGTCAATTATACCTCAATAAAGCTAAAATTAAAAAAAAGGTTATCACTAAACAAGCTGAGAAGAAAAAAACCTGCTAATTTCTCAGCTAAAACCAGACTCATCTTTCCTTCGGGTGAGCTTAAGAGGGGGCTGTCTCCTAGGGTTCAGCCCCTGGGGTACCCCTCAGCCTCTACTGTCTGCCCAGCCTCCTAACCCAGAGAGGTACCTGCCCTGCTCTCGTTCTGATTCCCACCTGAAGCCTTCCCATCAGCCAGAGTGGCTCAAACCTGCACACACCTGTGGGAACCGGAAATGGCCCCTCGAGCTTAATTTTAAGGGCAAGAAAGTTCTGTATCATTAAATAATATAGGCCCCAGGGAGGGGATCAAGGGTCGCAGAAGGAAAGGAAGGGGGACCATCGGGCTCCCACCCAGCTCCTCACCCAGCTGCTGCTGCCTGAGGCCATCTCCTCCTCCCCAGTGAAGTCTGGCCCAGCTCAGCCTGGCTTTTGTGACTTTTCTGAGGGTTGCTTGGTCTTTCACTCTGAGCACACTGAGTACTTTTAAAATGTAGGGCTTTGTTGCTGTTTAACTGTGCGAAGTGGCCTACATCCATCATTTGCCTCCTATGATTTCTCCCTGACGAGTTTTTTTTTTTTTTTTTTTTGCGGTACAAGGGCCTCTCACCGTTGTGGCCTCTCCCGTTGCGGAGCACAGGCTCCGGACGCGCAGGCTCAGCGGCCACGGCTCACGGGCCTAGCCGCTCCGCGGCATGTGGGATCTTCCCGGACCGGGGCACGAACCCGCGTCCCCTGCATCGGCAGGCAGACTCTCAACCGCTGCGCCACCAGGGAAGCTCTCCCTAAGGATTTTTAGGTGGGCCCTTCAGAGGCCTGGAGGGGGCTCCAGAAATTGAGCTCAGTGTTGGATCTTCCCACAAGAATTTCTAACATCAACTGGAAGAGTCCGTTTTTGTCAGTGTTGACTGGGAGAGTTCATTTTCTTCTGTTCATGGCCTATACTACCAGGTTTGTTGTTATTTATTCATTTTTTAATGTTAAGCATGACTTCTTTTTCTTCTTTTTTGGGAGAGGGGCAGGGGGTGAGGTCTACCCCAATTCTCTAAGTCTCACCTAGGCACAGGAATGACCTTCACAGTGCCTTCTCTTTATAGACTGACCCGAAAAATCTTCAGCCTTAAAATCCACTTTCAGCCTTCACCTCCCAGGCCACTTCAGCATTTGTGTATGGAGTAGCACCTCCATGCTGGCTTGAAGGGGAAAGCTCTTTATTTTCCTGTTAAAAAATATTAAGGATCTTCTTTCATTACAGAGGTCAGGGAACTGACCACAAGTAGTGATGTTGGCTGTGTTTTTGCATTCGTTGAGCATTTTAGGGTTCCCTTTGTTAATTGTCCATGATGTTTTGGTAAAATAGGCCACAGAGTCTTTTGTCCCAGAATGGGGAACACGAGCATGAGTCCACAGAGCAAGGATACAAGGAGTTCTTAGGCAGGGACGCCTGGGATTCATGTCCCTTTGTCTGTTTACTTAACACATTTTTTTTACTGAGTATCCACAGGAGTCAGGCTCTTTGCTAGCCCCTCAAGGTGAAGGTGAGATGACATAGACTCTGCCCTTGAATTGCTCCCAGTCTGGAGGGAAGAGAGACACCACTGCCACACCACTCCGGCGCTGCTGTGATGGAGCCGTGTGGAGAGTGGCTGGGGAGGGAGGATTCCCACCACACCTCTCTGGGAGAAGAGGAAATGTTGAGACCACCTGGGCTCAGAGCTCTGCTTTTACTAGTTTTTTTCTTTCTTTTTTTTTTTTTTTTTGCGGTACGCGGGCCTCCCACTGCCGTGGCCTCTCCCGTTGCGGAGCACAGGCTCCGGACGCGCAGGCTCAGCGGCCATGGCTCACGGGCCCAGCCGCTCCGCGGCATGTGGGATCCTCCCAGACCGGGGCACGAACCTGTGTCCCCTGTATCGGCAAGCGGACTCTCAACCACTGCGCCACCAGGGAAGCCCTGCTTTTACTAGTTTCTTAATCTCTGTTTCTCCATCTGTAAATTGGGGATAAAATAATGGCTACTGGATAGGCTTGATCTGAGGACAAAAATGACATCATGCAGGTGAAAGGACTTTGCATAATTATTAGATATTTACTATATTCACTGCTTTATGTCTTGTTATGTGTGTGCGATTTAAGACCTTACTAGATTTTAAGCTCCTTAAGGACCACCTCTCTGGTCCAACCATATCATCCTTCTAAAAACCTTGAAGGCTCCCCATTGCCCTTCCAAATTAGGCACAAATGTTTCTCATAGGTATAGCAACGAGAACTAACATTTATTGAGCACCTACTGAGTGTCCGGTGATTTTCTAAGCACTTTTCACATGCTTTCTCCTTTTCTGTATAAAAATCTTAAATTCCCAACATGCACCAAATCTCCTACAGAAGAGGGTGAGGGAAAAAGTAATACTAAACAGGGAAGTTTGAGAATCATCTTGAGGGTCCCCCAACATTAAAGGAAAGGCTCCATTATTCTCCTGTATCCATTTGAATAGCAGTTAATGCTGGAAAGAATTCTACTCCAGTGGCCCCCTTGCCTCCAGGCAGGTTCAGATAAGAGATTATAATTGTTATGGAGCCGGCCCAGTCCCCGAGATTGAAACAGAGATAATTCTTTGCTCTTTAACACTAAGTTGGAATCCTTTGCAGACAAATTGGAAAAAGGGGAGGGAGGCAGAAGGGGAGAAGGGAGACTTGTTTAATCTCTTTATTTTCAGGAAAACAATCATTTTAATGATAACGCCCTTTAATTTATAAAACAAACACAGCTGTGGCTTGATGCCCTTTATCTGATTTCAAAGGTACTAACTTTTCAGCACTGGGCTCCAGAGGGGCTGCTCAATGCAGAGACTAATGGGGGTCACCTCATGGGCTCAGAAATGCTGCCAGAGTTGAGGGGCAGGAGCTGGGGAACCCCACTGCCGCCAGCGCTGAGGCCCCTCTAGTTGATGACCCATGGGTGTGTACCATAACTGGCACACTTGTTCAGATCCACGCACGTGGTCCTTGGTGGTGTACATGCCTGTGTAGCACAGAACAGGAAACGAGCAGCTTTCCCCACCGCTGGTGTCCTTTACATGATATAAAACCCAGGACTGTTGGTTTCATTGGCTCCCAAGACATAGGGTGATGCCTGGCACTTAGTAGGCCTCATGAAAGATTCTCTCAGTCGATCAAAAGGCATTTATGTTAAGTGCAATGTGGAATTGTGGATTGGATACTAGAACAGTGAAAGGACATTAGTGGAAAAACTGGTGTAATTTAAATCAAATCTGAAGTTTACTTAAGTAATGGTCAATCTTAATTGTATTAGTTTTAACCAATGTAACATGGTTATGTAAGATGTTAACATTAGCAGAAACTGGGTGTACAGGTAAAGGGTATACAGGAACTCTCTGTACTACTCCTGCAACATTTCTGTAATATTCCAGAATAAAAAGTTTGTTATTAAAAAAGTTCTCAGGTTAGGAAAAAAGTTATAGAGGCACATGAAGAAACAAACGTTACATAAAAGATAACATCATCCCCACAAAGCCTTGATAAAAAAACATATAATACCAAAGAGTTGTTGTTGAGAATTCAATAAGAGAATAAATGACCAATGCTTCTCAAACTTTTCCAGAGGTACCTCAATGGTTAAGAGAGAGAGGGCCCTATTTTAAGGATAAAATCTCTGAAGATTTTACCTCTAAAATCATTAACATTTTCATTCTTTTTTTTTAGATGTTTGTTTTATGTAAAATAATGATTCTGCCTCCACTGTTTCAAGTAAAAATAGATCCTTTCAGAAGATTTTCCATGTTTATTTTGTGATTTTAGGTACCCCGGGGTTATACATTTGTGCATCACAGAAGTATGTTGTCCCTGTGACAATACGTAAGCCCTATGTTCCTGGAAAAGAGTGACAGCTAAGCAATCCCTTCCCGTTTTGTTCTGGAAATGGGTAACCGCAAAGGACCAGCCTGTCTGCCATGGACCATTCCAAGGTAATCCTTCCACGTGACTCCCAAAAGACTTGGCTGTGACTCCCTTTTCTACCAGCCTCCGTAAAACTTTAGGCCTCTTCCTTTTCTTTGATACCTTCCTCACTAATGAAAGTTCCTCATACTGCAATAGCCTGAATAGAATCATCTTCTTTGTTGTTCGCTGTATTTTGTCTTTGACGCCTGTTTGAAAAATAAGAGATGTATGGACAGAGCCTATCTCAATGGCTGGTGCAGAAGACGTTTGTAAATGTTTTACAGCATTAACAGCTATTGCCATTAGAATCAAACTTTAGAGCTAGAAGCAGTCTTCAGATAGTGTCCTAAACCACCCCCTCACTTTACAGCTGTGGAAACCGAGATCCAGAGGGCTAACATGAGGTCATACAGCACGTTAAGAGCAGCATGGGCCCCCCACCTCAGGCCTCCCCTTACCTGGTGAAGCATCCTTTCCTCTCTACCCCGTTATGTCATGTCCCGGGACTGGCAGTGTAGGGACGACTGAGGCTGAGTTATCATCTCCCTATAACCCAGCAAAGTGCGTTGCATGCAGTAAGTCCCTAATAACTGTGTTTTGGATAAATGAGTGATCTAAATTTTCACCTTCTTCTAGAAGTTGAAGAGCGATGTTTCTGAAATTCTTCAAAAGAGACATAATTAGACTCTAAATCAGCTCACTTTATATTATCTCTGGCCCATGGATAAGAAGTCGCTGACACAGTTCTAGTGAACAAGTCTTCTCTGGAATTCTCAGGGACTTGAGACAAATATTATACCCTACTTGGGACTCAGGGGGTCTACTCCCTATGGCTTGCATGGGATAGGGACCATCTGAAAGTTGTGTGCTGGCCACTGGATAAGTAGAGTAGATGGTAGGAAATATAAACTCAGAAGCCAGACTTCTGGGGTACAAGAGCCACCTCTGCCACCTTACTAGCTGCGTGACCTTGGGCAATTTATGTACCCTCTCCAAGCTTCAGTTTCCTCCTTTACAAAATGGGGATAATGATAATACGTCTATTTCACGGATAATATGCGTACGTGTGTTCATGTAAGCGCGTGAAACAGTGCCTGGCTCTTGGAGAGTTTGTACAAGTGTCACTTATTATATTATTATTTTTCTATGGCAGAGACAGTGCAAAATGACCCCACCTACATATCTGTTTTATAACCTCTCTGGTTCGTCTTAGAAACATACAGAGAGCCAGTGTAGACTTGGCTCCAGAATCAACCACGAGAGAAAGTATCTTCCCTGCCTTGGGTTGTTTCCTATGTCACAGGGGAAGTGCCTTGAAAGTTCCTCACAGACCTGCCTGTCCCTGGTTCTTGGTCTCGCTCTTTAGGCCTGAGTCCATAATCCATGAAGAGTCCACATTGTTTCAGAGAAGGTCACCTGTGAGGAAACTCTGCCCTCCAACCCTCCCTCCTGTCTCTGCTGTGGCTGGAGGACTACAGGCCTCCCCAAGGCTGGGCTTTCTCTGCTTCTCTCTTACAAAAGTCAGCTCGGGAAGGTTGTACCTCTCTGCACCAGCATTCCCTTTGGCTTCTGTCAGCAACAGACTTGAATTCCCCAGAAGAAATTAAATAAACACAAGAACTCAGGATGTAAGCCAAGGAGAAAAGTTTCTATTTCAACTAAGAACTCCGGCCCCAAACCAGATTGCCTTCTGTGGTAAGGCCATTTATAGTGGGAACAGGGAGGGGTAGTTAACAGGCACCAGAGAGTATGTCTTGGACTTGCTTTTTTTTTTTTTTTTTTTGTGGTACGCGGGCCTCTCACTGTTGTGGAGCACAGGCTCCGGATGCGCAGTCTCAGCGGCCATGGCTCACGGGCCCAGCTGCTCCGCGGCATGTGGGACCCTCCCGGACCGGGGCACAAACCTGTGTTCCCTGCGTCGGCAGGCGGACTCTCAACCACTGTGCCACCAGGGAAGCCCTTGGTCTTGCTTTTATATGTGGAATGGGTAGAATAAGTGGCCAGAAGGAGACAAGAGTACTGTGAGGAACTATATATTTATGAAGCGTGGCCCATCTGCTTCCAAAAATGATTTCAGGATGTTTGATGTTAAAGACACTTGTACAATAAAACTGTAGTAAATAGATAATCATACATAGAAACCCATAGAGAAATAGTAAATGGAGATATATATATATATATATATATAAGAAAAATAAAATATAACATATATGGTAAATGGTATTATAAAAAAAACTTTGCTGATATATTTGTTGTAATTGAGTACTAAATGTAGCTCTGAGATTTCTGGCAACCAACACAAAATAGGAAACACAATGGGATGTATAATTTTCATCTGGTAAAAAGAAGAATACCAGAGTGAGGTATGGGAATTGCCAGAATCAACAAAGATAGTTCTTAAGGAGAACAAATTTCTGTGTTGCCAAATAATCCTACTAAAGTATTCGGGTCAGAAACACCCCTATTTGTGCCTCCTTCTCAAATTGATTTTTGTGTTTATAGTTGATAAAGCACCAGGTGTATTCTGTCTCAGAGTTAGAAACAGCCAATTCAGGAAGTAAGAGAAGACGAAAACCATGTGCATCCCTCACAGGCCAGAGACTGTGGGAAATGAGGAGAAACATACCACCACTCTAGAAGAGCTTCAGCGGAATCTTGTTTAAGCAAGTAATGAAGTCCTTGAGATGGCGATGGATTCCATGAAGGATCCATTTTCACTGACATGGAGGTATTAACATAGGCTCAGGAACCCATCCTTTGCCCAAAGAGAATACAGAGCCAGTGCAGGTACTGTTTACTCTGCTGAACAAGCCTTAGAAGACTCACACATTTTTTTTTTCTTGTGTAAAACTGAGAAGGGAAATAACAAGGAATTCTTCTAATACACAGGCCATGGGCTTAGTGGACATGGAGGTCAGCGTGACTTACCTCTACACAGTTCTGCTCTTTGACCTCTACTCAATTTCCTAGGTAGACCCTCATCCTGCCCATGTCCTCAGGAGCTAGGGCCACTGGCAACTGACATGGGGCTTAAGTGTCTGCTAATGGAGAAGACCCTTCTCTTCTACCCAGACCCCACCCCACCCTCAGGGGCTACAGCTGCTGAGAATCCAGGAAGAAAGGCCAATTTATACACTCACCCAGTTGGCAGGGGAAATGCTATAAAGGACATTATTGGGTCAATTGAAGAAAGAATTGTATCGATGTTAAATTTACTGAAGTTGATAATATACTATGGTTATGTAAGAGAATATTTCTGTTCTGAGTAAATATACACTGATGTGTTTAGGGATAAAAGGTCATGATATATATATATATATATATATATATGTATATATATTTACTCTCAAAAGATTCAGAAAAATATTTTACATATATATGTGTGTATATATCTATGTAAACATATATATTTACATATATATACATATATATAAAAGAGAGAAAGAGTGAGAGCAGATGAAACAAATGGGTAAAATGTTAACAATAGGTGAATCTGAGTAAAAAGTAGATAGACATTCTATTGTGTTGGCCAAAAAGTGCCTTCGGTTTTTAAGTAAAAATAAAAGATACTTTTCATTTTCACCAAGAACTTTATTGAACAACATATTCACCCTTTTGTTCCACTACCTTCTGCCATTTTTCAGGCAACTTCATAATTCCATCTTCCTAAAACTTTATTTTTTAATTAATTAATTTATTTATTTATGGCTGTGTTGGGTCTTCGTTGCTGCGTGCGGGCTTTCTCTAGTTGTGGTGAGCGGGGGCTACTCTTTGTTGCGGTGCGTGGGCTTCTCATTGCGGTGGCTTCTTTTGCTGCGAAGCACGGGCTCAAGAGTGCAGGCTCAGTAGTTGTGGTACACGGGCCCAGCTGCTCCGCGGCATGTGGGATCTTCCTGGACCAGGGCTCGAACCCGTATCCCCTGCATTGGCAGGCGGATTCTTAACCACTGCGCCACCAGGGAAGTCCCTTCCTAAAACTTTTTATCTTTTTGAGCAAAGAACTCTTTCAGGTGCATTTTACAGTCTTCCAGGGAATTGAAATTTTTTCCATTAAGAGAATTTTGTAAAGACCTAAATAAATGGAAATCCAAAGGTGCAATGTCTGGCAGATGAATCAGAACTTCCCAGGCAAGCTGCAACAGTTTTTGCCTGGTCATCAGAGCAATATGTGGTCTTGCACTATCCTGATGAGAGATTATGCGTTTTCTGTTGACTAATTCTGGACACTTTTCGTTGAGTGTTGCTTTCAGTTGGTCTAATTGGGAGCAGTACTTGTTGGAATTAATCATTTGGTTTTCCAGAAGGAGCTCGTAATAGAGGACTCCCTTCCAATCCCACCATATATATAACATCACCTTCTTTGGATGAAGACTGGCCTTTGGTGTGGTTGGTGGTGGTTCATTTAGCTTGCCCCACAATCTCTTCCGTTCCACATTATTGTACAGTATCCACTTTTCATTGCCCATCACAATTTGTTTTAAAAAAGGAATGTTTTCATTACATTTAAGTAGAGAATCACATGTGGAAATAGGGTCAAGAAGGTTTTTCTCGCTTAACTTATGTGGAACACAAACATCAAAGCGATGAACATAACCAAGCTGGTGCAAATGATTTTCAACGCTCCCACGTGGTATAACGTTGATTGTTCTCAGTTAATGTCTCAATTTGATCGCTATTAACTTCAACTGGTCTACCCGACCGTAGAGCATCATCCAGCAAGAAATCTCCAGCATGAAACTTTGCAAACCACTTTTGACACATTCGATCAGTCACAGCACCTTCTCCATATACTGCAAAAATCTTTTTTTTTTTGCATTTTGGTTGCATTTTTACCTTTCTTGAAATGATAAAGCATAATATGCCAAAATGTTGCTTTTTTTCCTTCCATCTTCAATGTTAAAATGGCTACACAAAAATTCACCAATTTTGGTAAGTCGTCTTTTAAATGCACGCTGATACGATAGCTCTCACATACAAGCTAACAAAATTGTTTCGAATGAAGTTAAAGACAACCAAATGCTACTAGAGCCATCTTATGGAAAAAACGAACAAAGCTTTTGGCCAACCCAGTATGTCCAATTTATGTTCTTGCAACATTTCTGCACGTTTGAAATTATTTTCAAATAATAAGTTTTTAAAGTTTTATGTTCTTATATTACAACTGTCCTCTGCCAGCAGCTCTCTGCTGTAAGTACTCTCTTTAAGGCTCCAACCCCATCCCAGCGTTCTCCACTTGGCAGTCTCTCAATGGTCCAGATCCTTATCCTTGGTGACGTAACCTCTCTATAGCCCTTACATTGTTGAGCATCCACTTCTGCTTGGAGCTCTTTGCAGACCTTCTGTCCCGTCACACTCTGAGGATGTCTTCTCAATCATTCCCGGGACCCGTGCTCCAGTAAATGGAGGCCCTCCCAAGATTTGGTCTTGGATTCTCTTCTCCTTTCACTCTCTCTTTTTTAGCACCTGAACCAGAGATGGGAAGATGACAGTGGAAATGACTTCCAGAATTGTATGTTTAATCCTATCGTTCTCCTAAGCTCCAGAACTGCTTCTACCTCAACCTTAGTGTGTTAGAGACACCCATACTCTTCCTCTTTGACTCAATCCCATTCTGAGGTCACTTTGTAGATCAGTCAGACTCATGACCCCAACATCTTCTCTCCCCTCATTCTGTTCTGCAATAAATCCCCAGTCTTATCCCTGTCATGGCCTTATCTTTGCCATGGCCACTTCTCTGACCTAGTCAGGTCCTTATCATTCTTGCTTTCACTGTTAGAATAGCCGTTAACTGTTCTACCCACCTCCAGACCCTACATTTTTGTGCTGCCAAGAACCTATAATTCTAAAATTCTGATCTAATCAGGTCGCTCTTATGGTGGCATCTCTTCGTGGCTCCCTAGTATCAACAGAATAAAATCCAAATACATTAGCATTTGAAGTCCTCCATTATCTAACTATATCCTGTCATT
Source organism: Tursiops truncatus (assembly GCF_011762595.2). NCBI lineage: Eukaryota > Metazoa > Chordata > Mammalia > Artiodactyla > Delphinidae > Tursiops > Tursiops truncatus. Next base: position 33,499,081 of record NC_047040.1, read on the forward strand.
CTAACCTTATCTTCAAAACACCATATACTCCATGCTTCAGGGCTGGTCACTGTGCCTTGAATCCTCCTGAATTTTTCTGACCCTAGATTTCTGCCCCTTGAAGGATCTCTGCTCATAAAACTCCAGCCTTGGACTTCCCTGGTGACGCAGTGGTTAAGAATCCACCTGCTGATGCAGGGGACACGGGTTCGAGCCCTGGTCTGGGAAGATCCCACATGCTGTGGAGCAACTAAGCCTGTGCGCCACAACTACTGAACCTGCGCTCTAGAGCCCGCGAGCCATAACTACTGAAGCCCGAGCGCCTAGAGCCTGTGCTCCACAACAAGAGAAGCCCCAGCAATGAGAAGCCCGTGTACCGCAACGGAGAGGAGCTCCCGCTCGCCGCAGCTAGAGAAAGCCTGCGTGCAGCAACAAAGACCCAACGCAGCCAAAAAAAAAAAAAAAAAAAAAAAATACTCCACCCTTCCTGTCATCCAAAGCCGAACCCCAATACTGCATGTATTAAGTCCTCCAGGGTCCTCCACAGCTGAGCTGATCTCTGACTCTTCTGAGTTCCCTTGTCCATTGTTGTACTTTGGGTGCTTCATACTCTGGAGCCAAGACTGCCCATTAGAGGAGTCCCCACTGTCATTAGAGACAGCAGGCCTTCGTGCTCCTCCGTGCTCAGTCAGTGGCGGGGGGGCGCCCTAGGAGGAGCATGGCCTCCGAGCTGGGGTGGGACCTAAAGGCTCTAACAGGTGGGACTTGTCAGCTCACTGCCTTCCTTGCAGCTGAACGGCAAGTCGTTTCTTGGAGCGAGGTCTGAACAGTGTACAACCCTGGCTGCCACGGAGGCACTGGGGAAGCAGCCAGATTGGCTGGTCCCAGCTAGGTATGGAGACATTATTGTCTACTTCTCCATCTGGCCCCCGACTCCACTGTCCTCCAGGCTCACATGTTTTCTGAACATGATGCTCTGAGTACTTTACTGAGAAAGTGTGGAGGGGACCGGGGGGCTCCCTAATCACCAAGCTGGTGGCATGAGTACAGAGGAAAGAAAAGTTTTCAAATGGTGTGTGAGCTCTCTGCAAAGCATAGCCCAGGCTCCTGCCTCTAGCATTGTCCCCTAATCCCTGTTAGGGATGTGACCCTGAGTCTGGGTCTCCAGCCTGTTAATGAAATGTTTCACTCAGCTGACAAGGCCTTGTCCCTTTGTCATCTGCCTGCTGCCCCCGGGTTACAGAAAAGATACTGGCTACCCCTGCCCAACTTTCCTGTGCTGGAAATCATTGAATCCTTGATGCTACTGTCCCCTTGAGAAAGAAAGAAATGGGAGTCATGAGCAGACATATGTGTCTCTACAAAGAGGACCCTCCTTCTGCCATTCACACTCCCCTCACTGTCCCATTCTTTCCCCCAAACCCAGACTGGTGAGAAACTGCTGAGTAACAACGTCC